>NW_024041262.1:22904384-23394757 GCF_014851395.1 Micropterus salmoides | reverse complement strand
GATAACCGCTGGTGATTGGACGGTGGGAAAGAGGTCTCATCTGTAATTGAAAGCCCCTCAATAGTAACCTGAAATATGAGCGAGCGACTTGGTATTTTTGTCCCATAGATTCAGCGTACAGTTGCATGCCTGCAGCTTGTTTCACACCTAAACTGGTCGAGAGATCCTGACTTTTCTGTCCAGTAATAAGTGAATGACCAAATTTAAAGGGAGAGCAGCCATGTTTACGGGTACATTGTGGAAACCACTTCAGTGTCTTAAGTTAAAATCTAAATTTTTGTTATTGTTGTCAGTATTTTTATATGATTAATACTGTACGATGCTAGCAGAGTGTCTGCGGGTTTTAGCGTTACTTTGGATCATCTAAACCTTTTAAAGATCTTAAAGGTATATTCAGTAAAGACTGTAAGTGTCAGTAGTTTTTAGAGGTCTTGATGTTTTGATTTTCAGCATGAAATCAAAACTGTACCCAGAATTTTATTTCTTCCAACGTCGATGGGAGTTTTATAGTTTTATATCATTTGGTATTAAAACTTTTAAGATTTTATCAAGACCTGCAGACACTCCACAAAATGACTGCAAAACGAAGAGATGTCATGACAGGAGGGGAAGATAGACAGCAGATATCAAATGGCAGCGACTCATAAATTTGGAATTAGAGAAATGCCTCCTCACATTTATTTCATACAATAGACAGTTGGAGTATCTGCAGGGGTTTAATGTTACTGGATGATCTGAAGCAAAACAAAGGCGAGATGTGATCACAGAAGATATACAGCAGATGCCCCAAAGACGTTTCAGATGTCAGCAATTCTTACACTAGATATTTTATTATTATTATATTGTTGTCAGTATTTTTATACAATAGATAGCTGGCTGCTAGCAGAGTGTCTGCAGGATTTAGTTTTATAATCTGAAGCCCTTTAAGGTCTTAAACTTAAAGATGTGATGTCAGAAATCAATGAACAAACTTGTGCATGTCTATTAAATTGACTCTGTGCCCGTGTCTAAGGTCCATATTTGAGATTAAAATATTGTTTTATATTATTTGGTATTAAACCAAATGGCCTGCAGACACTTGATCTATGCAAAAAGACAAAATAAAGATGATCTCAGAGAGGGAGAAACACAGTTAGATGTCCCAAAGATGTTTCAAACATTAGTGACTTTTCAGGTGGGAATTTGAGAAAACCTGCATGTTTCAACATTTATGTCATATATTTTTGTTATTGTCAGTATTTCTATATGGTAGATAGCTCACTGTTAGTAAACAGTCTGCTACACTGGATGACCCAAAGCCTTTGAAGATCTGAAAGTGATTACATTCAGACTTAATAGTATTCAGAGCTCTTGTTTTCTTTTTCGGTATGAAATCATTGCACAAACCATTATATTTTCTTCCTAGGTCCACGTCCGAGATGAAACTGACTTAAGTTTCATATTATTTGGTACTAAAACAATATGAACACCTGCAGACACTTGAGACGTGATCAGGAAACACAGTCGATGTTCCAAAGAAGACTCATAACTTGGGCATTCGAGAAAGCCTGAATGCTTTTTATTTAACAGAATATCTGCAGGTTTTAGTTGGACAATCGGAAGCCTTAAAGATTTTTAAATGGTTACATTCAGTATAGACTGAAAGGCTTACTAGTTTTAGAGTTTCAGTAGGAAATTGATGCGCAAAGCTGTATTCTGAACTTCTTCTTTTAAGGTCGTTGCTTGAGATTAACTCCAAGGAAAGGTAAAATCAAGGGCAACAGGACTTGGTTGAGGTTGTTTGAAGACGTTTCACCTCTCATCCAAGACGCTTCTGTGGTTCTCTTCAGTTCAGATTTGATGAAGCCTCTTGTATAACAGGTGAAACAACGTCTTTATGCAACCTCAATCCAAGTCCAGTTGCCCTTTATTTTAACCCACCTTAGAGAACTAGATGCCTGAAGATGACTGAGAATCTTCACAAACAGTTTTATATTATTTGATACTAAAACAGTGTGAACCACCATCACCATGGAGACCTGCAGACACTTGCAAAGCAAGGATGAGAATGATGTGAAAAAAAACGATGGATTCCCAAAGAAGTCCCTTGTGAATCTGCAACCTTGAGAGGGATACGTCTCATCTGAAGGTGAACCACATACGGTGTCATTAGTCCGGGAAAATTATGTAAATGATTTTTGAACAATAAAAATATTTTAACAAGGACTGCATAAAACCACAAAATCATCTTTTCCCACCACTTTGCTTTAATTCTTTTGTTCTCTGCATACATTTATGAATTCTTTTTTTGGAAAAGTATTTCTGTATATTATCAAATCCAGCATGACAACATTCCTCTCTACTGAATAGTTTGGTCCCATTGAAACTGTAAGTGTCATTGTAACTGAGAGCAATAATGCAAGAGTTGATACAACAAAATATACAACAGAGCTTATCTGTGCAATACGAGGCAGCTACTTGGTCCATATTGTCATAAAGTTTCTTTGGATATCATAACTTGAAGATACACTTAGAAAAACATTAAAAACTGTCCAACAAGAACCGACATATTTTGGGACATAAAAAAAATGTTTTAATAACATTTCACGCACACTGAATTTAACAAATTATTCTTGGCACACAGCAACTTTCCATCTATTGTCAAAGTTTTTTTTGGAAAACTTCACCTTACTAGTGAGGTAAAGAGCAAAAGCTGATTATGTAACAAACTTCCTGAGTAAACAATTCTTATCTTGGTGTCTGAATGTTTAAACAAACCGCTTTCTGCTCGGCAAGGAGCGACATCAAGGCCTTTCCAGGACATTCAATCTGATAAAAGGCCACTTCTGCCAGGAATTCAGAGAGTGATTGTTTCAGTAAGAGAATTAAAACAAACAGCAAGGACTGTGTGCGTGAGTGTACATGTATATCTCTTTGGTGGCCTTTGTATTTCAGAAAGGCACTTACAATATTGTGCAATGTTTTGCAGTGAGGCCTGCGCTTTTACAAAGCAGGACAAGTCTGTAAAGTCTGAATCTTTGATCACTGCTGAGCAGAAAAGCTTTGGCACAATGGCTATGTGCAAAACTGAGTGTAAGGATATGCAGGATGCAGCTTCCAGGCTCTAGACTATATGTTGGTGTCTTCCAGATTGGCCCTTGTATGTTGCCCTTTGACCTCCAGGGATGCTGAAGCACACTGAAGTTTGGTTACAGAATCGATAAGCTCTCAGGCTGGTGGTGGTTGGAGCCGCTGCCCACCTCTGTCTTGTGTTCAGATGTGGAGAAGCTCTGTACTCCCCCTCCTCTGGACAGGACCATCAGGGTGTCCCCCGACATGCCCCCGAACTCAAAGGCAAAAGTCCCATAGAAGAGCATTATGAGCATGCAGTAGATCCACTCAAAGACGGCAGAGGCGTGCTGCAGGGTGAAGCTCTCCTGGCAAAAGAAAACTCCACCTGGAGATCAGAGGTTAAGGAGAACAATGGCTGCACAGCAGGAGTGAGACAAGGTCAGTGAACACACAGAGACATTATGGGTGTGTTATCTAAAGAATGAAAGTACGAAGACAACTTTAGTTACTAGTTACTTTATGAATTAACATTTTTGCACACAAAACACATTAAGTTAATAAAATATGATGCTTTGTTTTAAATTAAACTACTGCACCTGACAATATATAAAGTAGAGCTGAAACCAATGTCTGTTCAATCGATTCATTGATTGACATAAAATTATCGTTTAAATCACTTTTCATGCAAACACATTTCATGGTTCCAGCTTCACAAATGTAAAAATTTATTTTTAATAATTTTGAGGTTTGGACTGTTGGTTGGACAAAACAATTGATAACAGTCACAGGGGCCATTTTCTTTTACTTTTAATACTTAAGTAAAAGTATGTAACATTATGTAACATTTGCAATGCAGGCACTAGTACATTTGTAGTACTTTAACTTAAACAAAGGATCTGAATACTTCCTCCACCACTGCTTATCGTACAATAGTTACCAAGGTAAATTTGGTTTGGATATGCTCGAAAAAATATGACAGATGGCTTATTTTGTCGAGCTTTTGGCATTGTACTCGAGATCTTGTCTTAAAGTATATTTTATCTCCTTGTGCCCTTGCAAATGTGACGCGACGACAGAGAGCAGGTCAGACATGTTACAATATGTACGGCCGAAGACCTTTAAGGGCCATTTTCAAAAGTCCAGAGGGTGGATGTTTGGATTCAGCCGTGCTCTCTTCATGCAGAGGGATGTAAGACTGCGTTTTCTGCAGCAGGGGGCCATGTAACACAGTTTACGCACATAACCTCTGAACATGAGGGAAGGATGATAGAGCATCATAGTCAGAGTGACAGCCAAGAAACTTACACTCAAGATCGTGCAAGCGAAACGTAACACACACCTCCATGCCATTCAGGAAACTAGATGTCACAATTCACTTCAGAGCTCCACAAAATTCCCTGAAGTTGGGAATTAATCTGTATCTGTATATCTATATATACAGTATTAAGCAAAAGTGTATAGTAGGTGTGTCTTCTTTTACAGTCTAAAACTCACAAAGCAAAAGAAAAAAATTCCTTAAACATTACGACTTTTGCTAAAAAGACAATGCTAGCCGAAACACAGCATTTGCTTCATTTTGGTAGGATACTGAGCACCAAGGCGATCAGCGCCAGCAGGGTCATCCCAACACGTAAGTGACCCATTCGGTACTCCTCCTGGGTCTTGGCCAGTCTGTAGGTAAGAGCCGACTGAAGACACACAAACAGCATGCTGGAGGGGAAGGCTACTCCGGCCCCAACGTAGTGGAGGACTTTGGCAAAATCCACCTGAGAAATAAACACACAAACACTTAAATTCCTGCTAGGCAGGCTACTATTTAACCTCAGGGAATTTGCACAGTATTAGTTTGTTTACAGAAATGTAAGAAGAGGTTTTGGGTCATCATGTAGGTCTCACTATTCCATTATCACCTAATGTTTGTACTCGTGGGGACAGGAGGGAATTACTTCATATAACATTACAAGAATGGGCATCCTCATACATAACCAGTAGTTTTAGTTTCTGCCCTGTTGTTACTCTTGCTTCCTCGTCAGCTGCAGTTTATTTTTAATGTCTTGCATTTTGTCCTGTCCCATCTTTCTTCTGTTTTTAGCCACGCTAGCAGCATGGCTTTGCGAACGGAGAGTCGATTGGTCCTCCACTTTTGTCCAGACTGAAATATCTCAACAACTTTGGGCAGACATTCATGTTGCCAAGAGGCTGAATCCTAATGGTCATCCCCCAGACAAGTCTTCACTTATCCTGAAAATATCTTAGAGGGGAACAAATGTTTGTACACACATTCATGGGTCCCAGACGATGTAGCAGACTGTGGAGACTTTTCCTGTAGCGCCACCTTGAGGTTCGCATTTGTGTTTTTGTTTTGTAAAATGTCTCGTCTAAACGCTTTGATGGATTGCCATGAAATTAGGTACACACATTCATCTTCCTCTCACGATTAACTTATAACCATAATTAATAAAAGAGAACAAAGACTTAAAATTGTTAATAGAAACACAACACTTCCTATTTGACAAGTATGAGGTAAACCAGCTCAGAACAGTTTTCATATACCCACCCAGCGCTTCGGTCTGTCCAAAAGAATGCCGTGGTCAATAGTATCAAACGCTGCACTCAAGTCCAGCAATACCAGAATAAAGCACAAACCGGTGGTGAACATGGTCAACATTATAAACATCTGCAACATTGTCACTGCGAGCATGTTAGCATGCTAACATTTGCATTTAGTTCAAAGATGATGGATGTTTAGTTTCTGTTTTTCAAGATAACCATCTCACATGTGCTTTATCTGAATATTATACTAAATCTGGTACAAGTGAGCTGATGCTGAACACATTTGTGTTGCTAATATACTGATTAAATTCTCTCCACGCTCATTTTCTTGACCCTTAAAAACACGTGCAAAAGGTTAACCCTCAACCTTAAGTCTAAATCTAAAAAACATCTGAGCCTCATTCCTTGTGGGGACGTCTGGACACAACAAAGCTGACAAAAACACAAATGACACACGAACACATAACACAGGGGCCATCGTGACCTAACACAGGCATTGTGGGTAATTACTCTTACAGTAACATCTGACATAGAACCTCACAGGACAAAGACAAGGCGATCTGCACCCTGAAAATACAAGATGAGAGAAAAAAAACTGTAATGACACCAATTTACAAAGGACACGAGATCATCTCAATTATCATCTCTGACACTGAAAGAGACGAAGCCGTGTCAACTTAAACTCAAGAGCTGATGAACAGCATGGTACTGTAATTTTATCATCCAGTTTCAGCTTCATTAACAGAGGAAGTGAATCTTCCCTGCATTTATACATGTCTGATTAGTTCCTGTATTCTGTGCACACATATTTTCAAAGCAGCAGCTGGTATGGTGATGACACATCCTGAACATGGAGTTGTGTGAGTGAATGACAGAGGTGCATTGTAGAAGACACCACAGCCGTTTAAGTGTTGTAATTACAGGGAAGAGACCAGAGAGCAAGCAGACATACGTTCTGGTTCAACACAAACCACCTAAAAGTTGTCTATTCATGTGTAGACTAGGAGAAGTACTTTGCAGTGAGGAGGCTGCATCCATTTAAGATGCAGTTTCAAATATGAAATTCAACAAGAACATTAGAGGAAAACCAACAAATCTACACATTCAGCATTGTTCACCACCTCTTATCTGGGGACTCTACTCTCTTCTTCAGACACAAGGTCTGCAGTTGGACCCTCTTTTTACCGAAACCCCACTGACCTGTCTGTGGGTAAGTCATTACAAACTCATGCTGCAACTTTATTTGAACCCAGTTATTTTAAATACTTGTGGAAAGTTTCTGAAAGTATTAAATTTGCCAAGGTTGGTGAAATGTGTATAAAACAATGCACAACACATCTAGAATATTTCCATTTGATTGAAAAGTGCAGCAATCAGAGACAAGATTTAAAGATTTGGGGGGCATATATCAAGAAAAAGTGCCAAAAATTCATGGACAACACAGCTCCACTTCCTCCCACTATACAAAAATGAAGCTCAGATATACGGGATATGCGCTGGTGACATCATTTGGAGCTAGAGTCTGCACATTAGGACTCGAGGTTGGAGCCCATGTATCAAGGTCCGCCCGACTCAATCACAAGCAGGGCTCGTCTGTCAATCATGATGTGAAACACCGGCTCATCAGAAAAATTAACACTTGAACAAACATCAGCGTGACAAAAACTACCCAACATTTACACGTTTACTGCAGCCAGCCACCAGGGGGCGATCAAGATGTTCTGGCTTCACTTTTGGGGAGCTGTCATGTCACTTTCATGCCTCTCTTTGGCCTTCTCAATCAAAATCAAATCAACTTTATTGTCACTTATACAATAATACTCGGTACAACGTGTGCGAATTTAGTTCTCTGTATTCAACCCATCCTAATTTGGAGCAGTTTGCAGCCAACTGTGTAGAGCCCGAGGACCAACACCATATATAAGCCAGTGGTCAAGGGAACTGACTGGAGAAATTAACCCAACATACATGTTTATGATGGTGAGGAGAAACTGGAGCACCTGGAGGAAACCCACGCAAACACAGGGAGAACTTGCAAACTCCACACAGAAAGCTCCAGCAGGGATTCGAACCCAGGCGACAGTGCTAACCATCGAGCCACCGCGCTGCCTCATTCATGATTTCCAGAAACTCCAGTCCAACATCAACACTTCGTCTCCGAGATATAAACAGCCCTTGTGTGTACGTGGTTGTTTATGACTCTGTAGATGTGTCAGTATGGACCGTGTTTATACAGTACATCAGCCCTTCAAGGACTCCTGCCATGTTTACTCCAAGGCAAACACTGAGGTTCATTATACACGACTTAGCACAGACAGGGAGGAGGGCCCTGCAGCCAATCAGAGAGAAGAGGGGGAGGACCCTTAACCACTCGTGGGTGAATTGGATGATGTACCCCGAATTATAGTTAAAGAGACATGTACAGGAGTCAAACTGGGACGTCAGCCGCAGCCACACACAGTATAAAATGACAATTCAATGAATACTCAGCAAAGACTAAGTAGTGTGTTATGAATATCGAACTAATATTCATCAGACTGGAAAGAAACACGTCTCTGAATGAATGATAGTGTTGCTCTGCAACTGCTGGATTTGTAAATAAGCAATTCTGTCTACCTGCACACACTCTGTACTGTAAATGTGTTTTGGATGGAGGGTGTGGGATGTTTTGAGCAGTTTTTTAAAGTCTAGCCGTCTCTTGCTAGTTTCTCAAACGTTGCCTGCCCCAGTTTTAATTTGAAAGGCGAGAATACGTCAGTGATGTGTTCACTGACATTTTCTTGTTTCTGCTGCCCCCAGGTGGCCAAAAAATGCTGTTAGTGCAGGTAGAAGTTAAGGTAGTAATTCTATGATGTAAAAAGTTTTGCGTTACTGAATTAGTGTATTTCTGAGTACGTACTAATTTGTTTTTGATTTGTGAACAAACACTCAACATTAGGGTGACCAGATGAGAATGGGGGCGTGGCTACCGGTACATTGAGTGTCAATGAACATTAAAACACGTGAAAATCAAAACACAACACTAAAATTAATTATATTTGTTCATGAAATCCCCTGTCTGTTATTAGTTACAACGCTGTTGACACAATGGACAGATAACCTGCAACCCCTGCTGGAGCAAGAGAACTACACAACGATCAGTATTTAATGTTTAATTAGGCTATAATCAAAACTCATGTTAGGTCTAATTTTCGGGACAAACCAGAAAGGGGTCGGGACAGCTGCTCGTAATTCGGGACTGTTCCGGTATTTTTGCAAGTGACGTGTGAAGATACACAGCAGTAAAGTTGGATTTAACCTTGACTTGTCCCTCTTAATGCAAAAAAGTCCAGTTTAAGACCGTCTGTAAACAGAAACTTTGTTTCCAATAAAATTTCACAGGTTACCCTTAAGTTAAAGAACAAAAGTTTCATCAGCAAAATGTACTTCACTTTTAAAAATAAAAGTATCCAGATAGATGTCAAGATACATCGACAGGCAGACTGACAAAATACATGAAACAAATCATGTTTAAAAAACTCTAGTATAGAAAATATGCAAATACTACATGTAAGTCTCAAGTTTCACAGCTACATGTACAAAGCTGCGGTCCATCTTTTGAAACTCCATTTTGTTGCACCTGTCAGGGTGAGAGAGGCTAGCACGTTTTATAATTTGTATTTATTCATTAGTTTTGGTGATCTTCTGTAATTACAGCATAGTAGCTCTACAAAACTTTAACCTGAGCAAAAGTCCAATTAGCCAGGATAAGTGAAAACACTTATAATAATAATAATAATAATAATAATAATAATAATCTTTATTTGTAGAGCACTTTTCAAAAACAAGTTACAAAGTGCTTTAACAAGTGTAAAGACAATAATACACTTCTGTGGATGACCTTGAACATTCCTCCTGGTTTGAATGGAGCAAGTTTAAAATATAGTATACACAGACATATTCATATAACAGTGCACCATCTTTTACAAGCTCATTGTAAACTCTGAATCTGCTGTACAAACAGCAACCACAGCTGTAGAATAAATGCAGTGGAGTAAAAAGAATAATATTTCCCTCTGAAATGTAATGGAGTATAATAGACACAGAAATCCTCATGTACAAAATTAATAACAGTACGTGAGTAAATGTGTTTTTCCCCACCACTTCCCATGCCTGAACACGTAAATGTCACTATAAAACTCTGCATGCTGAACTACATTCCTGGCAGAAGCCCACAGTTAACACATGTTCAGCACCAGATTTAACACCTGAGGAGATGAAAACTCTGCACTGGAAGCCTTGAGTGCAAAAACACGACATGCCTGTGCAGGTGTGTGCCAGTATGTGCAGTGTCCATGTCCCTGTGCATCTACTGAACAAGCATATGTGTGTTCATTGTCTTCAGTAAATCTGACCTGTCTTTATCGCAACTGCTTTTCCGAACCAAGGGTACAAATCGGCACAAAAGTGGGGACTCCATCATGGGAGCGCCTCCTTAAACTGAACTTCTCTTGACTGTACCGAGGGCAGGAACACAGACACACAACACGCAGTCAAAACGTCCTGTTTTTAAGATTAAAAACTACCACAGAGAAGCTGCCAGACAATCTGCAGACAGAACAAACAGAACATCAAAAGAGATTTGCTTGGCAGGTCTACAAAGCACTAAGAGACTGCAGGAGAGAAGCTCATCACAGAGGCTCATCAGCTGCGACACAGTGGAGTGTTATTCAACCAGCAGAGGCATCACTTACACATGTGTATCGACCAGATTCAGCTTCCAATATGATTAATCTATCATTCGCAGAAGTATTTAGTTATATAACCCAGTTGATTACTCCAAATGACGCGATATAATCGGATTGCTGTAGAAGTATAGTTCCACCTTTAAACTCACCTAATGGGCCATTGACGATATAAATGACTACTTAATCACAAAGAACAATATACAGACGACTTTGCCATTTTATAGCCTTAACAGCCTTCTATTAGGGGATTTAAGTATCAACCCGTCGATACCTAAAGTATCAATACTACCGATACTAATTCTTGTTTTGAGTAGCAATCCTAGTGCCAATATGATCGTGTTCCCTACAAAATTGGATCAATCTTGGTAATGTTCTGGACACATGAACACCTTTCTTAGTCCATGCATGCAGTGTTTACCTGTTAGTTCAAAGGATTCACAGAGAATGGTAAAAAAGAAATGTTTGGCAAATCACTCCATGACAATGAAGGTGTATCCAGAAGCCTATTAATGAAGGATTCACTTTTAATAATAAACTATCTGTATCAATATTGGTAATTCTTGTGCTGGTGTTTCTTGTTATCAGATCTAATTTTGTTGTACCGCCCACCCGACTGCATCTTTTATTTTTTGTGGGGCTGAAAAGAAGTGAAACTTTTATTGGTTTATCTTCTGCATGTTTAGAGGGTTCATCCTCTGTAGAGTATGAATATTCATTCAGAGTTTGATGACAGTCTGGTTGTCACAATGTCAAATCCACAGACAGAGCAGATGACAAACACTAACTATGGCCCCTGTTATTTTTTAAAAATAATTGCAACCAGTAATCTGTGTGAAAAGTTTTAAATGCTTTTGTGTCTGTGGGCGCAGAAACAAATTGCTCACAGATCAGTTAGTCTCTCAGGTAAATTGTGAGGCATTTCATCTATGCTAATTTCAAACCAGCATGCTGCTACAGCTAGCTCAACAATGGTTCACAGTGGTGGGGGAAATGGTTGTAACACCTTGCATCAGATGAGTTGAGGCAGGAAAGACGAAGAAAACTTGATCTGCCATGTATTAGCACAGATTCTTCCAAAACCTCAGGGTGAAAAGGAAAATGTTACAGTGCAGTGGTACGAAACTAGTGGCTCGTGGGGGGAAATCTTCTGTTTCTTTGTCCAAAACGTTTCCATGATTTTCCGTTAATAGACCATAGACAAGAATGTGAATGAATCCCTATAAATATGACCTCATACAGTAACATCTAACACTGACCCAAGGTAGCAGAGAGGTAGCAGGTTTTCTGAACAGTCCATGAAGCAATTACACATGAATTATATATTTTAGCCTATTTGACCAGAACTGATTTATGTCAACAACATCAACAAAGCTAAGTACTACAGTCATTCTTAAAAATGATCGTCCACAGCGCGTCGCGGAGCGGCCCGACGCGCTGTGGACGGTCGGTGATCGTTCCCTCTGGCTGGTTGAAGCCCGACGCTCCACCTGTTTCAATGTAGCATAAATAGGCATATGATTTCATATACAGTCCAGTGTTTCCCATTTTGTTAGCCCACTGCGTCCCGCCATAGTCTAATCTATCCACCACAGTTTCATAATGAAGCAAAAACATTCACAAAACTTCTTCTAATAACATAAAAGGTCTCTAACATTGTTTTGCACCATTGCTTTATATTTGTCAAACCAACTAATATCTGGCTTTGTGCCCTCAAACTGTAAAAGACTGTGATTTAATTAAAAAAGTATAATAAGATCATATTAAATCAGTATAAATAAGTTAAGTAATGTTTACTCTGAGTGAATTTTAAATGAGCTACTTTTTACTTTTAGCCTGCTTGAGTATATTTTTATACCAGTAACTTTACTTGTACTTAAGCAAAAATTCATCAGTGTAACAGTACTTTTACTGAAGTACAATATTTAAGTACTCTTTACACCTCTGGGCAGTGGTGTTTTTGTTCTTGGTGAATCACAGGAAGATGTTGACACATGTACAATAAACTTCTTCAGACGCATATTTTGTGGTGTGGTCTGAATGTTTTTTTCTTCATTCCTTTTGTTAAAACTTACCCCCAGGTTATGTTACAACTTACTCCGGTAGTGTTGCAGGTTGTAACAGTGGAACTCCTTGTATTTGACATTATGTAGCAGGAGAAGTTGTGACTTTGTGTCAAAATTTGGGAACTCTAACACAAAAATTTAGCTGCTGGTGCTGAGATAAAAAGTGCTAAAACCATCCCTGGTCGCCCCCTACGGCAGTATGAGATGCAGAGAGCAGGAACTATTTCATCTGTTTAATGTTCATGCGTTCTTGCTATAAAGAAGGTTTACGGGTGCAAATCTCAGAGTATCTGTGTGTTAGTTTAAAAGAAGCAGGATGTCTGGGCTCCTTGGTGGCCTGTCTCTAGTGTTACCTTCACACTGTTTATGTTACATAGAGGCCACAGAGACCCTCTGCCTTCAGTTGCCATGGCAATGAATCATCTTAAGTCTTATCTAAGCAGCAAGGTCTTGGTTTTGAACCTCATACAAACTCTAGTAGGCAGACAAGAAAAAGTACTAAATTCATGTTGGTATTTTTCACATATTTAATTTCTATTTACAGTATAAAGGCCACACGTTATGCTGCTTCAATTACAAAATGCCCCGTCGACTGTAGGCTACACCAGGGGTACTAGCATCGACTTCGATTTCAAACAAAGCAATAGTGATTGACCCTGTTCCCTGGCACCTTCAAGTGCTCATTATGTACAGTGCACACAGCAGAGTACGCAGGGCAGCTTCAATGTATTTTACCAAGAGACCCAGAAACCAACCAGTCCTCCTATTCTTTAGTACTCCTGTACCTCAGGTTTGCTGTGGATCAGTTAGTTAGTTGAAATTTGATTAAACATAAATGTATTTAGAAATACAGTGGGTACGGAAAGTATTCAGACCCCTTTAAATTTTTCACTCTTTGTTTCATTGCAGCCATTTTCCAAAAATCAAAAAAGTTCATTTTATTTCTCAGTAATGTACACTCAGCACCACATCTTGACAGAAAAAAACAGAAATGTAGAAATTTTTGCAAATTTATTAAAAAAGAAAAACTGAAATATCACATGGTCATAAGTATTCAGACCCTTTGCCGTGACACTCATATTTAACTCAGGTGCTGTCTATTTCTTCTGATCATCCTTGAGATGGTTCTACACCTTCATTTGAGTCCAGCTGTGTTTGATTATACTGATTGGACTTGATTAGGAAAGCCACACACCTGTCTATATAAGACCTTACAGCTCACAGTGCATGTCAGAGCAAATGAGAATCATGAGGTCAAAGGAACTGCCTGAAGAGCTCAGAGACAGAATTGTGGCAAGGCACAGATCTGGCCAAGGTTACAAAAAAATTTCTGCCGCACTTAAGGTACCTAAGAGCACAGTGGCCTCCATAATCCTCAAATGGAAGACGTTGGGGACGACCAGAACCCTTCCTAGAGCTGGCCGTCCGGCCAAACTGAGCTATCGGGGGAGAAGAGCCTTGGTGAGAGAGGTAAAGAAGAACCCAAAGGTCACTGTGGCTGAGCTCCAGAGATGCAGTCGGGAGATGGGAGAAAGTTGTAGTAAGTCAACCATCACTGCAGCAATCCACCAGTCGGAGCTTTATGGCAGAGCGGCCCGACGGAAGCCTCTCCTCAGTGCAAGACACATGAAAGCCCGCAAAGAGTTTTCCAAAAAACACCTGAAGGACTCCAAGATGGTGATAAATAAGATCCTCTGGTCTGATGAGACCAAGATTGAACTTTTTGGCCTTAATTCTAAGCGGTATGTGTGGAGAAAACCAGGCACTGCTCATCACCTGTCCAATACAGTCTCAACAGTGAAGCATGGTGGTGGCAGCATCATGCTGTGGGGGTGTTTTTCAGCTGCAGGGACAGGACGACTGGTTGCAATCGAGGGAAAGATGAATGCGGCCGAGTACAGGGATATCCTGGACGAAAACCTTTTCCAGAGTGCTCTGGACCTCAGACTGGGCCAAAGGTTTACCTTCCAACAAGACAATGACCCTAAGCACACCGCTAAAATAACGAAGGAGTGGCTTCAAAACAACTCCGTGGCTGTTCTTGAATGGCCCAGCCAGAGCCCTGACTTAAACCCAATTGAGCATCTCTGGAGAGACCTGAAAATGGCTGTCCACCAACGTTTACCATCCAACCTGACAGAACTGGAGAGGATCTGCAAGGAGGAATGGCAGAGGATACCCAAATCCAGATGTGAAAAACTTGTTGCATCTTTCCCAAAACGACTCATGGCTGCATTAGATCAAAAGGGTGCTTCTACTAAATACTGAGCAAAGGGTCTGAATACTTATGACCATGTGATATTTCAGTTTTTCTTTTTTAATAAATTTGCAAAAATTTCTACATTTCTGTTTTTTTTCTGTCAAGATGGGGTGCTGAGTGTACATTACTGAGAAATAAAATGAACTTTTTTGATTTTTGGAAAATGGCTGCAATGAAACAAAGAGTGAAAAATTTAAAGGGGTCTGAATACTTTCCGTACCCACTGTATGTACCACATGAGCACAGTATAAACTGAAACAAATAAAAAGGTCTGAAAGATTAGATTAGATAACAAAAAGAGTCTGCTAGCAGCTCTGTGAGGCTGTATTTAGGCAGAGCGGTCATTTGAGCTAAATGCTAATCTCAACTTGTTCACATGCTCACATTGACAATGCTAATATGCTGATATAGTGTTTACCATGATCACTAGCTTAGTTAAGTGTGTTAGCATGCTAATATTTGCTAAATAGCCCTGAACAGAAGGTAAAGGTGATAGGAATGCCATTAGTTTTGCAGGTATTTGGCATGAATGTATTAAAGAGGTGGTATTATGCTCATTTTCAGGTTCATAATCTTATTTAGGGGTCGTAACAGAACAGGTTTACATGATTTTATTTTCAAAAAACACCATGATTTTTAGTCATACTGCACATTGCTGCAGCTCCTCTTTTCATCCTGTGTTGAAGGCTTCGTTTTAGCTATGGAGTGATACATCTCGTCTCTACATGATCTTCGTTGGTCGTTGCACATGCGCAGTTCCTAGTTAAGGGCTACTAGCCAATCAGAAGCAGAGAAGGGCGGGTCAGCGAGAAGCCGGTAAACACGGCTTCGGTTCAGCTGTACATGTTGCCGACCAGCTTGACAACATGGACTGGAGCGAGAGTTTCAGAGTGGTGAGTTATTAATCTGTAACAAAAGTATCTTTCATCCATAAAGTTTTAACTGAGCTCTGTCTCTACATCACAGGAACAACTTTATGTCCACTGACTGCCTGGAGGGTAGCTAGTGTTTGGAAGGGAGAGGAGAGCTGTGTGCTGCAGCTCACTGTTCACTGCTCCACCGCTGTTTTTGAGGGCGTGTCGGACTAGCTGCTTGGCGAGCATTATGACGCGCATTTTACTATGACGTCACAGGGATGAAAGGGAGAGGGCTCAACTACGAACGAGCTGTTTTCAGGCAGCTCAGAGCAGAGTTTTCTGTGGGAGATGGGAACTCCCTTTGGGCTGCACTTTGGGCTTTTTCACTTTGCAAACCTGTTACATGCACAAAAAAGGTATATAACTCAATAAAAGGAGAAGGAAAAAGGCAAAAACATAATATGATCTCTTTAAGTAATTAAAGCGGCGCCAGTCAGCCTTGCTGCCAATTTGTCCCAGTGGCCAGGAAAAAATGAGCAGGCCAAATTTTTCCCAGTAGACCAACAATATAAATCTTATAATGCATCCATGGAGTTTGGTCATAAAACAAAGTGTAGGACAAATAAAAATGTTGACATGATGATGGCGCTAGATGAAAAGTTAAGGTTCTTACAAATCATCCTGAGAGGGGCATTAAATTGATCCAATAACAGAGATATTTTGCTAAAAAATACCAATGTCAAGCACTAGAAAAAGTCATGGGATCACTAAAGTCAGTAGGAGACATTTTCTGGAAACCATCATTAACCTGAAGAATGTGTCATTATCAAGACAAAGTCCTGAAGCTTTAAAGTGATACCTGGAAGTTTCCCACCATGATGAGCCCAGCAGCACAGATCCACGCGCTGGACAGGCCGGCCGTGTTGAGAATACAGTTCTGGTGCTTCTCTATCACATGAGCGTAACGCAGCAGGCCAATCAGCATCACTGGAAGAACAAATGAAGAGAGAAAGCGATGAGACATGAAGTTAAAAGAAGAGAGAGACGACGGCATTGTTCATCATACAGCTGGATATCCCGAAACTACAAATTGTATTTCAGATCCTCATGGGTTTTCCTACTTTCTGCTTTTATTAAATTACTTTTTTTAAGAAACGCCGATCAACTCTCTGCATCCAGAAACAAACACATTTAGATTCAGGAGTTACTTTTGACATCCTGACCACCATTACTAATTTCCCAATTACAGTTGTTGAGTGTACAAGGATGTAATATCTACTCTCCTCCTTGCTTTTTAAAGTAAAGTATTGGGCTGTATGAACACACACTTTCACTGTTTCAGTTGAGATGCCGTTATCCAGATGAGAATAACTGAGTAGATAAAAATACAGCTACGCTCATGAAATCCACCTTCAATTGTTTCCATTCGCTCACAACATTAAGTTTTACAAGTGGCAGCGAGTGCTTTATGGACCTTTGGCTGTCAGGCTACCATGCTCATCTGATTGGTGAAGCCTGTTGGGATTGTACGCTGGGAAAACTACCATGATCTCTGCATGTTTTTCGGGGGGGAAAAAATATATATATATACTCCGTGACCCTGTATGCAGGATAAGCGGTTGACGATGGATGGATGGAAAAAAATTTATATATATATTTTAATTTATATTTTGACCTACAGTTGGCAATGACTAACATCTGTCTAAGATAAGGAGATAAACTTGTAAATCCAACATTATGGTTAAACCTGCAATATCTTATTTTTTTGGCAACTTGGGGGCAGCGGAAACAAGTTGTAAACACATATTATCACCTTTTAAGTTGATAATGGTGACTTTGTCATCAAGCAATTGTTTATTAAACATCAGGTACTGAACAGCGTTATCACCGATTTGGAGTCTCTTTTAGCTTTTGGTCTGAACCAGCTCCTGAGAAAAATATCTAGCTGCTAAATGCTCCATTATGTTTGCCAGCTAGTCTCAAACTGCGTCTGTCTGCGGTTTGGTGCTGAGCAGGTCGTGTACTCTGGGTTTTTAGAGCTTCTCACAGAAAACAGCTGCCTGATCCATCTGGAACTGATGAAAGTCCTGAGACAGACACAAAACAGTGAAGTTGTAAACTTCTCACCTCTCCTGCAGAGTTTTTAAAATGTCTGTATATGTGTGTATCCTGTAAGTGTGTTTGTGTTTGGGTGTGTGAATGTCTACGCTGTATTGTTCATGTGCAAACAAATAAAATAAAAAATGACATAAGAAAAAGACCTTTGCTCTCCTTTTAATATCAAGATGTCAGCATGTAAGGAGCAGCGAGTTTGCAGTGTTGCATCCGAAACATAAAATCTCTGTGTGAGCAGATTCCACATCTCTGTTTATTTTAAGCTGCATCAAAGCTTCACAGCAGTTCTCCCAAACGTCCATCTGATGCTCATGCCGTTCACATTTGGCGCTCATCAGGCTCCAAACTACAGAGAGCGACTGTTTGGATGTTCATATTGTTAGTCCAGCAGCGAACACAGTGGTCAGTTTTTGATGATCGAGTGTACGCAGAGATAAGACTTATTGTTTTGGGTTCTCGGTTATGTGTGTGCTTCACTGGCTGCCGCACAGCGAGGGATCGACTGTCTGATCTTCCCACCACACCTTCGAGTTAAACAAACTGCCTCACAAACATAAACGGGGTATTGTTTTATGAGAACATAATCATTTTTTAAAAAACCCTTTTGATGTTGGGGAAATTTCCAGAGTGTGAGCTCACACACGCCTGCACGGACGCTTTTATTTAGAGCTGAAACGATCAGTCGATTAATGGATTAGACGATTGACAGAAGATCTACTTTTTGGATAATCAATAACTGTTCATTTTTTTAAGCAATAAGACTAATTCAGACATCTTCAGAAAGGCTAGTCAGATGGTCTAAAGGGGTTTGAACTTGTCCCTAGCTCTGCTTTTCTATTTTCGTCGACAGTCCCCTACTCTAAACATCTTCCGGAGAACATTTTTGGGTTAGGTAATATCTGCTTAAATGATATAGCGTCTCACCTCTCTCTGTAAAAGCCATCTCTTCCACCTTTAAGTGTGGCCGTTCAGAATAACTTAAACACGCCTTACGAATCAGTACTGTTCGAGCATACCCCGACCCGTAGCTGAACTTTGGCTGCAAAACCTGGCAGAAAATAAGGGTAGTATTACGGTAAACTCCTGGAGTGTAAATTCTCAGGATCAGAAGTTTTATGAAGCAAATGGAGGTGGATAAATCAACATGCACCACCCTGCACATTGGTCAATGAACGAGATAGGAAGGTTTAATGTCATTTTGGCGCGCAGCAGAGCAGAGTCATTGCCCTTGTGGTCAGATGGCAAATGCTCGTGGGTCATGTGAGGCATGAAAATGCACCATTCATGGCATAGAGTAAATTTTCCCTTCATGAGGGTGAGGCGGGCCCTGGCAGAGGATTCTGCGGAACAGAAACTTGGCTGGAGCCTCTACAGCTGAGAAAACAAGCCGGAAAACTTTGAGTGCACAGAGCCCCGTTCAACCAAGAGCAGTGTGTTGGATAAGTGTGTGTGAGGGTAAAAAAAGATCTACGTTCTCTGTGCACACATTACTAAAAGTGCATCTGCCTGAATACTTTAAAACTATACCTGTATTGATACTCACCCATGAAGGAGCCAGTGCTGCATATGAGGCTGAAAAAGCAGCTTTCAGGTGGGAGAGTTCCACATTTACTGCAGAGAAAACAGAGAGAGAGGAGGGGTAGTTAGTGCGGGCTGGCCTCAAGGCTTAGTGGGCTAAAGTGCAAGTTCAGTCAAGTTCTTGCAGAGTTCAAAAGAGATCCATGACCTCCAGGTCCCCTCACTTGGTTTTTGACCCTGTCTTTTTTATTGGCTGCACTCACACTACACTAAAAACAGTCATGAAAAAAACGGTGCAGCGTTGGTATGTGTGCTTACTTACTAAACCCATGCCAACATTTTTCCTCGTAAAGCAGTTTAGCAGAGAAACAATTATCAATAAATGGAAAAAGGACAGTCTCGCTGGGAGATCGAGGAAAGAATGGCTCCAGGGTCTTTATCTAGCGATCAAAAGCACCATGAAAATTGTTGTGAAACTAAATACTTGAGAACTGTAAGAAAAGCAGCTACATGCTGAAAAGGTCTTTACCAGGGTGAATCTTTAGTTGCACCGCAGCAACGTGAACCCCGTTGTTCATCATCCTGTGTGTCACTGTATGCGGGGGACATGTATTTCTTGTTTACATTTTGCAACAAAAACTCTTCTTCCTTTCAAGGTGGAGAGGTCCCCCTTCCCCCTCCGACTGTGAGCCTCAGTCGGGCAAGTGTGGGCTTATCTCACAACAACTCTGCAGTGCAGCTGCACACCAGCCATCAGAGCAATTTATCCAAAGCCATGTACAGAAAAACCCTTTATAATGACTGTACATACCGTATTCTGTCGGTCCGATATGTTTTTCTTGATGAAAATGTAATTATACTAAGCCCTTTGCAGACATGGAATATGAAACATCGCTTGCTTCGTCCTTTAAAGTGACCATTTAGACATAATGTTAATGACTTCATTCACACATGACAGTACATTCACTGAAAGAGCCACAATAGTGCAGCTATATTTGGCACCTGGTGGAGGGGGAACAGCAGTGTTGATTCAGTTGGCATTAATGAACATTTCAAAGATATTACTGTGGTTGGACAAGGTTTGCACCAAGAGATGATTTAGACTGATCTGAAGTGAGAATCTGTGAAAATTGCCTCTTTTACAGCATTTCCAAGTTTATTATATTTATTTTATTTGTGTATAAGAGATGACGATTTAGAAAATAAATGTATTACAGTGATCACAGGGGGCAGTTTCTCTCTCTGCATTTTAACCTTTACATTAGTCTGACAGTATTCAATTCAGATTTGTGTCATGTTGAAAGTGATAGGACAAAGTTACAAGTACCATCCTCATCTGACTGCCATTGTGACTTTTACGTAAACGTGGACACTTGAGACCATCATCGTTAAATTGCCATCACAATAATGTAAAGGGTTGCCTGTCTGAAAGGAGCTTTAGGTTGGTGCACAATATTCATTAGTTTTGGATTCAAATGTTCTGCTGCAATGACTTAAATGTTTTATATTTCACATTGTGTCCACGAATCTAACTAGTTTGGCAGTACTAATCACTAATAACAGGCTATACTGCATGCCAAATAAAACACAATCTGCACTGACATATTCTTTTATAAAAAGGAGCAGAAATAAAGAGACTATTTAGTGTTAAAAACAAAACCAGACGTAGCAGAGCATATAACAATGACTGGTAGAAATCATAAACCAGAGTAGCTTGCCATATCACATCATTCAATACTCGCGGCCTCATTGTGCGTACAATGTGTTTTCTGTTGTGCTTGAAATATATTTTCATTACTGTGAGAGTGGAAAGAGGTTCCTCGGTCAGTTTCATCATTGATTTACCACAGAGGTTTTCAAGAAACTGCACATCACATACAGGAACCAGACAACTGGGACTGTTATACAACATGCAGCAGTTTCAGCAGTCAAAAGGATTAAAGTCCTGCTGCAGGGGTGGGATCACTGACCTGATGAGTGGTATGTTGTCCAGGGTGCAGCACAGAACAGGACCCCTCTGTAATGGAAGCTGCTCCTCACATGACTCATTATAAAGCCTGTAAACACACACACACGGACATGCAAACACTCAGTTCAGCCTGCACACACAGGAGGATACAAACATTTCAGAAAAACACTGAAGAAAGGACATCAGATTCAGAGTTGTTCAAAAACTCATTTTGCGCCAAGCTGGAATCACTGAAACTCACTCATCTTAAAAGTAGTTCAAAGTTCAAGTAAATCGTTTCAGGTCAAATTGTTACTTTTACCAGTTTAAGCTTCACCTCGATGTGCAGAATTAATCTAAAGTAGGCAAATGTGTAAAAACTCCAGTTAATAGTTGAACATAAACTCTCACATCTGAGGCATCATGACTCGCGCTCTACGCAAGCAACAGTAGAAAATTAACCCAAAATATTTTCAGGTGAAATGTCTCTTCCATAACAATTAAATGCTTAGCTGCATGTATTGTTTTGATTACAGAAATGCAAAATGTATCAGGGGTTTCCTCTATTTCCTGTATAATATAATTAGACCCACACAGGAATCCACGTCTACAGTCATCAAATGAAACTACAAACTGAGACATGCAGCTGTTAGAATAAATAAATAGAAATATCTAACATACTTTAAATAAAAAGATACAATTACACCATTAAAATGACACCACAAGACCACAATTTCTTAAGGTAAAGATTTGCAGTTATTTATTTTAAGTGTGATATGACATGTCTGTGTTTTTGTCTTCTTATGGGAGACAAGCGCCCTTGACCTTAATTTTAAAATAAAATACTCTCAAATATCTTTATTCCAATGAAACTAACAGACTATAATCTTGTCTTTTGTGTGAAATGTATGAAACAACTACATCTAGACTTAATGAACAATATGGGGTCCGTATTTTAAATGTTTGGACTGTATTTGAGCATTTAGATTTTGTTACCTGCGCTGAAAACACAGCAGCACCAGTCAACATGTCTGAAACTGGGCACAATTCACCAACTACACCAACTATCCTCACCGGAAAAACGTTTTCTGTGCAAGAAGCTTATTAGAACCCATTTTTACGTTTACTGTAAGCCGCAACTTCTAGTGGCCGTAATAACTATGACGGGAGCAAAGGAAGAAGTCAGGTTGCGTAGTATTAAGAAAATCCGCATTAAGCTCGACTCGTGGGTCGGCTTCAAATGTGTGACAGCCTGACAACGGCCTACAATCTACATCAACGAGGCCCCCTGTCAGTCTTAATTCAGACATAGTGAGGCACGAGATGGAGAACGAATGGAGGGATAAAGACATTTAAGAAAAAGAAGTGCTGCATGAGCATATGTTGACATGAGGGGAAAATGTGTCAAGAAACACTGTATGTGTGTGTAGAGTGAGAGATACGTTACAGCAACCTGAAGTATCAGAAAAGACGAGGAACTCAAACACATTGGTTTAAATGGAAAGAGGAGGACTCCAAATATTCTTCTGTGGTATGTGAAACCTAAACATCTGCCTGTTTCTTAAATAAAAGTACCCTCCCAGCTGGAAAAGGAAATACAAACGTCCTCATACCTAAACGACAGAAGAGGCCGATTGCCAATGACTCCCAAACAAACATGACCATTGGAAAGTACCAGCGACAGGCGTAAGCACATGACTTGACTCACGCAAGACGAGCCACTCACGTATCGTAAGTCACTCTAGGCCAATTTTGGGTCCGATTCGCCCTCCCGACAATTACGGGCCGATTCTTCTTGATTAGAGGCTGGTCAGAGCAGATTATAGACAAAAATTATCCTGTAGTGTGAGAAGTTAACAGACATAATCCTAAAGTCACCGACTGGACCGTAACCCTGTCTGTGGTATCCCACATTTTTTAAATCTAGTTGAGATTTGAGACGAGGAGACCAGGCATAATGTAAGTCACTCACTTAACGGGACAAAACCCCCGGTCTCCTGGGTGAAAGGCCTGTGTTTGTGCGACTCAACCATCCACATTCTAACGCTTGCCATACACATAACGCGTTAAGTTTCTGACATTAGTTAAAGTTATATTACGTAACTCGCTTATTTTAATCCAAACCATGATCTTTTCTTAAACCTAACCAAACTGCGATGTTTCACATATTTCACGCTATTTGACCCTGGGGACATGTCCCCACCACTTTTTGAAATAGCTGATTTTGTCCCCACTACTTTTTGAAAGCAAAATTTGTTTTAAAAATGATCTTAAATATAGCTTGCAGTTAAACAAACTGTTATATATGTCATATTTGTATATTTTGAAATGTAACGTGCTACCAGAATTTTGTGTTTCCTTTTACATAAATAAAAACATTTTTACCATAAATTGTTGCAGAAATGTTCACCAGAAATGCAGCAAATGAATTGTTTAATGATCAAAATTTACTGGGGATCTGTTAAGGATCTTTTTGTCTCGTTCTCGTGAACCTAATATTGCGTATTGCGATGTCTCGCAGAGCTAAGTGTCTCTTCATACCTCTAATCTGAGCCCCTATGTCCCCACCACTTTTCAAGACAAAGTGAAGCCTTTGTGAGGATGTGTTGCGTATTTGGGTTTCCTGTACCAGCTAGGAGGGTACTTTTTATTAAAAGAAACAGGCAGATGATTTAACTTCATATTTAAGTTTCACATATCACAGAAGTCTCTCAATATCAGAGATGCCAATTCCTCTCATTTCCATTCGAACTGATCTTTTTGCATTCCTCGTCTTACTGTAACCTAAAATCTCCCCTCCACACCCACGTACACTCTCTCTTTACACATTCTCCCCTTGTGTCAACATTTGCTCAACATTTTCTTAAATGTCCACTCCCAATCTTACCATTCCTTCTCCATCTCATGCCTCACTGTGTTTGAATTAAGACTGACCTCGTTGATGTGGTTTGAGAGAAGATTCCTCCCACAAAATAAGCCCACCATGAATTACCTTTTCCTGAATCAAGGCTAAGTAAACACACCAGCTGAGAAAGTGGTGTTTTTCCTTCCACACTTTTCACAGTGGGCACCTGCGAGCAATTATTCACAATCAGTGAGTTTTTTTTGGAGTTTGAAAACGCATGGCTTCCTGTTTTAACGAACACAAGCTTCTGGTTGGCACAGACGGGGGGCTGTTTGACAACTTTCTGTCACCCGCTCCTGTTCTTGTTATATAAGATAATAAAATACTGATTTGAAGGACGTCACTTTGCAGCACAGCAGCAATCACTGCTCGCATTTATGAGCTACGATCTAACTGTTTTATGCTGAGAACAGGAAGATAGGTATATGACAACAACTAAATATGAGCCGTATTAAAAGGTGGGGTACACAATTCTGGAGAAATCCAATACCATGATATAGAGCGAACAACGACACAGCAAGTAATGTAGCTAACGTTGGCCAAGTTGTGGGTTGTTCCTATAGCTAACACCGCAAAAGCAGCATGTCCGGGAGAACTAGAAAGTAAGCTGAATGTCTGTGGGACATTTAACGTTACCGGACACAAAATCAATCAAAACAGTGTGTGGCAGGGTGCGTCCCGCTTTGTTTGTTTCCCATTTACAGAGCCAGGGCTGTGTACAAACACCGGATTCAGAGCACAGGCAGAACGGACAGGTAACGAGGAGATATTCGTTCAATTAGAACCGCATACCCCACCTTTAAAACACATGACAGGGGTTTAACCAGCTGAGACTCAGCGGAGTAAACATCCTCCTTCTTATTAGATGTCAGCTGTGAGATGCAGTTTTGTTGTTTGCTGACCGAAATAGAATGAAGAAAATATTTAGCCTCGTGTGGATGCAGTGTTTTCACATGTAGATGGAACAAATTCAGTCGACTTATTGTGAATATATTCTGAGGTTAAAACAAATGGTAGGATTAATTCTTTCTAACCTCACTGTTTGTGGTGTTTGAGATTCTAACTTTACTTTATGGCAACATGTAGCCTATTTAAATCTACATTAACACTTTTTTGGCCACTTTGGGGCAGCTGAAACAAGCTGGAAACTTAAGACTGACATTATTATCACCTTTTAAGATGACAAAGGGAACATGCGAGCAAACATTTACTTATTTACACATCAAACAGTTACAGAGCAACATTAGATTTATATGTATTCATGTTTGAGTCCACTTGATGAATGTAAGTTCAGTATTCACTCTCTTTTAGCTCTGCCGACTAATGAGAAAAACATCTGCCCCTTTAGCTGCTAAATGCTTAGAGCATTTTCACTGGAAACACCACTACTGAGAGCAGTGAGCGTAATGTGGCCAAAATAATGAAGTGAAAAGTGGTAAAAGTCAGGTGATTATTCTCTTTGCCCTTTCACATTACACATTGTTATGTGACCCATAGTTAATGTATTTATTGGAGCAGCTTTAAGGATTTTCAGGTCTGTAAAGGGGGAGATTTTCAAAGTGTATGGTAGTGTTGTCTCGAGACCGGTTTTAAGACCACTTTTTGATGGTCCTGGTCTCGTTTCGGACTTGACCGCATTTGTACTTGTTCTTGTCTCGGACATTGAGGATTTTATTTCAAGACCAGTCAAGACCATAACTTTGGGAATATCAATAAATTGCTTTTTCATCGTTTTTTTTTTTTTGCTTCAAATGCAAACAATAACCCTAATTATAAATGTGTTGTTACCGTTAACAACTGTAATAAAGATGTTGATTTCAGCGCTTAGTGTTTGTATGTGGGTGTTTTCATGGGAATGTGGATCTTTCAGATAAATTTAAGAAGCACCTATGATCTCATTCCACATTTTATTGTGTGTCATGTAATGTGGGGAACTGGTCTCCGGTCTGTGAACCGGTCTCGCCCTCCCTCGGTCTTGGTCTTGACTTGGTCTCGGTTCGGGCGGTCACTAGTGTATGGGTTTGCATTTTCTTGTGCTTTTGTATGTTAAATCATTCTAACGCAATAACAGAGCATTAGTTGGTTTATAATCGTCACAGGACCATCTTCAGGCAGTAAATGGCTTTGTCAGGTTCACTGTGTGAAAGTCACGATCCTACTGAATTCCTAAAAAAAGCCTTTAAAACTGACAGTACACATTTGTGCGTGACAACATCAATAATAGTAAGAGTGTGTGTGTGTGTGTGTGTGTGTGTGTGTGTGTGTGTGTGTGTGTGTGCGCTCTTTACCAGTTATGCACAGGACAGACGTGCTGGTTGTACAGGGCCATCGCATATCTGTAAAGGAGAGAAGAATCTTTGGAACTGAACGTGAAGACATAAAATAAATAAGAAAGCATGATGTGGTCTGGACGTATTCTTTCATACAGCAGTTACACTCTCAAAACACAAAAACTAAATAAGCCACAGTAGAACAAAAGCTCCGTTTCACCCACTGAAATGAAGCACTTGAAAGCGTCGTCACATATAGCGAGATTAATGCCAGTCCGGCCTTTAAAGTACAACATTTTTTTTCCCCAATAACAAAACATGTGTCACACGGATTACCAAAGTGTTGTTTCTACAGACTGAGGCCGCTTGTCTTCATCATACATGTTACTATAACTCTTGACGCCAGAAGACAGGCTGTTGCTTTTTAAATCCCTTAAATCTGTCAACTACACAATAACCACCTCCACAAAACACACAGCCTGGCTACAAGATAATTCACACAAATACTCTATCAAATAGACATTCCCATCGGCCTCAGCTGTACTTTGTGTTTTGTGCTAATGCATGCTCACTATGATAGTGAACATTTTTTTCAGAATCAGGTTTATTGCCAGGTACATTTTCACATACGGGGAATTTGCCTTGGTATAAATTTGTGCTTAAAGTACATTTATTCATTTAGTTGACGCTTTTATCCAAAGCGACTTACAATTGCTATATCGCACGCCTCTGGAGCAACTAGGGGTTAAGTGTCTTGCTCAGGGACACATTGGTGGATGGGTCACAGTGGGTGATTGAACCCGGGTCTCCCACACCAAAGGCAAGTGTCATCACCAACCCAGTACATATGAACATAAATATAAATATATAAAAAGTAAGAAGGTCAAAAAATGTATACAAAAAGTATACAAAAATTACAATACTACTAAAATACAATGCTTTTGACTCATCTTTTAACATAGTCACATGTCAACAATACGTTATCTGAGACTTAAATATATCAAGAAAAACAATAACAGTCTCAACCACTGCAAATCACTATCAGTTCCTTTCAAAACACATAAAAAGACCCATTGTGCCACAGATAAGACACACACAGGAATCAACAGAGCAATCTGCTGATTAATGTTACTGTCCAAAAACTGAATGCGATAGTTTGAGCGCCTTTATTGATCACTGATAACAAGGAGACACACAGGTCAGAATACTTGATTTGCTTTCACTTGAACAAACAGCAATAAACTGTGGTAGAGGGCAGCGTCTGAAATCAAGTTTTTTGCCAGTGTGGCAGGGTACTGAACATTTTGACCGGCCACTCGGTTTGTTTGCAGGCCACTTCTTATATCAACGTACAACACGTTGTAAACACAGAGTAAGTGGAACACGTCATGTAAAGAAAATATGTATCAATATTAGTGCTGGGCAACAATTACAATTTTTAATCACGATTAATCACATAGTTATGCGCAAAATTGAATAATGAATTCTAAAGTAGTGTATTGTGCACATTTTATTTAAATGTACTGCGATATACAAAAGTGCAATAACATGGTTTGCAAACATAGCAATAAAATATTTCTTGTAAATCTCAACTTAAACATTAATGTAATCAAACTGAATATAAAACCAAAAGCTATTTGCCATTTTATCTAGCTTGTTAAAACAAGTTACCATCATGATATCATAATATCACCAGGCACCTTCTGAGCAACAGGTTAACATAGAAATTCTTGTTTGTTTCTGAACAGATATCAGCAGAAACATTTTCCTTTTATCAGGGAGCAGAATAAACAGTCTGTAGCAAGTGTCCCTGTGAGAGTGAGGCGAAGTGCTCGCCTCACGCACACGCCCGCCCGCCCGCCGCCAAAGTTGAATTGTCTTGAACTTTTTGTACACAACGCGCAGCACAAATCATTGGAAGAGGGACAGATCCTCGCTGTTTGTGAGTTTCCAGAATCTATCACGGTTTACTAAATCGGACATCAACAGGAAGGAATTCAAACGGCAGAGCAATCCAGCTCTAATTAATATAAGAGATGCCATGGTGGCAGCTGACCTGAAAGTTTTACCTGCCACATTCAAGTGCAGCAACAAAGCCAACAAAAACTTTTGTGCGGCTAGTTTTTATTGATCTCTCGTCTGCTTTTAATTGTATTCAGCCTTATATTGAAGCAGAAAGGCCACAGAGTATCCACATTGATCTTGGCCTCATAAGCTGGCTGATGGACTTTCTAACTGGGGATGCCCCAACATGTAGAGAGGTAAATAGCGTTTTATCAGACGCCCTCATTTCTTCAACGGGCTCGCCCCAAGGTTGTGTCCTTGTCACCTCTCTTATTCATTTTGTACACAAATGTGTCAAAGCCAGCAAGTGGGGAGCCACATCCTGAAGTTTGCTGATGATTCTGTCATTGTGTGACTCCTTCATAGTATGGATCCGGACAATATTTCTTGGACATAAAGTCTTCAAAACAAAGGAAAGGGTTTTTGATTTTGGGGAAAATCCCTCGGGCATCTCCCCAGTATTCATTAATGGTCCAGCTGTTAAGGTTGTACATCAGTACAAATATCTGGGCACAGCGATCGACAACAAACTGACTTTTGAGCATCATGTGGATGTGGTGTGTAAGAAAGCACATCAGCACATGCACTTTCTTCACAAACTCCGTGGTTTTAATGTGGACAATACTTAAAAAAATATTTTATTCTTGTTTTATTGAATCAGTTCTTACGTTCGCTTTTATCTGTTGGAATGGCTCACAATCTGCCAAGATGCAGAACCAGTAGATTTATGCACTCCTCTGTCCCTTTGGTTTGTTAAACAACTCCCTGTGATTTTATATGGTATGCACTTCTTTTTAACTGGTATTTATCGCATCTGCTCTATTTTAAAAGGTTCAGTGTGTAATATTTAGAAATACAATATAAGATCCATAACTATGTTTTCAGTGGTGTATAAATACCTTATATAATAAACCATTATGTTTTTATTACCCTAGAATGAGACACTTTTATGTACATAACCGCGGGCACCCCCTTCCATGGACGTCGCCACATTGCATCGTCATGTTTCTACAGTAGCTGAAAACAGACAAACAGCGCTACAGAGCGCGTTTCGCGTTTTTATATCCAGTCTATGGTTTCGTCACTAAGTTCTTCTTTTTCTACTTCTGGTAGAATTCAGGCAGTGCAGACACTCATCACTATGTTGAATACGTACGTTAGAAGAAGAAATAGTAATAATATACTGCAGGGGTCTGAAAATAAGTTTTGAATCGGAGCAATATCTTCAACCATTAGATGGTGGATGAGAATATGAGCTGTGCAGGACTTGCAACCCACCTTGGGTTTTTTCTCTCTTCAACAAATGGATTCTGCAGCGAATGGTTCTCAGATCACGGCATGTGCTGTACTGTTTTTGTTTCGGTGTTTGATCCGCATCCATCAACCTGCGGACGCTTTTGCCCCAGTATCTCCAGGCAGAGAACATTTAGGGGAATCACGTTTTCTGAGGCTCTTTCAGAGGTGTGTCAAGCAGGTTACAGACTCTTTTAATGTCCTTCAAAATTTTTCAAAGTAAAAGCTCAGTTCAACTTCAAATAGGAGATTGCTATAAATGCGCTTTTACTTTGTAGGCAAAACCACTAAAGAGGAAGTGATTATGTGAGAAACTGTTGCTGTTTTAACTGAGATCTATTTTTAAGCAAAGCTATCAAAGTATTTATTTATTTTTATTTTTTGCTGCTACTAAAGCACCATAATCAGGCAGTGGGACAGATATTATTGTTGGCGGGCAGTTTTGGTGAGGGTCCATAATCACAGAGAGAATTAATGTGTTTCCCTTGTCAATGTTTGTATAAACTTTATTTAATATGTGGTTTATAATGGTGCAGAAACAGTGTTTCACACTCTTGGCTTTCATTGTCCATGTCACATCTGTCAGTGGCCAAGTCACAATAATATACGGTTTTACTGAATAATTAAGTGAATATAATTTCTTAATAAATATACCTAAAGAAACCTCATTTCTTGACTGGCCACTCTGCTGTCTCAGAAGAGACATCTTTTGTGTTGTGTCAGACACCGTAGCTGTCCTGTCGTCTTCGAAAGGTTAGAGGGCAGTTGTAGACCGGACAGAGTGTTGCAATTCACAACCTTCACCACTAGATGCCACTAAATCTTACACACTGAACCTTTAAGTTATTATTGTTTAGTAGCCTTCATTTTACTGTTACACTTACTCTGTGAGTGTTTGTGTGTGTCATGGTTTTACTGTTGTGATTCTTTTGGCTACTGCTTTCTGCACAATTATTTACTCTTCAGGAATAATAAAGAATTCCTAACATTTGCCCTGTTTTCGGCAGGTGCTAATGTCATTCCTCTGAAGAGGGGATCACAGAATTTTTGTAGCTGTTGTGTTTGATTTAAAAAATTTACTTGGCTTTGGTTAAAATGTAAAACTCTTATTTTACAGTCATATCCCTTCATTCTCTCCGGAAAACTTCACAAGCTGGCCTCAGCTCCAGTACATGCTACAGTTATGTTTCTGGTACAAACAACTATTCAAGCTGGCATTTTAAAAAGGCACCAGCAAACAGGCGTCAACGTGTCTGAGAAACAACAGGTCTGGCAGAACGAGGGGGATTACAGACTTGTCTCTCAGGGAAGGACTTGGTGACCAGTTGTGAAAAATTCTCACGCCCACTTTGCGAAGGTGTGAAAGGCTTCTTACAAAAGGAGACTGTGTCAATCGACTCACACCAAGAAGATAAAAGAAGTGGAAGAAGGTGATAAAGAAACAGTCACACAGTGCACAAATCAAAGACGTTAAGGCAAGGAGGTAAGTTCTCAGCAGCTGGATCTGCAGTAGGAGTGTATGAAGGTGTTGGTGCTTCCTAGCGTGCAGCCTGCTGGGTTTGTTCCGGGATTTAGCCCAGTGCACATAGTCCGAGTCGCATTAACAGCAAGAGCTGCAAAGCAAACGTTTGACCACAGACTTGTGGTTTGTTGTTGTTCTGTGAAATTCCCTGAATTAATTAGCTGAAAAAATAACCTTATATCATTACTCTCCTGACCTTTCTACTTCCCTTGAATGCACTCAGTGGAGTTACACAAGACATATGAGGGTTTGTAGAAGGCTAAGCTAAGACAGCTAAGGCTATAACTAATAATATATTAATATAATTTTTTCAATAAAGGGTTACTGCAGGGATTTTGTATTACACACCATGAATTTGGGGAACTTGCAAGAGACAGATGTTTAATTTTTAAATGTTTGAAACCGCAGATACATCCCAGCTTTTAGGTACGATTAGGTGTTTAGGTGTTGATTTTGTCATCTAACTCTCAGCAAGAATGCAAATAAGTGTATTTCCCAAAATGTCAAACTGTTCTTTTAAGGATGTTTTCAAATATATGTTCCTTGAATCTTGCTCAATTATAGTTACAGATGTCATTTATGATTTCTACCACAATGGCAGCTCATCCCACCACCTGTTGGCTCATACTGCCAGTGTGACAGACTCACAGGAACTGCTCTGTTCGCTTACTTCCACCATAAAAGCAGAAGCTATTGGTTGCTGTTGTTATGTAAAAAGCTACAGATGTAACTGCTGTGGGTAGAAAAGGGACACACAGACCAGACAAGCGGAGAGGAATGTCAAGGACGACTCTCTTCTCAAACACAATTGTAGAATAAACAGCAAGAAATTATTCTCTCCTTCCAAAAAAGGCCACTGTTTTACATTAATGGACTTTGCACAGCCAGTTGAGGTCATCGTCATCACAGTAGGGATAATAGGTAGCCTGTCTAACCAGGCTAATGTATAGACAACAGGAACCCTGCGTTGCAACACTTTGTACACAAATGCTACGAAAACACACAGTTCCTACAAGACAAGCAAATGTTGGTGTTTATTTACACAACTCTGAGGTACTCACACAACCCATATTCCAGCGATGGTGAAGACAGGCAGGCTGACAGGGAGGATCATCCACAGAGACATGACGACCACCTGGAGATCTCCACTGCAAAGATCAACAAACACCAGCGTCACCAAAGACCAGAAGGACTCCGATCAGGCCATTAAAACCAGAATCACTAAGTCTAAGTGACGTCATTACAATGTACAGTTCACTCTGGTCGATAAGAACTATAATAATCCTGTTGTGCACTTTTAGGACAACACGAGAGTCCTGTGTCGATTAGGTGATTCATCTTCTTGTTCCGGCTTCTCCAATGTGAGGATTTGCTGCAGTTTTTGCGTTTAATTAAATTAAACATATAGATATTGAGTTCTGTTTGAGTTGGGCTGCAACTAACAGTTACTTTTCATTATAATTATTTTGCTGATTATTTTCTTGATAAGTCTGATTGATTGTTTGGTCTATAAAATGTCAGAAGTTCCTCAGCGACTTCTTGAAATTATTTGTGTTATCCAAAACCCCAAAAGACATTCAGTTTAATATCACTTGAGACAAAGAAAAGCAGCTACTCCTCACAGTTAGAACGTAACTTTAACACTAAAATTATAGAAATAGCTGCAGACTAATTATAGGATGATCAATTAATTGATTAATCAACAAATTCTTTTTTAGGGCATCATTTACAAATACCCATGGAAAATTACCTAAGACAGAAATTATATCTTAAAATGTCTTATTTTTTCAAAAATATTCTGTTTGCAGATGCCATGAAAGAAATGGGTAGATTTGGGAAGCTGCCTTCACTATTAGTTCAATTTATTCATCAATAAAATCCTGTATATTATTACAGTGCTGCCACCCTAATCCATCCAGCACTGACTACAGAACAGAAGAAACATATACTCATAAAACAAAACTACAGATAAAAAATGAGGCTATCATAAAAGAAATCATTTTCGAAATAATTTGTCATTTTCCTTTAAGACTTCTGTTCCTGAACACACAATAAAACTTGCTTAAAACTATGAAACAGTAACTAATGCAACCTTAAATCTAATCACTCTGCAGAATGGACCTGCAAGTCGCTGTAAGAACTGGTTCTTGTTTCTTTGCTCTCCTTTGATTCTTTTACTTTATAATTTCACCTGCAGAGGCTGCTGCTCGTTCATGCATGACCACCAAATTATATGTGCGCCTCGGGAAAAGCAGCATGCAAAGGCAAAGCAGAGGGACTCTGGTGTGTTTGATCCTACCTCTCGTGTGTTCAGTGGGGAAAGCTTCAGGCTGCGCTCTTCATCTCAGCTCCTCCAAACTCGATGAAAAGTCGCAAGAAGTCGCTGCGAGTCCGAGCTCCTCTGCTGCACCTGATTTCATTGTCAGAATGTGACAAATATGATGCAGATTTATCACATCAGGATGAGGAGAAACATGGAGACGGTGTGTGTTTTCCAGTTCTCATTCATCACACACACCCGAGCCTCCCACCGTCCTCAGCCTGCAGCCTGACAGAAATGTTCCGAGGAGGAGAGACCAGCTGGAGACAGTAACTTCTAACTCCTCCCAGAACACACTCAGACCCCCCTTTTAAAAAACACATTTTGACAGTTTGTGTTGGTTTTCAGCCACTTTTCAGTCATGCTGTTTGAAATTTAATCAGTTTTGTCCTTTTTTATAAGCTTATGAGCGTATGTGTTTGTGTGTGCCTGGACTTCTGCAAGCCTCACAAACACTTTTGAACTAGGCCTATATGCTGGATCAGCTGCAGTGCTGTTGTTGTAGTGTGTTATCCCGATCACGGATCATTTTGTTCTCCGTCTAGTTCCTGGAAACAGATTTCACAACCGCACTGCATATAATTATTGAGCGTTGACTCCGGCGTGCAGTCCAGAATATTGAATTTCGTGTTTCTTCTTTTCCCCTTAAAATATCTAATGTTTTCCAAGAAAGCGGATTTTGATGCCTTCAGGGGCCCTTTGTAAGCTTCTGTTTCTTGTTGGCAGTGGTACATGGCCTGTCTAATGAGTGACTGGAAGTTGTTTTTTTTTTTTTTTTTTACAGGGCATGAAACCTCACTGTTCAGATCTCAACATTTTAAAGATCTTAACGTTTTAAATTAGTCCACAGTTTGATATAAGTGCACCTGCAATGTATAGATCTAACGCTTTACCCCATAATGTTGAATTCAAATGTATTAATGCCCCCGTTTATAATTTAACCATTTTATCCTTATCTTTTGTTGCTGCACTTTTGTATGATTTAAAGTTGTTGTTTTTTTGCTGTAACACTTTTGTTTGTATTGTCCTGCTTACACAATACAACAATGTAAAAATAAATAAATCCAGTGTTGCATTCAAAGTATTGTCAGCAAATGTGAAAGCATAGATTCTGCAAAAAAAGGCTCCTGTGAATGATATATTTTTATATGACCTTATTAAATAAATTGTTAATTCTGATGGATAAATGTGTATTTCAAACAGATTTTGTTTGTGACTTTTCTTTTATGTTTGCTCTTTTTTTTGGCAAATATTGAATCATTTTTCCTCTCTGAATAAAACCATCTGAGAAGTTTAGAAGGGAAATCTCTCTACTGTTAACAACTCATATATATCTGAAACAAAAGGGAATGCACTGATTTCAGCTTTAACAGTGCAATGAGTTTAAAAAGCTTATGATATTTTTCATGTAAAATCTTAAGCTGTAAAGTAACCAGAAACAACTACTGTCAGATAAATGTAGTGAAGTAGAAGTATAAAGTAGCATTAAATGGAAATACTCAAGTTATATAAGTTGGATGTAGCCTACTTGTACTTGTAACTGAGTACACTACTTTAAAAATCACGTGTAAATGATCAAACAGTAGCCGGAGTCAGAAGATTTTCTGTTTTCTCTCTTTTTCTCTTCGTGTTATAGACTTTTTATAACAACGTTTTATATTATTGTCATGCAAACAACATTTTAATGTTAAAAAATGGAGCAAATTTTAAGTGCTAGTAAAATCATAGCTGTCAAATAATTGCAGTACAGTAAAAAGTTTTTCCCCCTGTGAAATGTGGAGGCCTAAAACGTAAAGTATATAGCTACCTCAAGTTTGTGTTTAGGTACATTCCTTGAGTAAATGTGGGATTACTTATTTACCTCCCTCCACCACTGGTAATACAGATGATGTTCACTCAGTATTGTAGCGGACTGATTTCAAATATTAACACCATAGTATGAAAATTTCCACAGAGCAGGGAGAGGGACACACATGAAACGTTTGTAATAGGTCCTTTATAGTTTCTGAGGCTGCAATACTTCAACTTTGCAACAACAAAAAACTCATTAGCATAGGAGGAAAATCCTATTATTAGAGATATTATTGCTCTTTAATTAATGTTCAGTTCAGAATCCAGTTTGTTCGACGGCACTTGAAGGCATCCTCACGCGGCTCTTCGCGTGCATCACCGTACAGAAGTTCCCACAGCTGCTTTCAATTATCATGTCTTGGAAATAAATTGCATCTGTGCCACTGGTTTATTCACTGAAGCTCATCTGTTCCATTAAACTAGTGCCAGAGAGAACAAACTCCTGCCACATGAGGGCGCTGCAGGATCTACATCATGACACCTTGACTCTAGTCTGACCTGGTCAGGATGCTGCAGTGAAGACAAATGAAATGAGCTTGAGTTTGTCTTTCTACAACTACATAAATAGAGTATGGTGACCCCATATATGCCTGTACATACATTTACAGATAGACAGTGGTGGATGAAGTATTTGGATATTTTACTTAAGCAAACAGTGTAGAAATACTCTAAGTACTCTACTTCTACTACTACTAGTATTAGCATACTTAAAGTACCAAAGTAAATGTACTCATTATGCAGAATGGCGCATTTAAGAACCACATTTATTGCTGGATTATAATTAGTAATGCATAAATGTGTAAGCATCACTAATGTTGCAGCTGGTGGAGCTAATGTAAAACTTAAATTAAAGGCCTAGTCCCAATTAGTGTTAATGTTACGGGCCTCAGAGACGCCTCTTAAGACATCTGGTTTTTATAGAAGTTCAGGTCGCCCCTTTGAGCTAATTCCAAGCTGCTTAGATACAACTATAAATGTTTAAACTGTTGTCAATGTGGCTACACATCATAAGATCGTTTAGATTCTCCACAATTCAATCTCTTAGTTGCCCGGTCTATTTATTGAAGTTTTACGGTAATTTCAACTTTATATAGGCCTACTGTGGGGCAGCTTCATCCGTAATAATATATCATAATTTATTAAATGATATATATTTTGTATTAAAGCAAGGTTATGTAGGTATTTTATCTTAAAATAACAACTTCAAAATTCTTTTGATGGCACACTGACTGTTTTTAGATTTAATGGCGTCTGTCGTTGCCACGCTGGGCTCCCTGCTCAAGCTACTGCACTATGCTACAAATGCAAATGTACTTTGGGTGGCACGGTGGTCTAGTGGATAGCACTGAGGCCTCACAGCAAGAAGTTCATGGGTTCAAACCCTGGCCTCCCCGGCCTTTCTGTGTGCAGTTTGTGTGTTCTCCCACCATCAAAAACATGCTAGGTTTCTTAAGTCAGTGCTTGACCAGACATCTGGAGTTGTCCCCTGGGGGCTGCACAGCGGCTGCCCACTGCTCCCTTGAGGGATGGGTTAAATGCAGAGGACATGAAGTACATCTGTTCTTGTTTATAACGGGCGCCAAATCACTCTGAATGATCAAATAAATGTAGCAAAGTTAAAACAATACAATATGTAGTGGAGTAGAAGTATGAAGTAGCATAAAATGGAAATACTCAGGTAAATTGTTGTGGCTACATCTTTTGACAAATAAACGAAGGTCTCAATTAGAAGCCTGGTCTGTATTTCTATAAAACCTCTTAAACCCCAGCGGGTTACCTGCTTGAGCTAAGCTGCTAAGACGGCACATACAAATAGAATTGTTTAAATGTTTTTCAATATGTGTATATGACTGCACATTGTGAGATCGGTTAGATTATCCATAGCTGTGACGAAAAAAGCCACATTTTTATACAAGTAATATTCATACTGGTTGAAATAAACAGTTAGGTAGCAGCCCATTAGCTGTCTTTGCTGAGCGAGAGTTTTGTGCAAAAGGAATTAAACGCCTGTCCCAAATAAAGGTAGGGTGAGTTCAGTGACCGAAGCAAAAAAAGCCAGGGCTCTTAACTGAAGTTTTAAATTTCCCACTGCAGCTATTTTTAGTCTTAATCCATCCGCAGTGATTATTGTGATCTAAACTTCATGAGATTTTGTTGCAGTGAAACACATAAGATCTTACGGAGCAGAGCTGCATATCATGTGGTGGTTTGTGAAAAGAAACCCTGCAGTCGTGACCTTAGACCTCAGTTAGTTCAAAGCTCCCTCTCAGCTCCTCACAGTGTCCTCAATGTCCTCTGGTGTCATCCACCCACAGCTTCGAGGCTAATGTGCAGAGCTGGCAGAGCTTTGTCCTCTATCAACCCACAACGTCCCAGCGGTTCATATCTCAGCCTGGACGTTTACAGGACGTACTCGGTGATGAGGAGCAGGCGAGGGAGCTGCTTGTTTTAAGACCACGGGAGTCTTGTAGCGTTTTAACTGTGTCCACAATACAAATTCCTGCACTTGTTACAGCACTCTGGGATTTAACTGGTCGTGAAAGTGGAGGACAGTGGATATCAGAGAGATGGATCATCCCTCTGCAGAGTTTCTGTGTTGTCCTCAATATATCCTCAGCAGAGAAGATCATTTTAGGGGAGAGGGAGTTTTATACCAACGACAAAATGCTGACTAAGGAGACAAAACGAGCATTTATCAAAAGCACTTAAAATGCAAGAGACTAAAAAAGCCTTCAGTTAAATGAATGATTGATTGAATGGTGTATTAACTAAAGAAAATCCATCCGGTGAGCTTCAAAATTTAAATTTAAGTTTGTTTTCTCACAGCGAGCGGCTCTGTGAAGCCCAGTGGTGCAGTGAGCTAAAAGCTAACGTCAACATGCTCATGCCAGTGGTGGAAAATTAATAAGTACATTTTGTCAAGTAAGTACAATACAAAAGAGTGTTTTAATTGTATGCCACTTTATACTCTACTACATTTATTTATTAGGTACCTGTTGTTACCAGTTTCTCTGCAGCTGAAGATAAAAAAAACATTTCCATATAAAATCCAATGCATTGTTATATCGTAAATTAAAAACACCCAACAGTATAAAACATTTATAAAAATTGCTATATTGCAGCCAGCTACAACATTTAAATGCATCTTACTTGCTACAGCACCAATAGTTATAGTAGAAGTACTTGGGAAAATTAATTTCCCCTAGTGGGGATTTTGGCTGCTTAGTGAGTACTTTTATTTCTATACTTGTAGTTTTCTTGATAATACTTACACACTGAATGAATTAAGAGTTTTACAGAGTATTTTTAATTTGTGGTATCGCTACTTTTATACTTTACTTACTTTAAGTACCTTCTTTAAGTGACTATGACCACCATCGTAGTCTAGCATGTTAGTACCAAAGTTACCAACCACACAGACTGAAGTATAATTATTTTAATTGTAAATAATTACATAAGAAATTGTTTCTGTATCCAGACGATTACAGACATTTGAAGGATTATAGTCAGGTGACACTCTGGGATTACCTGCTTATATCTGTGTTTTTAGTCAACACGTCTGCTTTCAGTGAAAATGTCAACTATTCTGAAGAAAAAGTGTTTTATTTTTACAGGTTAAAATGTTTTGAGGGTTTATTATTTTTAAAACTGTTTCAGTTTTAGACTACTTGGTCACTCGGATGCTATAATATTCTACATTGTAATTCAGAGTTGACTTTAAATGTCTGTTTCCCTTAAGATAAATTGCCCTAATGGGAGTTATGGGAAAACAAAACAAGCATCACCACACATTTCTGAAGTCTTTACAGACGGGAAATCAATTGAACCTAATGTTCAAACACAGTTTTGATCAACATTTTACTATTAAATGATCATTTTAACTGGTTATTTGAGTTTTCAGTTACAAATAATTAAATTTTTCATGGACTTTTGAACACCTTTTATGAGGTACAGATTCGTTTTGCCTCCTAGTGACTAATGTGATTTGAAGAAAGCCTCAAGTGATAAAGATAAAGATGAGCTTTATAAAGTGGCCCAAAGTCAGAGCAGCAGCTACAGCAACGTGCAAATTGATAATTGGAGGTTAGATGAGCTCTAAAAACTTAAAAAAGCACTAAATTAATGGTCGTAACTATTTTTTCTGACATGAAAAGTAATCCTTCCCCCCCTGAAACAATAAACCGAGACATTTTAAAACCAGAATGGATTTATTATAACAACATTTCAACACCCAAAGCCCTTTAACGGTTTGTTTTCCTTCGATTGGAGTCGCCAGTAGAATCCACACGCAGTGAAATCAGCGTGCTTTCTGATGTTTTTACAAGAGGAGACTTAATGCACAGACCAACAATAGCGCGCACACACATGGATCCATGAAAGACAAAAAATAACAGAAGCATCAATTTGGCACACAATAAATTTCAGGTGTATAAAAAGGTGTTACAACAAGTCAGACCTTTCAGCTCTAAAATCCTGGCCAGGAGTCATTACTGACATTACAAACATTTCTTCCCCTCTTTAAAAACAGTATTCTGAGCTGCTTCACAGTTAAACTGCAGTAGTCGTGAGAAGTACTGAAGCACTAGTGAACTTCAGGCTACACGGGCAACATGTTGGTGGTGAAGATAATTCAGAGGGGACCTTTGTGGTCTCAGGACTCCAGACATTACTCCCTGATTCTGTCACACAGCGTTCGCAACACAAAGTTTTACGGATAAATCTAAATGTTATTCTTAACCTGTTATCCAGCTGAATGTTGCATCTTCAAACGTATTTTTTGGGATTACATCGATTCTGCTTTCTGCCCAGAAAGCCTGCAGCAGTCTGCGGTAATGTTGGATTTAAACATTTACTTTCTCTGTGCAGACAGAAGACATCATGAAAACACCTTTGAAGATCCAACGCGCTGCCGAATAATGAGTCAAATTTAGATGTTTGACTTTTATGCAGAGTAATTTACAGAGGGCTGAAGTCACAAATGGGTCTTAGGTGACATTTAATGTCATAGCGGGAAACTAAAAACACTATTTATCAAAACTGTGTCTTTTTTTAAAGCCACGCTCACAGCTGGATGAAATAGTGGCTAATGTAAACGTCAGGTCCTCCACAACAAAAAGACAGTAATAGTGGTTAAACACAAACTTCATGTGTTCAAGCCAAAATTTCCCCCAATGTACATTTGTAAGCTGCTACTACACACATGTTTTTATCTATAATGTGCACAGGTTTCACCTACAAGGGCATAAAACACAGGACATGAAGAAAAAAGGACACATATATCATATTTTACATATTAGCTAAATCTCCTTTCAAGAGTAAGTATTAATGTCTTTCAGAGTTTACATTTTGCCTTCATTTATCCTCCTCATAACATTTAAGAGGCAAAAATGGTGCCATGGTCAGTTTGTCAGCAGATGGAAGGAAACATTTAGATGGAAAGAGGAACAGCAAAGCTAACTGTTGATTCTAGCAGGTACACTTCAAATCAGCTGGAGAAAGTTGTATCTTAAGAAAATAAATATATTCGTATTATTTACATGGACACATCATCTTGTACCTTCCTTCGTAGCAGTTCACTGAGCGCGGCACAAATGATCACAGCAGTTATTTTCTGTTTAACCACATCAAGCCAGACTCATCACCTCAGAATATGTGAAGCATCGCTGAATCTCAGTGGTTTCCATAGCCCAATTTAAATCTATTTATAGCGCAGTAAATACCAAATCACCTGATCCACCAGGTGGGAATCGACAAGTAATCTGCATTACGGCACACAAGGAAAAAAGGACAAGCAGGTACATTAAAATAAAAGGGCAACAACAGAAACAGAAATTCCAGTGACCAGATGTATTACAATGTGTAGGCATAAAAAAAAATATTTCCACACATTAACGAGTATTTGCAGAAGAGGAATGGTACGAATTATAAGGAAAACTTTGACTTTGCTACTTAAAACCAGTGGTTTCCAAATCGGGGGTCAAGAACCCCAATGTTCCCAAAATAAATATGAAGACTAAAAGGATAAGAAAGATTTATTTTTTCTCTCATTTTAGATATTTCTCTCGTAAAGTACTATGATACTTTGATCTCTTTGGGTCTCTAAAAGTCCTTCAAAGGAAACAATCCAATCACTTTCTGGTTAAACTGATTTCAGTTACGACCGCTGACACTCAGATCTGCCCCTAAGTGACTGTGCCGTGTAGTTCGGGAGCGTGGAGACCGATGCAATGTTGGATTGGCATACACTGGGACCAGAATCAATTAATGTCATAGTATAATAAAGTGATGTCTGTGAAGGTTCTCAGTCAAGAGACTTTTTCAGTTCTGAACTGAACTGAAAAAGTCTCTTGGATGAGGGACAAAACGTCTTTTCTTCAGCCAAGTCCAGTTGCCCTTGACTTCAACCTTCGTTGGATAATAAAGTGATTGTTCGTTAACTCAAATAAGTGAATTTGGTTTGTTTGTTTTTAGTTGCCCATTAGTGAAACTACAGGCCTAACGTCTTAGGGTGTGTCCATATCTACCTACGGCTTGTGCATGTGCTCCCAGTTTCACCTACAGTGTTTCTATCTTCGTGTGTACACAGAGTTTTAACGTCTGGCCATTGGTTTAGATGCAGACTGGGCTTTGTCCAGTTTAAGTTCTCAAGTGAGATGAAGAAGGCAAAAGGTGCACAGTGAGTAAACATGATTTAGTTTTTTTTTTTTTTTACAAAAGGACACGGGCAGGAGAACTTTGGCTCAACATATTACACAACCCACTTCCTGGAAGTGATTTGCTGTGGGACGGCTGTCAGCTGAAGAATGTCTTATCGTCTAACAAAGTGCTTGTGTGGTGAGAACAGACACACAGTAAAGGCCGTGTTAAATAGATTGTTAGTGTTCCTTTTTTAAAATAACATCTAATGAGCGTACATTAGCATGTCTCAGTTTACTGTCGCCACACACGGCGTAATCAGAACATGCGTAGTGGTTTATGAGCAGTACTGTTTGAGGGTGACGTGTTTTCAGGGATACATATTTAAAATGCTATGTGTAACGTGTGTGTACTCAGTGCTGAAACTAAACACGAGAAAACAACCTTTCATTCATTCAGTGCATTGTGAGGTATTCAATCCCTTTTGGTAATCCTACATTTCCTACTACTACTACTAGATCACAGTTGTGCTAAGACAGACCCCATTTCAAAAGGAAAACCTTTTGGCTAATACAATTTTTTTTTCTTCTGAAGAGTGGGATGAAAATATTGACGACAATTTCATGTCTTTGCGTTAAGTAATACACATCTGGAGTCACGACGCTTAGCGTAAAGACCAGAAGCAGGTGGAGCTGGCTTAGCTCTGTCCAAAGCTCCTAATTAACATTAGTATCTTGTTTGTTTCATTTGTACATAAAAAGAAATGTTAAAATGATGATTTGTGGATTTAGGTGGTTTTGTACCACTCTCTCTGTTCAGACACCAAAACCTGCGCTCCTGCTGCATCTGGCAACCCGTGCAATAGCTGTAGACACTGCTAAGAAGTGCAAACTGTACTGCACATAACTCCCCCTAAATTCACAAATGGTCGTTTTTACATTAATTTTATTTACAGGTCAAATAAAATATATCTTTTAAGTGAGCCAGCTTTAGTTGTGTGTTGTACTGTTGAGGTGTTTCCCCCTCCTTACAGCCTTTGTGCTAAGCTAATACACGTCCTGAATCCAGCTTAAAGCACAGACATGAGATTAATATCAATCTTCTCATCGCATGCTCTGGAAGAATTTCCCAACATGTTGAACTATTCCTTTAACAATTTAAAATTGATCACAACATACTAACACAAACATTTGGCCCTCAGATTTGTCAAGAGTCTAAGTAACCAAGGCAGTTGTTCAAATGAAGTGAGACTATGTTAGTCAAACACAAACATGGTGTTGCTCCATCCCCGTCTTTCATCACATTATCATGAGATCATTTTAAACTGTGCTCAGTTCGAACCGGCCTCCGCTTTCCTACCGCTCTAAATCCACGGATGAATAACTGTTCTGAGCTACAGATGCCTTTAAAAAGTCACGTGAAAATGTCATAAAAAGAGGAGGACCGAGCAACCAGTTAACTAGCTGTGACTCGCACATTCATGGCCCCTCACTGTTGCTTATGTCTACGTATGGCACACTTCAATACGACTGCGGCGCACAGTGCAGGCGTGCTACTCTGCCTTGGATCCTTTGTCCCCGGAGGAGCCTCTGAGGTAGGTGTTGTAGAAGAACAAGCCGAAAAGGACCAAGTAGCTGAGGTACATGAGAAAGCCCCACGCGATGTTGTCCACGTAGGACGGACAGCGCACCTCGTGCATCCAGAGGTACACCAGGCCCAGAACAGTCAGGCCCATCGCCATCTGCAGGATCTGGGTGACCGTGATGATCATGGCGCAGGGACGGGGCACCCGCAGGCCGGCCGCCCGGGCTGCGTAGTACGTGTACATGAGAGAATGAACCACAAAGTTCATGGTCATGAACCAGCCGCCGCCCGCCACCTGGTCCTTGTAGGAGTACCAAGAGTACAGCAGCACGGTGATGTGGTGGTACCAGTGCAGGAAGATGAGGCGCTGCTTCCGGAGGATGATGAAGACCGTGTCACCTGGGAGAGACAGGAAGAGGAAATCATTAAAAAGTACCGGGGCTGAAGGATCACACTTACACTCATGTACTGGAAGCTGGCATCCTGTTTTCTTATTATTGGATCAGATAGTTCCAGATTTAAATCAAAGTTCTTGTGGCTGCTCAGAGCTTTGGCTTCTTTATTAAAAAAAGTGGGTTTTCTTTAAAAGTATTTTAAGTATTGTTTAAGTTCTGTGAAGTGAACTAACGATCTAACTAACAGGAGGGCGAAGACATTCTTCCTGTCTGCAGCTGCTGAAACATTATCTGTATCAATCATGCGCTAATGGAATTTTGTTGCCACCTCAGCATCAGCCTCCATTTCCCAGAGCAATCATGTCTCTTCTGTGTCTAACCGAGAGCGTGAAGAGACTACATTAGAGTGCAGACAGCGAGACAGCAGCACCACCCGGAGAAGCAGCTCTTTAGGTAATCGCCTTCTGATAAATTTATAGTAAAGTTTGAGAGCTCCAAGGTACAAACCTCAGGAGATGAGTCAAGGTTAAAGCTCATGTCTGTCTTTGCATGTAAATATCCTGTCGGTCTGATGTAAGAAGTCTGTAACGCAACAGAACCGTTGCTCCCTCTGCGTCAGGAAACTAATATTTACTAGATTTCAATTTACAGCCAATCATTTTGCATAAGGAATTCACGTAACATGCGGAACTTCGTATCGTGGAGTCTAAAAATCTGTTGCCCATAAGCACTGATTTGGTGATTTGTGGATTTGTACATTTTATCAGGTAAAATGTAGTTCAACATGTAATTAAGACCTCTTAAAACATAGTAATTAAAAATATTTAAAACAGAGGTTAAATGTAAATTAGACATCTAAAAAACTACAACAAATTTAGCCCTGCACGCCTTCTGACCTACATTATAAATCACCTAATGAGTAACATCTCAGTGGCTGCTGTATCTGTGAGTAGTGCAGCTCTAAAGATGACACGTGGACATTTAGGACACTATCAGGAGAGACTACAGGAAGCCTTACCCAGCTCAGGGGCCTTGCTAAGAACAAAAGCGTAGGCCCAGAATTTGCTGACGGGGGCGCTGTAGAAGCTGTTGTCGCACACCGACTGTCTGAAGCCGCTGTTTGTGAGGACGTGCAGCATGTACAGTCCCGTCCTCGCTGCTCCTATGATGCTGCAGAGTGCACACACGACATGTAAACACATTAGCAAACAGTTTAATTAAACATATCGAATCTGGACTTTCTGCCTTTATTTTAATCAAAAAGCGAGAGGAAGCATTATTAATTTAAAAAATAAAACTTCTTCCTTACTGTTGCTATTTTACAGATAACACAGGCTAAGGTGAAGCAAACAACATCATCAGTCCTTTCATCACCAGTGGAAAAAAGGGACGATCCCAGTCTGGAGCCCTGATGTGTAAAGTGTAATCAATCAGTCAGTGCTGACATCCTGTTTCAAGGGTCAGGACACGTCCTAAGTCACAAATGTTAAAGCCTTCAAATCGCCATTTTTACAACCCAGGGCATTTTTCCCCATAAAAGCATTCCACGTGTCTATAATTCCAGCTCTGCTGCAGCCATAAAGACTCAACATTACTCATCCCTGCAACATCAATAAAATCCTCTAGTGCAATCACAGTATAGTGCAGCAACTCCTACTACTTTTCTCCGATTTTTCAAGTAAAAACTCGGCCGGTACATGATTTCCCAATTGACTTTCACTCCACTTATTTAGCTGGGTGTAGGGTCAACTGGGAGTCTCCCTCCTTCATCGTCATTGTCCCGACTTGCCTATCAATAATGAATCATGAGGTTGTGTTACAGGATAAGGCTGGTGATTATTCTACATTTCATCTTATTGTGAACAAATCCCATTAATAAAACAAACAGTGTGTTCGTCCGTCTCTTAATACTTTCTGACTTCCTGTCTGTGGCACTGATCATTGGTTCCTTGGTTGGTTTCATTGGGTCACAATCTCTGCAAACTCTGCTGGAAGTGATTGTAAAATAGGCACCACCATGTTTGGTTTTTCAAACACACTTTCAGTTACATATAGCAGCAGGTGCTTTATATTTAAAAGTGTGGTTGTCATATGGTAATTGGATTTTAGGTTATTACTATAATCTAGGTCCTCTTATCTATGAAACACAATGTGGCCATCAAATTCAAAAGGGCTTAAGTAAATTTGTGCTTCACAGCAATCTATAAAACAGAAGAAATAACAAAACATAAAAGGCCAACACACCCAGGAAGGAATTATTTGCAAAGATAACAAGTGTTGCAGCTGCTAAAAGCAAGATGTGTAACCACTATGCTCTACAGCAGCTTTACTGCAACCCATACTAAGAGTACTCATCGGATGGCGGTCTTAGCTTGTGAGGTGCAAAGATCCTTTCCATTATGTGAAATGTTTTGCCTTTCCCTTGAGGACACAGTTCAACCCTTTGAATCCAGCGAGGAATGTGCTGGTTACAGTCGTGTCATCTAACTGGTTTCAACAATTTAACGTAAACACATTCTCAGAGCACATACCCTGCCTGAACTCATCCCGCACTGGTGGCCTCCTGATCGTCTAATCTACCTTTTCACCCAGAAAGCCTTAGAATTGCTCATCTTTTGCAGTCAATCTGAGGGGAAAACAACCGTTAAAGGGACTGACATCGCGAGTAGACTAGCAGAGCTGCCATCATGGATTACTGGGAAAAATATATATATACACACACACACTAATGACTGTATGCAGCTTTTGTTTTTACTGTAAACTGGCTTTAATGACTTGCCCACAGACATTTAGCTCACTTTCTACTTCACTAGAATGTGATGTTAGCTACAGAAGCAGGAGAGTTGTGAGTATCGCTGTTTGGAGTCCCTGTGCTGCTCTTGGACCGTCTCGTCCTCTCTGCGTATTAACTTCATGTTAGCTTCACAGTAGCAACTATAGCCACAGTTTACTGACCCACAATTCACAATTATATCATGGTATTTGTCATGGTGTTGCATTTCTCCAGAATCACTTACTCCACCTTTAAGTACACTTCAGTACTTTGTTACTTAGCATCACTGGATTTTTTCTTGATAAACAACCGAATCGATTACTCAAACATGACATATACTGTCAATCTGACTAATGAGAACCCAATCATGTCGGCGCTGCAGCAGTCTGGCTCACCTGAAGATGGCCAGGCTGAGCGACCACAGCACTAACGGACGTCGCAGGTTCAGCTTCGGCCGTTCCCTCATGAAGTACTGCCCGCCGAACACGAGCGCCGCATAAAGGCCGCAGAACATGAACGATTTGCTCCTGTTGAGGACAAAACACAGTAATACATTCATTATTCACCAGACATTTATTACCTGGTGTCTCTGTTAATTAGCCTAACCTCGTTGATTTAAATTGACAAAATAATAGAAACATCTACAGTTCAAAAGCACCACAAATCACATCCTGCTAAAATATCACGCAGCTGACTCAACAGGTCTCTAAAGCAGTTTCAACAAAAACTAAATATAACTAGTACTTCTGTCTCTACGAGTTATCTGATACACATGATTACTCGCATAAAGTACAAATGATGAAGAGAAGATAACATGCTGTACTTCAGAATAAGTACTGAATGAAATAATCAGTGATAATCTCCTCGGTCGTGCTGCTCTACATGTACTTTGACCTCTTATCAGGTTGCAGAAAGAGGAAGAAGTCAACTTCCTGGTAAAGATAACAGCTTAACCCTGAATCACCTCAGATAGACACTAGATGATTATACACATGTGGTGCAGTCACACAACGACATTACACAATTTAAGGTGGATGGACCAGACAACTGCAATTAAAAACAAATATTACATCACCTGGCTGTCTGCCTCTTGAGGGCAAATTAGATTACACGTACGTGTTTTTACAAACTATAAATTCATAATATGTCAGTTTTGTTAAATCCATCCTTCACTCCTGATGCTAGCCTTCTACTTATCCTCATTTATAATCACAGCAAAGGATTAACAGGGATTAGATGTTGATACACTGACCATTTAGACTGAGTGATGAGGCAAATTTCACCGGGCACTGATACTATTTCAATTACAGCAGAAAATGACGACAGGACAGAAAAGGTCAACTCCTGAGCTCAGGCAGAAACAGCTGAGCACTAAATGGCCGAGAAAAATACATATACATATATATGTATAAAGAGTGCATTTTCTGTGAGGCTGTCTGAAGTGGTTTGGGAATAGACCAGATGACTAATCCAGATTGGCACAATACATATTAGACTGAGTAGATACTGCTGCCGTTTGACCCAGTTAATGCTAAAAGGGCTTCTGACAGCCGTTCCCAGTCCATCCATGTTGGATGCATGAAGCTAAAGCTCTTAAGGATGCCCAAGTGGGAACTGATAATATTTTAAATATTTAAAAAGTAGTATACTAGGGTTTCAATTTACAATTTTTATTTAGAAAAACAAAAAACCCAAAATAAAACTAACCACATTACATCAATAAAAACATCAAGGAGGCCTAAAAACAAATAAATTCCAACACTAGTACCTAGAGAAGCAATTATAACACCGTATCAAATGGATCTACGTAACCCATTACCTAATCTTTCCTTACCACAGCTGCTTCAAAAACTTTGCAATCACTAGTCAATACAATAAAAAACATTACAATGTCGCACAACACCCCACATGGCACAATCCTAGGGCTGGGCGATATGGCTAAAAATGTTATCAAGACAAAAAAATCCTATCATTCGATATCAATAATTATCACGATAAATGTCAAATCGTTATTTCTTTCAAGTTTAAAGGCTGATTTTTGCTCCTGAGTCAAAGTTGAAGAAACCAGAGGGTTAATTGTGGTTAAACTTTTCTTTATGGTCAAAACACGACAAACACGTGATACCAAACAGTGGATCACTTCTAAATCTGAGGTTAAACATTCAAAATAATTGTGATAAAATCTTTGTTCAACAAATATTCATGCGTAACATTAAGTACAATCCGTTTTTCAGTCCCTTTTTCTCAACAAAATAAATATCTTAATAGAAAAGGTAGGTGGGATTCAAATGAATTAAATCAAACATTTATTGAACATTTGTTCTACTTTTATTGAGGAACATTATATCACGATATATTCATTATTATCATAGTTTATTTTGCCCAGCCTCACACAATCCAGACCTCAATGCAAATACATCTGCTCTAAAAGGCACTACATGGAAAGAAAAGGGGGATTGCACACATCCATCACACCTTGTTTAAATTTCAACAGCTGACTGACATACATCGCATTGAATGATCCAATTAAAACATGACATCAAGGCAAAAACAGATGCCTCTCATATCTTCCAACTCTACCAACGCACCTCATAGTCCAGTAAACAAATACCTCAACATCCACACTATAACCACTTCTGGAATAAAATGACACCTTCAGCATGCCTAGGAAATTACAAACGAGAGTCTAATACAAGATCATTCATAAAACAGACCTCACACAGCACAAGGTGCACACAGTGGGATTTGCCAGATCAGATAGATCCACTCATTTTACGCTGAAGACAACTGACGACTACTTCCACGCACATTCCTGGGAAGACGTAACCACCACACTGTCCCGACTCCTTGAATGTAGCATTCCTTTATCGCCTAATGCACACTTGGTGATCAGGATATACTCAACACATGTTTAACACGAATCATAATAGTCCTACTTGTGGCCCCAACTAAAACACAACACAACAGCACTAAAATGGAAAAGTACAGGGGATTTATATCACAATGGTTGGATCTTCTAACACGACAGATTTCAATGGAACAACAAAGCTCTACAAAAAAAAAGAAAAGAAAGCACCTATAAAATGAATAAAATAACAGTTTAACAATTCTCAGATCTATTCTGCTGCTGGTGAGCTAAATGTGTAACACGTATAAATATAAATGTAAGCATGAAGGCAGGGGAAGAAAGAAAATGTGGGTGTGTTTGAGCAGAAACACTTAATAACAATAAACCAAACAGATCCTGCAAAACTCACATGAAATCCATCCAGACCAGAACAGATCATCCTCTCTGTTTATTTATTGTTATTTAGTTTCTCCCCCCTTTCCTCTATATATTACCAATCTCTTGTTATTATTTTGTTTTTCCCCACATGCTGTCCCTTGTTAATTATCTGTGTTCCTTTATGTTTTGTAAATCAATGTCATCTGTTGCTGTCTTTGGATTTGTTAATGTCTATATTGTCTATATTCATGTACACTAATTCAGAGGTGGCCAAACGGCTAAACCAGAATATGGCTTGAATCTAGATCCTAGTTTAAAAAATAGATGTCATTGTCCTCTTGAACAATTACTATCAAGCCCTGTCACTGCACTTCTTGAACACTAGAGGCGCTGCCAACTGACCTCTGACCTACAATGATCGATTACTAGTCAATGAAAACATTTCCTTCAGTTGATTAAAAATGGCAGAGCAGAAAAGACATAGATAGCGAGTGAATTACACGTTATAAACACCGCCAAAGTGGGGACTTGAGCTCCCCCTGTACATTATCTTCTGAATGGAACCGAATCATGTGCGCTTTTTTGTGCTTGGCGATTTGAGCGCGGGGGGAGGGGTGTTACACACGGTAGCTCTGCTTTAATCTCGAGAAGCTGCAGAGCTGCAGTCTCTATTCATTCAACTTCCACTGTAAATATCCAGCTAAACTGAGGCGCTCTCTCCCTCGCCTGTCATTCACCGGTCTTGTGCAGAGTTTTAGGTGCATTACTGCTGCCGACAGCTGCATGCTGTTTAAAAACGCTAAAATATTCTTTGTGTGGTTCATCAACGGTAATTAATTATCCCAAAGTCCCGCGAGGTGCAGACAACTCAGCACAACACCAGTGAAGCTGGAGCTCCGTCTCTTCAGCGAGTGTTCCTCCTCTCCACACATACACGCTACGCCTTCACATGCGCACTGACGACCCAGGGTTACAATTTAGGATTTATTCACACACTTTAAAAACAATTATTGAAAGTTTTTTTTTATTTTTACATGTTTATTTATAGCATTTAACTTGAAATGTACATTGTAACAGGCTGTATATTTACTTATTGGGAGAAAACTGGTAGTTCTATGTAAAATCAGACGTTGAGCACCCCCATATCGCCAAAATGGCACGATCCTTGCTTCGCTGCGAAGCTTCGACTGTGAGATTGACAGTCAAATTAGGCTCCGCCCATCGAAGCATCGAATCTTGGACTATTCGGGGTCAGCCCTATGTGAGAGTTTAAAAATCCCACAACGACCCGCTGGCCAGTATTGTACAATGTGGTCCAGTGTGGAGTTTGAATGTTCTCCCAGTGTGCTTTTCCTCCAGGTGCTTCCTTCCTTCCAAAAATCCAAAAAGTGAAATAAAAACAATGCATTGCCCATAGGTGTGAATGGTTGTCTGCTGGGATTGAGTTGTACAGCAGCAGGCTGCAGTTTCAGGACTGCAATCCAAGGACTGGAACTGCATTTGTGGGAACCTTGCTTTCTTTGATGCAGCCAGCTGCGACCCTCTAAAGGATAAACATGCATAGCTAACATACATTCTTGATAAGGTTCCTTAAATTTGACAATTGTGACAAACACAAATAAATGGTGACACAGTTTCAAAACATCGTTGGCATTTCTGTACCTCATACAGTGATACGATATCTCTGCAATGAGCTAAAAATAAAAATAAATCTGATTCTGAGCTAATAGCGGACAATTTATCAGTGAATAAAAATTTATTTCTGCAGCCCTGGTTTTGAAGAAGTACGATATGGTATTAGCACTAAGTTGTGAGCACAAAAACATTTGAAATGATTCTCTTCCCTGTAGTGAGACTGAATGTTTGAAACAACGCGGAAGCAGTTTAGAATAAAGGGAAGGGGCAGCGAATCACTCATGGCAGAACTGCACATCTACATCCTACAGAGAGAGAGCTATAAATGTAACTGATCCTGCTGTCTGGGTGCATAACTGTGTGCCTTTGCAGCACTGACGGCTCTGCAGAAGAAATGCTGATGAATGTCCAAACCTACAAACAGCCAAGCTTCCCTGCTGTTACTCACTTATTACTCCTAAAGGCACCTTTCATGCATGTGTGCACAATGTGGAGGAGGAATGGGATGTGTCTGCACTTTCCCCTGAGCTGTATGAAGCTTCCTTTTGACAGCTTCCTTGCATCTGTATCAGGTAAAGGTTCAGCTTTTGAGAATATGTGGTCTGACTAGGTTTTCCCCCCTATGTAGAGTGGTTCAGTGGGGGGGGGGTCACTTCCTCTGCACAAGACTTTTAATTGGTCAGTGTGGAAGGAGTCTGCGCAGAGCAGTGACATTTTTTGACAACATATTTTTGGTGCACACTCAGTAGCCATAGCAATTTGTTATTTTGCATGCATGCAGATTACACGTCCTTTAGTTACCTGTTCATCAAGTTTTCATTCGGCCTATGGGAGCACGGAAGGAGACGCGCTGTGAATCCTCAAGGACGTTTGAATTAAAGCGGGTAAAATGGAACTCTTATGCAAACTTTAGCTCACTCTGAGGGGGGGGGGGGGGGGGGGGGGGGGGGGGGTTAGCCTGTGATGCGACACATTATTACAGTGCATAAGAAACACACACATTAATGGAGGGAGATTTTAGAGGGCGAGTTTAAATAAAAATGTAAGACACCGGGTCCGCATGGCGAGCAGCCCTGCAGAAAGAAGCCACAACAGTCTGTCGGGGATGAGGAGGAGCACCGACATTTTATTTATATTATTATATTCCTTCTCTACTAGCTTACTGTTCTCATGTACATACCAGTTCTCCTGCATCCATTCCAGAGCTTGTCTCTCGTCGAAACGCCGCTCGAAATCGTAGGAAACGAGCTCAGTCTCGTTCATCTTTCTTTATCTATCAGCGTTAAAAAGAAAAAACAGCGGTCTCTGTTTGTTTCTGGAGGATTTGGAGGGATGCAGCTCGTTTATCCAGATGATCTTAGCCGGATTATCACCGGTTAGAGTCCGGGGCGAGGGGAGGATGCGGTGCCACTAGCTGCACTTCCCAACTCTCACTTGCTGTAAGGCCGTCAAGCGGTGTTAAATTAAAACACTGCAATTCCGGTTTAGACTTTCAAAATAAAACGCGTCGGAGCGATGGCGCAACGCATTACGCATTTTTTAAAATCTTTGGTATTTATAGGACTCCCCACCACCCTGTACGCAGGATAAGAGGTTGACGATGGATGGATGGATTTATAGGACTCAGATAAGGGTCAAAATGACTTTTGGCTTGTGAAACTATGTTGAGAAAGCAAGTAAGAGTTTGCAGCAGTGAGGTAATAATTTACTCTATTTACTTTACTCAGTTTTCTTACTCTTGATGTGCTATCACTTTGCACTTTACTGAGCATTCTACTAGAATCTGAAGGCCGGCTGAGCGAGCTCAAATAACTGGGGCTGATCATTCGCTCTGCACGGCTTCTCTTACCACTGCTATGCAGATGATACCCGACTCTACCCTTCCCGCCAGACGACCCCACCGTCTCGGTGCGGATCACAGACTGTCTCTCGGACATATCTGCATGGATGAAGGCTCGCCACCTTCAACTAAACCTCTCTAAGACTGAACTATTGGTCATTCCAGCCAAGCAATCTATCCACCATAACATCAAACTACAAACTGACTCCTCAACCATCACTCCAACCAGGGTGGTGAGAAACTTGGGTGTCATGATTGATGACCAGCTGTCGTGCCGCTTTGCACTATACAACATAAGGAAAATCCAGCCCTACCTCACTCAGTACGCCACCCAGCTTCTGGTACAGGCCATGGTTATCTCTCGCCTCGACTATTGCAATGCCCTCGTAGCAGGTCTTCCAGCTTGTGCGGTGAAACCCTTACAAATGGTTCAGAACGCAGCAGCACGTCTGGTTTTTGATCAGCCCAAAAGGACTCATGTCACTCCATTACTCAGTGACCTCCACTGGCTCCCCGGGGCCTCCAGAATCAGATTCAAGTCACTAATAATGCACACAGAGTGACTACTGGGTCTGCACTCATCTACCTAAGCCCAATAATACAAACTTACGTTCCCTCTCGGCCACTGCGCTCCTCCAACGAACGCCGCCTGGCTCTGCCATCCCTTCACACAAAGCAATCTCAGTCCCGGCTATTCTCATCTGTGACACCACGATGGTGGAACGAGGTACCACACGCCATCAGAGCAGGGGCGTCCCTCTCTAACTTCAAGAAGCTCCTGAAAACTCATCTCTTCCAAGAACACTTCCTCTTATAACACCTCTTATCTCTAACATGCACGTCCTGTGCTCTTCTTCTTCTATTCCCTTAAAATTCTCTTGTATTGATTGCACTTTTTGTTAACTCTTACTTCCTTCCCTAGGTATTTACCCCGTTGATGTGATATGTGCCATTAGCTCTTACTAGTATTTATTGCTGCTTTTATTAATATGTATTGTCAGTTGTAGATCTCGTGCTGTATTGTTCCTCAAATGTAAGTCGCTTTGGATAAAAGCGTCTGCCAAATGAGTAAATGTAAATGTTAATAATTGCATGCCACCTTTAATAAACCTATGAAAAAAAACATATGCTGACAACAGAAGGTAAAAATGCCTTAAATATCACATAAGTACTGATACATAGTGTCTGTCCTGTGTATTATAGGCCTTTACATATGCATATATAAACACTTTTTATCTTTTATAACGTCTCTAACCCCTAACCTCAAACAATCATTTCAAGTGCTCTTCTTCTTCTATCTCTTAAAATTATCTTGTATTGATCGTACTATTCGTTAACTCTTATTTCTTTAGGTATTTACCCATTGATGCCCTATGTGCAAATAGCTTTTACTATTGCTGCTCTTACTAGCATCTATTGTCAGTTGTAGATCTCTTTCTGTATTGATGCTTTATTGATGCTTGTATGTTGTTCCAAAAAAAAAAAAGCGTCTTACACTTTGGATAAAAACGTCTGCCAAATGAGGAAATGGAAATGTATTTGATTCAGATTTTTGATTCTACTTATATTGTATTTTATTTCTTATTTTACTTTTTGCAGTCCCCTTGACTGCTGTGACACTTTGAATTCCCCTATAGGGGATCAATAAAGAAACATCTTATAATAAAATATAACAAACATAGCATAATATATAATAGCCTGCACAAGCACAATTACCTCTGAAACACATGCACATGTACAGATTTATACATGAGGATACCATTTTCTATTTCGATGGTATGTAGTGTGTATATTTGATATATCTAATTCAGATTTTTGATTCTACATTTATTGTGTTTTATTCTTTCTTTTACTCTTTTAACTGCTTTTCAATAAAGGAACATCATACCTTATAATAAAATATAATAAATATAGTATAATATCTAAAACTATATGATAAACATTATTTGTACTTGATGGTACAGTCTGATGGCAGGAGGCACACATTTGCACTTGAACTGAATTATAAAGTTTAAAGGCTTATAAATTACTCAATAAATCGATCAATAACAGGTTATGATTGTTTGTTGCAGTCTTATCTTTTATTATGAAGGTGAAAGAGTGTCTTTCCGGTTGCTCTTCGTCTGAGGGGGCGGGGCTTGACTGTGACGCCTGATCATCTGGTGGGATGTTAACACGAAGGGTATTGACCCCGATCACTTCCCATAGAGGACCAGTGATTCTGTCTGGGACCAGTCTGGGAGTCCGGTCTGCTCACCAGTGTCGTAATGAGTACTTTTACTTTTGGTATTTGAACTGAAGCCTCATCACACTGAAATAGCATCATCACAGTATAGAAATACTTGATTACAGTTAAAGTAGAGAAGTATTACCAACAAAATAGACAAAGAAAAAGTAGTGGCTGCTGTCACTGTTATATTATTGTTAAATTATTTTGATGCAAGCAAATGTATATTCAAATGTAAGCAGTAATAAAAGTCTATTGCTGGTCAAGGTGGGCCTAATTTAATTACTTCTTATGATGAATCAATTAATCATTTGTACATACATATAAAAAACCCACCATAATAAATCATGGTTTACACAACTAAATGAAAGGAGAATAATAAGTAACTAAATAAATGTATAATACAATTAAAATAAAATAAATACTTTTGGTAGTTTAATCTGTAACAATGGGTCATATTGAATAAACTGATCATATGTTTTTTAAGCAAAATCTTAAAGTTGAAAAGTAATAAAAGAGCCTCACTATATAAACTCATGAAGTTATTATTGATTATTGAAGTTATTATAATTATAAAAAGTGCAATATTTATCCCTGAAATGTAGTGAAGCAAAAGTATAAAGTAGCATAAAATGGAAATACTCTCCCTAAAGCAGAGGTGCCTAAAAATTGTCACCTCTGCTGATTGAGTTAGAAGGGTAAGAACCAAAGATTGACCATGCAGGGACATCTGCTGGATAAAGCATGAAGGAGATTCTACAGCTGCTGTGAAAAAGATCAATTTACTTGTAACTAAATGCAGAAGGCTTCAGATTGATTAACACACTTGAACTTAATTGCACTCCAGCGTGGAAGTGGAGACGCCGGTGGGTAAATAGAGGAGTTATTGTGAGTCTGTATGAGGAGACAGAAAAGTGAAAAGAGCTCAAACACAGACCTGCTTTCAGCAGCCGCCTGGACTCAGATGCTGCTCTCAAACTCACTGCCCTGCTGCCCCATTGATCCACTTCCACCAAGAAGTACACAACCTCCCGCTCTGCCTGCAGATGGCGGCCAAGAGCCGGATGTTGCTGCTCCACCTTCAATGCAGCAGCACAGGGAAACTTTTAGAAAGGGAGATACAACTTTTTGGAGGGTATTGATGCGTTTTATCAGTGGAGGAGCTGACAGATATGAGAACAGGTACAGTGGGGTTCAGTAGCTTTTTCACAGACAACAACTGTAAAGCTGTGGGCCGGACAGATGAAGAATGAGCTGAAGGTCAGGAGTAAAGCTCTGTGAAGCTGAGGGGAGCTGCAGATCCAGCTGATCATTCTCTGCAGGTTCATCAATACAATCAACTCCTTTCACATTGTCATGCTGTTTTCCATTGTCCTTACCAACATGTTATACATACATTATTATAAAAATACAGATTAAAGTCATCAAAGGAACGTGAAATAAAAAATAAACCCTTCAGTGGGAAAAAGAGAGAAAGCTCAAGAACAGCATCAGAGCAGGGAGTAAGCTTTGTTTTATATACTGAAATAAAAGTAAACCTTCCCAGAATCCAACTCAGAAAAAAACACAAACAACATATTTGCAAACCCAGTTCAGCCCATGCATAGGTGTCATAAACAGAGTAAGAACAAACAAATAAAGTATAAACAAATAATATTAAGAGTAACGAGTTAAAGAGCTTGGCTGAGAGTTTTAGTACTCTGCAGATGTAAAGGTGTTGACTCAGCCAAGTGTAAAACAACATGAGGGAGTTGTATCAGCAAAGAACTCCAAACAGTCCTCACCTCAAAGTGTTTCTTCAGGCCTGGTCTCTGTCGTCTGTCACTCTTTAAATATACTGAACTGAAGACTCATTACATATTGAAGACAGACACATTAATGCTTCAAATCTGAATGTTGGGAAATGCCCGGTACATAATGCGACTGAACTGCCTCTGTCTGCATCATAGATATCTCTAAATTATCAATTTTTATTGTCAGCAGAGTTGGTAGAAGTATTCAGGGCCTTTAACTTAAGTAAAACTACTTCAACCACACTGTAAAAATAAGTAAAAGTCCTGCATTGAAAATGTTACTTGAGTAAAAGTATGTGAGTATAATCAGGAAAATTAGTATTCAAAGTAAAAGTATACTTTGTGCATTAAAATGTCCCCTGCGTACTATTGTGTTTTCTCTGATTATATAATTATTCTTCATGCTTTATTGTAAAAGCAGATTTTCACTGCTGTAGTTGTTTAGCTGGAGCTCATTTTGAAGTATTTGAGTATCTCCATTATCGATTAATCTGCAGCAAAATTTGAGATGCTGGAACCATTGAATGTTTTTACATGAAAAATTACTTTAACAATAATTAAAATAGTTTCTTAATACATTTTCTGGCAATAGGCAAATTAATTAATCAAATCGTTTCAGCTGTATAAACGGCTGCGTAGTTTAATGTATAATAAAAATGTATTTCATAAGCTCTTTATATGTTTTGTGTGTAAAGCTGTCAGATAAATGTAGTGGAGTAAAAAGTATAAAGCTGCGTAAAGTACCTTGAATTTGTACTTAAGTACAGTATTTGAGTAAATGTACTTAGTTACATCTTACCACTGCCTGTCAGTGCAGCAGTAGGACACCATGTGGAGCAGAACAAGATCCAAGGGGATTATAGCAGGAATTATGACGAACACCACTGCTGTGATCTAAAGGCATTTCAAACCAGTGTACAGTAAATTGGCACTAATGCCTCTGGCAGGAAATGAGGTTGACAGTTTGGACAAGCGTGCACATCAGCTACAGTCAGTATGGTCTACAGGAAAACACATTACTGGAGAAAAGCTCTCCTGATTATTAACTATAGGTATTTTACATAAAGTACAATAACACAGTGTAAAAAAACTCCTAAACTCATGCATTCAAAATCGTACTCAAGTAAAACTAAAGTACTGTATTAGTACAAAAAGACTTAAAGTACCAAATTTACTTATTATGCAGAATTTTCTAAGACGTTGGAGCATCAAATTAGATCATACCTGTCAACACTGAGATTTGAAAATACTTAAATAAAAGTATAATGTTAATATATTATTTATAGATACCAAATTCATTATAATTTCATATATAGTTTACCACTAGCATGGGCCTAATATTAATTTCAGGTGCAGCAGTTTTATTTTTGTGGGTTGTTTTCATTCATTAAATCCTTGTGCAACATTCTTAGATGGTCTCTTAGATATTAATGCAAAGTACTGACTTGTTAATAATCATAATCATTCCTGCAGAATGAAGAACTGTAGGATATAGTCTTTATTCGCACATACTGCCACCTGCTTTACCGGAGGGGAATGTAGCAACAGTATCCAAGGGTCCGGCAGTGGCTTTAAGTTTCCCCACAGAGAGACATGGATGGAGATAAATGCACAATCATTGTGTTTATTGTCTTTCATTCCAACACCATGAGACACCAACACAGACAGACACTCAAAGCAACTAGCTGTCTTATATATACCCTCCATGCTGCAGGTAATTGGGCGTACAAGACCACTTAATAGGGACCAAGACCATATGACATGATAAATATTCACATAAAACCAACCAATAGAACACAAAGAAGGAATATTTACATAAATACAAATTCCTAACCAGTAACAAATTCACTCAAAATAATCCCATAGATCAGCATTGTTTGTGCCTCTACTCCCCCTCCTCATCTTCATGGTTTGTTCCTGGAGATTTTAATCAAATGCTTGGCCCTGCCCCACTCTTTAAACTTTAAAGAAAGTAGAAAGCACAGCGATGGACAGACAAATCCTCGTAAAGCTTTTGAGGCTTCTTCCTGATTGTGCCGAAAAAAGAAAAAAAGCAGTTTTGAAGCATCGAAGTGGTTGGCAGAAATTAAAGCAGCCATGAACCCGACACTGCGGAGAAGCAACGCACAGAACGCCTCGTTTATTTCAGTTTCAATACTACATTAAAAGCCCAAGAATGTTGTGTGTTCATTTTGACCCTTGCTCACTCGTTGAAGTGCTGCACAAAACATGTTGCTACCTGCCACAATGTGTAAATGATGTTTTAGAAAGTTTCCTTAAAGAGGTCATACTATACTTTTTTGGCTTTTTCCCCTTCCTTTATTGTGTCATATATCTTTTTTGTGCATGTAATTGGGCTTTTTAACTTTGCAAACCAAAATTCTGTGCCCATACTTTTTACACAGGCCGGATGGCCCGTGCTTCCTCAACCCTCTCTGTAACTATAGCTACGTAAAGAAATTTACCAAATGTTTAATTGACTTAGCAAAGAACCAAAATCAATACATGTACAAGCTGCTGTTTTGTCTCAGTTATCCCCACATAGATCCCAATGGACCACTTCAGGTAATGAAGCCCCTGGTCTCCATTCCAGTCAGATTCCATCTTGACAACTTCATTTTGACCAAATGTGTAGTCACTGCATTTTGGCTTCATGCGGCGGCACCTCCCCTCAGAGTGCTTCTTGTCTTTATTAACATTCAGATCACGGTGACTTGAAGATGAGTTCATTATCCCACATAAACAACAGCCAGGCTATCACACTCCAGAGGACAATGTGAGGAAACTCTTGGACATCTCAAGGCGTCTCAGCGTTTCTTTAAGCACACAAGGAACGTGTTTATTTCCCCGTGGAAATCATTGTCATTATTGCCAGGAAACAACTGAACAGATTTATTTCAAACTAAATCTCTGTTGCACATGCAGGGCCTTGTACTTTAAAAAATGTATAAAAGTATCTAACACAATCTAGTCCCAAAAAAAAACGCGATGTGACAGGATGTAGGCGTGTATTTGTATTACAGTAAATGTTCTGTTTTTGCAGTTACACTTCAGAATAACTCAGATCTTTTGCTCTAGGATATATTTTCTTTTAAGTCTTTCTTCAGGGTCGTCCATTTCAAAGTGAAAACCTCCTGTCTCTTTCAGCAAGACTTTGTCTCCCTCTTTTCTTTCTCAAGAGCTAAGTTTCCCAACAAGTCCTTCAAACTAAATAGACAGTAAACAAGGGGAGAGAGAGGAGGATGGGGTGTGTGTGTGTGTGATGTACACACAACAAGTATTGGTGTTGCAGGAAGATGTGTGCCAGGCTAGCTGTTTCCCCCTGTTTCCAGTCTTTATGCTAAGCTAAGCTAACCACAGTCTTAACCAGTGTGTAGAAAAATTACTTTTACTCAAGTACTGTACTTAAGTAGAAATTTGAGGTTTTTTCTTTACTTGAGTATTTTCTTCTAGTGCCATTTTATACTTCTGCTCCATTTCAGAGGGAAATATTGTACTTTTTACTACTTATACAGCTTTAGTTACTAAAACACATGAAAATGTAAAAGTACAAAGTACAATTAGTCGATTAATTCACTGACAAAAAAATAATTGTCAACCAGGCCAGTGATTTTCAAACGTTTCCAAGTCACGGACCCCTAAACTGACACAAATTAGATCACGGACCCCCGTTTTTTAAGAGTTTGTCCCACGGCTGCCCATCTGAGAGAAATATTGCTTTTAGAATCAGAATCGTCTTTAATCGGCCAATTAGTTTTACACACTACAAGGAACTTTGTTTGGTGCATAACTGTAAACATAATATATAAATATAAAGTGTGAAAATGACACGCTATTAAAAAATATAAAAGAATAATAAAGAATTTGTACCATATGGTAGTTTGTGCGGGGACCTCCCCCAGAAAATCTTGATCTTTAATCTCTTCATTTCCTGCATTCCTTCATTTGTTGTTAACGTTTCTGAACAAATTTATGGTGGAAATGTTTTTATTTATATAAAAGGAAACACAAAAGTCAGGGGGCACGTGACATTTCAAAATATATAAATATAACAGTGAATAAGTCAGTTTCTCCTGTAGATCAACTTTTCTCATGTAATATCATGAGTAGGCATGATTTAGTCTTCCCTCCTCTTTTATCATGTTCACAGGGAGAGAACGGAAAACTTGGCCAAAAACAAACTGTGTCAAGAAGTTGTTAAAGTTACTGATTGGCGCATGCACGTTTTTGGGTCATTTTATAATCAGTAGCTTGTTTTTTGGGGGGAAAAATAAACATTTGTTTCTTCTATATTTTAATTGCATTACATGTTTTCTTAATGTGTGAATAAACCTTTGTAAAGGCATTTTCATTTGTTATTCAACTGCAAGCTATATTTCAGAACATTTTTTAACAAATTATGCTTTAAAAAAGTGATTGGGACAAAATCAGTCATTTCAAAAAGTGGTGGGGACATGTCCCCAGCGTCCCCAGTCTAAATGACACCTAAGAGAGTATGTACTGTAAAGGTGTTTTTTCTTGCTCGCTTGTCCTGAGTGTATGAAACCTATGAGCAAAATAGTCACTGTGTAACTTGTGGATGGAATTATAGTGAAAATAAATGATTCCTCTTTTTGCTGGGGACCCCACATGGAGGACCACTGAACTGGGCTATAGGTCGTTATTCATGCAAAAACATTTGATGGTTCCAGCTTCTCAAATGTGAAGATTTGCTGCTTTTCCATTAAATAATTTCAATGCAGGTGTCACTTTGGGCTCTGGGTAACTGTGACTGCAATTTCTCACTATTTTCACAATTTTTACAAACCAAATAACTGATTAATCCATAATAAAAATAAATGATTAGTTGCAGTTGCAGCCCTTTACAAAATAGTTAAAAATGAGCTCTACTTCTACAACCACAGCAGTAAAATCCTGCTTTTACTTGAATGCGTGAGGAATAATAATGTAATATAACAATATAACAGGGGACATTTGCTTTTATTCTACATTTCCCTGTTGTACACATACTTTAAATGATGTGAATGCTTCCTCCTTCACTGTTAATGGCATAACTTGGTTCAACCTGACCTTACCTGTAAGTGATAAAGTGTGTTCGTGAGGAGACAGAGACTGGGCATGCCCAAACCGGTGGGGAGGGAGAGGAGGCTGTTTGGGGAAGACGAGGAGAGAGAGAGAGAGAGAGAGAGAGAGAGTAGAAGAGTTGAGATGTCTGTGAGCTGAAGAGGACGGTAAAAACCCGACGAGGAGCTTTCCATTTCACAGCATCACGTCTGTTTCCACCTGGCGTGAAACAGACCTCCTCCCATCCATCCGTACCCTTGACACGATACACACACACGCCCGGAGCGGGAGGAAGCGGATAAATGTGGACCGCAGTGTCTCATTTGCAGCATCTCATCATCTCTGGCACGAGGAGGACAAACGCTACTGCTGCACCAGAGATAACATCAGATTTTCTGGTGAGTACACCTTTTCTTTCTGTGTATCTGCCGCCTTCGTGTCAGTGCGGGAACGACTGCTGTGCGTTTTCAGCTCCAGCTCTTTGCGGTTTTAGTGTGCCGTGTTGCTGCTTCAGATGCATGCAGTGAGTGCATAACTTGAGCCGCACGTACAGTGAGTGCACTGCATCACTGACAACATCCGGCCGGACCTGTAGGATGCAGAACCGCCAGAGAAAGGTCATACACCTCGCAAACACCGCGGTCATTGACGCATCTGTGCGTGCCACTCACGGCCCGAGATAAGTTTCGACCTTGGCAGGAAAAGTTGGCAGTGGAGTGTTTTATCTTAAAGGTGAGTGTGTACGTGAGAAGATTTCAGATGACTTAACTGCACCTGAACACAAAAGGACAATTGTTTTAAACAATGGGCCATCATGCTTACTTGCAAATTAAGGCGATTTCATGCTGTATGAAAGCAGCAAATCGATCAATCAACAATCACAAACTTTTCCATCCATTCAAAGACTTTTCTAGATTTTACCTAAATTAAATGTAAAGCTGAAACGATTAGTTGATTTAAACATCTTCTACCATAGTAAAGTTACACATTATACATCCATTTTTATTCATTTGACAGATGGAAACATTTGTGATGGGCTTTTTCACAAGTTGCTGACATAGATCCAAAAAAAGAAGCAGTAGATTAATCAATAGTGAAAATAAAGCTTTAGTTGCAGCAAACAAAATCTGATAATCCATTTGTTTTCTCTGAAGATACAGTTTAATAACAGGATCTGATGTGGCTGTATGCTAATGAAATGCCCCTGATGATAAATGGCACTGCAGGAAAAGTCACTGCAGCTCAGAGAGGACAGAGCTGCATGACCAGTTGAAGACCATGTCAAATGTCCCCCTATAGCCTAAATATATAGAGCAGATCCATTCCCAGCCGCCAAGGACAGCTGGAAGCATTTTGTCTTCATTTGTTGCAGTTTATGAATCTCCCATCTGGGGCTCAGTCTAGACTCTGCTTCTGGGTTTCAGTGACTGGACAGTGGGGGTAGAAAAAGACTCTATTCTTCCCACCTCCCAGAAGTAAAACACACACATACACACAGAAACACACATCTACTCCATCACGTTTGCAGGGCTGTTTGTCAGAGCGTCTCTCTGAGGAATCAGCCGCTCCAGAAGTCAACTGCAGATATACAGAGCTTCAATTCTTCATAATAATTCTGGGACATTCAGGATCAGTTTCAGCATCTTAGTTCCTCACATATTGCTGAATGTGTTCACAGTGAAAAACTTACAAGGACAAAGTCTTTTCAAGGATAATCCCATGAAAAGACCAAAACCAGCAATGTGTTTGTCCGTCTCTGAATACTTTCCAACTTTGCCAGCCTGTCCAAGCCCATTGGTTGCTATTGAGGGTGTAAATCTTTAAAAAACACCTCAAAAATACATAGTTGGTTCAAACATTTCTGAAAACAGCTGGGCACTATAGTTTTTAGCAAACATAACTCAAATAGGAGGACAACACACGCTTGTTTTGGAGTATTTGCAGCTGCGGATTAACACACATTTGTTGATGCAGTGAGTATTAACAGCAGTAGGATGTGTATTGTCTTGCTAATCACTCTAAGGTGCCGTTTTGTTTTACTGTTTTTGTTTTATTTGCCCTACCTATCATTTGCAAGTGACGTATTCTAAAGGTGTTAAGTACATGTAAGAACAAATCTAGCACCAAACCATCTGACTATAGTGAACAGCTATTGTCGACCGAATGAGTAGCCTTCAGCATTGGAGCTCCTGACTGAGAATAAAGGCGGCAACAGGATAATACTTGGGGAGGCTGAACAGAAAGGCTCCTTTATGGCAGCAAACATATTGCTGAATGATGTGAACACACAGCAACAAACACAATGACTTAGTACAAAGGCGATAGAAGCAAATTCTGATAAAATATTTGGTGAAGCTGCTTATACGCCACTTTGCTCTTATCTCATGATGTCAAGATGCACAGGATAAATGAACCCCGATTAACTGACGTCTCCCTCGTAAACAGGCAGACTAGTCGGGTGTGTGTAGAGGTGTGTGTGGTTATTCTGTAGCAGCCTGACATCATTTACACGTGGTTTAATGAAGGTAAACAGAGAGAACAGCCGACCTTAATGGCGCTGCGCTCTCACATGGCACTTCAGAGGTTTCACATTTATCAATGTGTGTGTCTGGCTGCCTTCAGGTGGCTGCAGGGATTTAATGAAGCTTTTCATACAGTATAAAGGAGCTGTGGACAACAGATACTCTAAGAATTACCTTTTTACCAAATAGATAAATGCAGATTGATTTGCTTACATTCATGCTTTAACAATATTAAAAGTTATCTTTGATGCAGAGTGAAATGCATCTACTGACTTTAGAGTGTTTGTCTAATAATGGTTTATTTACATTCTAAACATAATTTTTTTTAACCCTGTACGCAGGATAAGCAGTTGACGATGGATGGATGGACATTATTTTGTTATTTCTGCACATTTCTATTCGCAGCACAACTCCTGAGAAACACATTCACCAAAATACCAACAACTCACTTCATCTGAATAAACAACTTTGCTCCTCCCCTCTCACCTTTGCACCGAACTCTCAACTCTCCCAGATCTGCCCAAATAGGAATGTATTATACAGGAAATTATTATTATTTTTTATTTTATTTAATCATATTTCATTTAGATTTGTCATTACTTGTTGTTTTTTTTCCCCAGGGTCTTTGCTTTCATTCTCTGCACGGTCTTTGAACAGGATGATGCATCTGCTGGCAATTTCATGACACCTTATTAACCTTATGTACTGAGCTTGTATGGGCTTAGTTTTGTACTTTCTTTCTAAACGTAACAGTCTGAACTGCATACGACTGTCACTAAGCAAAACATCAATTATATTTCCTGAAAGAATCAGATGTGTGCAGTGGTTAAGGTCTGCAACCAAGCTAGATGTACGTCTACAGGAGTCTAAGCTACAGTGTGTGTGTGTCCATGGTAATGAAGGAAAATGTCACCCAACAGTGAGGCTCACTGACGTGTCTTTAATATTTTTTCGACAAATGGTGGAGCTCTGTAGCACAGAGGAAGAAGATACATCAGGCTTTGGATGCACAGGATCATCTTGGCTTTGTTTCTCATTAAATTGACAACATAGAACATCAGCATCCTTCAAGTAGAGGATAAACAGTCCTATTGCAGGAAGCCGGACACACACACAGATGCCTTGATGGCCTGCGTGAGAGCTGTGATAACAGAATGGTTAGTGCTAACAATGTTTGGGTTCCCATCAGTTACTGTTGGAAGATTGAGGTGTCCAGCCCTCTTTCATTTGTCATGTTGTTAAAGGTGCTGAGAAAACAGCGTTAGTGACCAGAGCGGTCTTGAATTACAGTTTTTTTTTCTTCCTTCCCACGTCTGTTCTTCCTACGTTCTCCCACTCTTTGCTCCCTCTCACTATCCCATGGCTACTGTCTCCGTCCTTTTTTTTCTTCCATCATTTGCTCAGTTCCTGGTTGCCTTTTTGTTTCAGAAGAAGAACTAGCAGATTTTGCAGTCAGTGTAGCTGTAATGAAGAACTATATGGTGTATTTTCTGCTCATAATATCCAGCGCTGAAAGCCAAGAATACGCTTCGGAGGTGTGGTAGTGGGAGTGTTTGGGAGGGGAGAGTGCTGCCAATTACAAGGGCCTTTTAGCATTTGGATAGGAGTGAGTGTGATGATGGCGAGCATTAGCATTTTACAATCCTGCTGTGTCTCCATATAATGAGTGGTCGTCTGCTGCTAGCTGCTCCAATCTGTGAGGCTTTTTCTGTATGTTGGCTGCGGTGCAGATGGAGCGCTTTGCAGTGGCCTGGATCCTGTGTGATTAATGAAACGCAAATCTGTTGTAGAGGCGCGTCAAATGCTGAAATGCCTTCTCATTTTTTGTCATGCTGGTCACTCAGAAATGGTGCAATATGAGTGTGGGGATACAAGCTTCATTCTTGGCTGTCTGCTAACATTTAAATGCCAGTAATTGATTTTTCCCCGACGCCTGATAGCCCACAATGTTCTAAGTGTCCATCAGCAAGTGATATCACAGTTTATCTGCTCCAAGGGGTTGTAATCGAGCAGTACTGTTACTTAAATCACAAGCTCTTTTAAATGTTTGACTGTCTTCATGTGGTTAAAAAACAAACTCCTGCTTTAAAGGAAAAATCTACCTCGATTTTAAGCACCCGGATGCTTCTTCAGAACTACGTGTCAGGTGGTCTAATAACTTCGGAAACCCGACACTGGATTACGGGGGCCTGTGTCCAATTCATTGACACCCATTTCAGAATCACTTTTATTGGTCAGGTATGTGTAAATATATGAGGAATCTGACTCGGGTCTTGCATTACTCTCAGTGTACATAAACAGAACGAGCAGAAACAAACAGGACTAAAACATTTGGAGACAGCAAGACAATAGTGCAAAGAAAGCTGCGACAAATACTGTGGTGCAGGTATTTTTATGTACATTTGGCACTGTGATTGGTCGGCAGTGTGGAGGTGAGAAAGAAACCTCAGATTGATCTCTCAGAAATAATTGAGTAAAGGAAGAAAAATATAGAGCTGTCACTTTTTCTGTGAACAACAAAGTCCAACACACTATAAATGTGTTCCAGGAGACACTGTGTGAAAATGTGCTACGTTATTCTCCTGCCTGTGTACTAGTTCTGATCGAGCACAACCGACCCTTATTTCCATAAAGTGGCCTTTAAAGTATTTCTCTGCAGTAACAACAGACATGTAATACGTATTGTTTCCTATGATCACTTGATTCTATTTTAACAAAGGTAATCAAAGATATTACTACTAGATTAAGACTTTTCTGTGAGGCTGTACTTGTTCACTGTTTTAGTTACATTTAGTATAGTTTGCCAATTAGAAATAAATCAATGGATAAATCACCAAATATCATGGTAATTCATCTGAAATTTGTTGAAATATTTCAGTCTGGGTCATATAGTGGTAGACCAGCCAGCCAATAGTCAGAGTGACATTGCCGTCTCCAGAGCCATGCTGCTAACACGGCTGGTAAATGTCCTAAAAGGATTTGGTTGCTTTGCTGGTTACTGGTGTCGTTTCCCAAATGGAGAACTGTCAGTTTTGTCCAGCAAGCCTCAATTTTTCTTCCAGTTGATTTTGCAGGAGGTGAAAATCAGCCTGCACCTCGGCAATGTTGCAGTCTCACATCTAGATGTGAGATCACAGCCGGAAAACAACCAGCTTCACTGTTGTCTTGCAGGACAGTCATCTGTTTCATTTCTGCCTCTGCCTCAATTATTTATCTTACCTCTTTCATTTGATTCAGCTCCTCGTCTGTCTACTCAAATTCTGACAATCAAAGTGAAATAACTCCACTCTATAACCTGCCATTGCTCTTATTTTCTTGAATCTCCCCAGGAAACAATAACATAATCATACTGTTATCTTTTCACATTTGATACCACTTTTCTAGTGTACACTGACGCGAACATGAACAAACCAATAGAGTGATGTAGCCAACTAGATGGCTATGCTGATTGGATGATTAACTTCACGTGGCTTTTCATTGAGTGACATAAATAATACAATTGAGTTGTGAGTACTTGAAGAGCGTTATTATATTTTAATTAGGTTATCTTTTGGCTTCTTTTTATTATATTAACCACATAAACCTGTGTAGTGTCTTTAATGCAAAATTGTGTTTTAATGCTGCAAATGGAGAAATTCTTAGGCTAGTTGAGGTCTGGCTAGTCACAGTGCGTTTAAAAATTGAAAATAAACATCGTAATTTAGATCGCGGATCGTGATTGCGATTAAATAGATTGTGATGTTATTTTTTGGGCCAGATTACCCACCTCTACCCCAAATCTTTTAATGATTGTGGTCAGAATTGGGGGACGGGCATTACAAACAATAATCATATTTGTCGGAACTATTCGACAATTCTTCTAAGATCCTCAAGAACCTTTAGTTGGGAGTGCACTGGTTTGTTTGCTAATTTAACGTGGCTCGTAGCTGGTAACGTAAAGCAGACCTTCCACACTTTGTTCTAGTGCTCTGCCAGCGTTGGAGAGAGTAGTAAAGTATGTAGCTGGTACCTAGCGGTCCGATCCTGTAAACAGGACCTGTGTTTCCTCTGCAGCAGCAAACACAACACATGACTCTAACACCATTAGACCGAACTGAACGTGCAACACAAGCATTTTATCGATGCCTGGTAGATTATTAACAGGTGTGTGTAAAAATAAAGACTTACAATTGCTATACATGTCAGAGGTCGCATGCCTCTGGAGCAACTAGGGGTTAAGTGTCTTGCTCAGGGACACAATGGTGGGTGTCTTACAGTGGGAATCAAACCCAGGTCCCCCACACCAAAGGCAAGCATCTTATCTATGCACCATCACCACCCCCATCCAATTAAAGTACCGATTCAACAGTTAGTGCTAAAAATAGTGCTCATCTCAGTTTTCATATTCAAAGTTATGTCTTCAAATCAGTGGGTGACACAGGAGTGAACTTTCACTCCAGCCTAATCCCACTCCCACAAAAATACTCCTGTCCCGTCCCAATCCCAGAAGAATGATTCCTTTCCTGTTAATAAGAAAAATTCCAAAATAGCGTTTATTCATTTTAGAAATCCATATTTATAAATAAAAACCGATCTATGATTACCGCCCTGTCTGCTTCCGTTGACTTTTTTCTCTTCCTGTCCCAGTCCCATGATAATTAGTGAAAATTACTCCCATCCCGCAGGAATGTACATCATATGTCATTTTGTCTAAAACCCCCAAATATTGAATTTATAACAATATTAAACGGGGAAAAACAGCACATTTTGCTTCTGTACATTCTTGACCTGCTGTATATAGAGAAAGACAGTTGGGAGTGAAGGACAGATTGACAGAAAGAGGACATCCTGTCTTGATCCACTTGTCACACCAAGGAGTTTATTTTTAAAGCCCCATCGATCAATGAGGGCCATTGTTTGTCTCTGTAGGACTCTCAAGTTCACCCACAAAGATCAGCAGTGGAGGCAATCAACATGATCTTTTAATTTGATTGTCCTTAACATCATTTGTCAGAGATAGAACAGCGGTCAAGATGTTGGCTGCAGAAAGCCTCCCCGCTTTTTAAAGCCTCATCCACATCTGCCTCAGGAGTGCTGACGCTGCTGTAACCTGTAAGCTGGCTCGGTGGTGCTTGGTGCAGTCTGCAGAGATCGGCTGGGGCTGATAGCTGCCTGTCATTTTCACCTGTTTCACCTCATCCACTTGCGCACACACGAAGAAAACTGAGTGCCAAACTGTTGACTTTAGCACTTTGTTAAGCCAGACGCAGGCTTCCAGGAACAGATGATGTCAGAGGTACGTCAATGTCAAACATCTCTAAACTCTTCGAGGTACTAATATGAGTAGACATAAGCTGCTTTCGCTGTGAGTTGGATCCTTTTTCTGTCTTCTTATAAGACCTGACTGGCTGATATTGTTACTCAGAGTCAGACATGATCCTCAGATGTGCTCAACACTCGAGGATGCAGAACGTTGCGTACCATACTTTTCAACATCACAATTCAATGTTTGGCAGTTTCTTTTAAAAAATACTTAAAATAGTTGACCTTGTGCACAAAGCCAGGTCTATAAAGATATGATTTTCCATGTTCATCGCACTAAAACTTTGTTTTGAGGGGTTGTTGTGTTTACAAGTCTTCTCCTCTGACTCTCTGAAGGCCTATTTGGAAGAGAGGAGGAGAAAGTTGTAGCTGTGAAGGCAACGGGTTGTCACTGGATAATAAATCTGAGAGCGACCTGGTATCTCATGGCCGGTCACCCTGACATTAGACTTTACAGAGATAGACAGATAAACAGGCAAAGCATCTGACTGATCAACTGGCAGCTCAGAGAGATACACCAACTTAATGTGTCAGTCCACTGTGTGTGTTTGTGTTGAAAGGAAGTGCCAGTGCTTTACAACCTGGTGCTTATTGTCATATATTTGACTAGTGTATTGAAATTTGAGACATAAGCACTGCTGTTTTTATGGCTTTTCAACTGGGCCAAAGAAAAACAAGACCCATCATTATAAAAAATGATTTTGCCCTCTGATAAAAAAAGGCACTTAATGACATAAAATTGTCATTTAAAGACAAAATACTGTAGAAGATCCTTGTAAGCAGCTTTTTTAGCAACACGATCAATCTTTCATCAAAGCTAAAGGGACAAAAACTTGAAAGTTTACCAGGCAGATATGACAGTATGTAACGATGATATCCGTAAAGAGCGTCTCCTCTTGTCTGGTTTCTGCTATACAGGGAAACATTTAACATGGTACTCTCTGTAGAATCTCACTTAGTGGGGATGGGATGCTCAAAATGGCATTTATGTAGCTCCATTCTGTAATGTAGGGCAATAACACAGGCGTGCTTCTGCACTTAGTGCAGCTTTAACTGTAACTTTTACTTGGATTTGGTCATAAACACAACATTCTGTGTAAAAATCTTCAGTAAATCAGGGATTGGCGGTAGTTTCCTATACTTGAAACCACCGCTACAGTTGTTTGAGTACATGAGTGTGGATGTTGAGTCAAAGTAAACGTTCATGTGAAGAGAAAATGAGAGTGAAAATGTGTTTTTGTCCATTTGAGGCTTCCATGCTTCTCTTTAATATTTCAGTGGAGTGAGAAAGAGCTTTTTTCTGCTCTTTCTCTCTGATGTTTTCAGACCCTATGAGAGGTTTTTGGTAAATCATAACTCAAACATGTGTCACTCATTTTGTCTCTCTTAAATAAAATTTTCTCCAGTTTAATGCATCTACTACAGCAGCATTACATGCTCTATTTCAAAACTGGCACAAAATATTACTGACATTACCGCATTTACCAAATATAGATGTTACACAACATGGCCAAAAGTAAGTGGACACCTGAACTTTATAGCTGCATGTGATAGTTTAATGCTTCATTCGAAAAACATTGAGGTGCAACATCTCACAGTTGGTGATCCAGTTCATCCCAAAGGTGTTGGATGGGGTGGAGGTCAGGGCTTTCTGCAGACCAATCACATTCTTCTTCAAAACCTTTTTCTTTATTGGAGCTGTCTCTGTACACGTGGGCATCGTCATGCTGAAACAGGAAAGGGACGAACACAAACTTTTGCCAAAGAAATTGGAAGAACGCTGTTGTTTAAAATATCATTGCGTGCTGCACCATTAAGATCTCCCTTAAGTGGAGCTGGGGCCAGCCCCTGACTTAAAGTACACAAAGTACTGTTACTGTATTTGTCCATATCCTTTTTTCCACATAGCGTTGTTATGTCAGTCTTTAGAGGTGTTCGGTTTTTAGTAGAACCCGACCGATGTGGGATTTTTCAGAACAATACAGATTTTGATTTTAAACCCTGATATTCTGATATATCGGCCCATATCCTTTTTTAAACTTCTTTTCAGAAAACATAAATATTATCCCGAACATTTGTTATGTTTAGTTAACCTCACCAAGATAACATGACATTATGCAGATAAACTTTGTTTTATTGTTATAAATAGTACTTTGGACAAAAGAACAGCTGATTATGTCAGCTGATTGTTCGGTTTTGTGTTGGATTTGAGGGTGTGCTGCCAAAAGGTCAAACTATGCAATAACAACACTCATAACATGATTGAAGGATCTTCTGTCTCTCCCGTTTCTTTTTTAATTGTCATTTATCGGCTGATACCGATTATCTGCATTAGCTCATATCGGCCAATAATATCAGGACGCTGATTAATCGGTCTGGCTCTAGTTTTTACTTTGTTTATTTGTCTGTGAGGAACTTTATTAAGAACACCACACAGCATTAAAAACACCTCAGGACAATTAAAGAAGAAAAACATCAAAACATGGTAATAAAACAACATGAGTTTTAAAAGTTTTCATATTTTCTACGACGTTAGCAGTCATGAAGTTCACATTTGAGACTTCACAAACTGTACATATCTGGATTTTGTATGATCAATAATGCTAGGCAATCGCAGGAAGCAGAGAGAATTAGGTAAATCTATCTCTCTAATCTAAGTAAATAAATAAATACATTTAGTGTACACTTTAGTCGTAGTTTATCTTTATCGATCTGCTTGGCTTTAAATTTCTGAGACACTTTGCCCACCAAAAGCTGATATAAAACCTTTAAAATAGTAGGTTTTTTTTTTTATTTAATCAGGTGGTCTCATTGAGATTCAGATCTCTTTTCCTAGAAAGGCCTTAGGACGAGAAACATTCATTGAGGTACAAAGTCAGCAATCAGAAACAACACAACTACACAATAAACAAAATAATTAAAAAAGTTATAAGAACATTAAAAAACATCAGATAATAAAGCTTTAAAATATCCAAGGGGAATGTAACACTGTAGTGTGAGAGCAGTTTGCAGTTCAATCCATTTTAAAGGTGCATAGTACCTGAAACCTGGCATGGCTCTATATCAGGTGAATTTATTTATATTTAATATGTTTTCGATTTCTGTTTCCAGTGGATGTCTTTTTATTTCCCACTGAAGTGTTTGGGAGGAGGGGTTCACACACGCTTGAGATGTTGCCAATCAGACCGCGTGTCCAGTTTTCATCCACTCACATCTGCCACTTTTATTTTGAACTGTGTCCCACATGGGGGGGGGGGTCCAGTTTCATGCCCCGCCTCTCTTGCATGCTCCCCTCCTCACCGCACCTCCATTACCCGCACTAACTACTCCACACTGACTCAGCATGTATGTGAAAGGCAGATGGGAAGGGAAAAGGGGGCAGGGCTAGGTGATGTGAGCGTGCGAGTAGGTTGAGTGTGAGCATTGCTGCTGGGGAGAAGGAGGGGAGGCTGGCTGTGCTGGTCGGACAGGTCTGCTCTGCTCTGCTGGGGAGAAGGAGGGAAGATGAGAGGGAAGGAAAAAGCAATAACAGAAAGGATGAGACAAGATAAACCATGTGGGAGGTGTAAATCCTGCATGGATGAAGCGGCTGTGAGAGGAGGAGAGGTGAGCGTGAGATTGAGATGGTAGGAGGGGAGGAAAGATTTTGTGTTTGTGTCTGTAGTACAAATGTAGCTGTCTCTGGTTTCTGCTGACAGCTCGGGGTCGATGAAGATAAACGTCCAACCGAGGTAGCTGACAGCTTTGCGCAACGATACAGATGATCCAGATGTGCATGCCATGTAGTAAGACTTATAAAGGAATAACTAATGGACTGAAAAGATTAGGACTCTAAAGTATATACTGTTTGTGTGGGTGTGTGAGATTGTGAGTGTGATTGTGAATGAAAGAACATGTGTGACACGAGGGACTGCATATTTTTGCACGATCATAGATGTGTGTCAGCATGTCTGTACATGCAATGCCTCCACTGTTTGAGACGCCTGTCTTGTGACCAACTTATTCCAAATAGCACAATCAATTATCATTATTGAATTTCAGCAAACATACAGCGATGTAGTGGTCTTATTATGTTATTTTTCTGTGGTCCAAATGAATGACTCTGAGCTGTAATATAAAACTAACAATTGTTTTCATCAGGAGTTTTGTTTTACGCATTCGAAGAGTTTAAACAGTGGAACACAATTCATTGCCTCAAACTGTTTGATGATTTTAAATGTGCTTTTGCATTCATTTGTGACATAATTTACATATTTTGATGTCAGAAAATCTTTTCATTAGTATTGTGACAGCAATTTCTACCATATCACCATCATTTTAAATTAATTTATATAACAAAATTGCCTAAAGCCAATGCAAATTAATGCGCGTGTTTCCATCCACTACTGTGGCACTAATATTGGGAGTTTGTTTGGTGCCATTCCCCCAGTTAAGTAACATTAAACCATTGCAGAAGAAGAGGGCCAACCATAGAAATAGATAGAAATGTTGTATTTATATTTATTCAATGTATTAATTTGAGGAAAGTTGCAGTTTCCTCATCGGTGCAGATCTGATGTTTTTTATCCAACAGCAATTTTCATCCCTTTTGTGACAAGTCAAATATAAGTCAAAACATGCTGCCAGAACGTCATGATTGTTTAGCTTTGTCTGTTTCCATTGCCAAGCCAACTTTTTAAATTCTCTTGTTTCTATTGAGTTGAGATGGAAACATAGTGAGTGTAGTGTGAATATGGATAAAGTGGTAATAAGGTCATCAGACGCACTGTGGTTGCTTGTGCTTAATTGTTTATAAAGTAAAATAAATTGATTTAAAATCAAGCGCACCATCAAACCTTCAACACCCAGGGAGGTGACCACAATGACAAAACAAGACTCTCATCTGTCAATACATTTATTATATGTTCATTTACACGTATATATTCATGGTAGTAGCGGTCAGAGTGCTGGCGCCCTCTTCGGCTGTGTGTGTTTTTGTGTGTGTGTTAATATGTTTAGATTTGATTTTGCAGTGACCTCATCCCCACATAATGTCCTTTTGGTGTAGTCAATTCATTGATCAGTCGATTAACAGTGAAGTGCACCAATCCCTCTTGCAGCAAAGCACCTCCATGCTTCAGGGTCGGGATGGTGTTCTCTGGCTTGCAGCCAAACATAACGATGGTAATTACGGCAAAACAGTTAAATTTTTGTCTCACCAGACCAGAGGACATTTCTCCAAAAAGCAGGATCTTTGTCCCCATGTGCAGTTTCAAACCACAGTCTGAATTTTTTAATGGCGGTTTTCCTTACTGAGCGGCCTTTCAGGTTATCCCGATATACGACTCATTGTACTGTGGATATAGGTGCTTTAGTACCTTTGCTGTTGTTCTGGAATTGATTTGCACTTTTCGTACCAAAGTATGTTCATCTCTAGGAGACAGAACTCGTCTCATTCCTGAGCAGTATGGCAACTACACGGTCCCGTGGTGTTTATATTTGCGCACTATTGTTTATACAGTGGTGGCACCATCAGGCGTTTGGAAATTGCTCCAAAAAATTAACCAGACTCGTGGAGTTCCAAAATAGATTTTTTGAGGAATTTCCCCATAATGTCAAGCAGTGTACCTGTTGATGTACAGTATTTTAAGGCCTACTTTACCTTGAAACACATCTACAGGTGCACCTTTAGTGTTGTCTCAAACAACGTCAACTAGCCTATTAGAAGCTTCTAAAACCATGACATTATTTTGTGAAAGCTTTTTTAAAGGCACAGACAACTTAGTCTAAGTAAACTTCTGTCCAACCGGACGTGTGATATAGTGAATTGTAAGAGAAATAATCTGTCTGTAAACAAATTTTACTTTTGTTTATGCAAAAAGTAGATGTCCTAACAGACTTGCCAACACCATAGTGTGGTTAAAAATGTAGTTTTAATGACTTTAACCTAAGTGTACAACACATCTTTTGACCATCTTGAACATGTAGATTGTAACATAAAAGATAGAACTTTATTTATCTTGAGGGAAAAACCACTCGGTAGCCGGTGTATTAGAGACGAAACGTTTTGTCACTGAGCTGTGTTTGGTGCTCTGAAACAAAGAGCCGATGTTCAGGATCAGTCAATTAATCAAATAATTAATGTTTGACACACTAATCAATAATGAAAACAACAGTTGCAACGACGTGAATATAGTTACCAGTTTGGGGCCCCATGACAACCACCGCTGTGGCTGCTGACGAGTCTCTTGGCAATATGATGAAAAAAACAGTTAGTCATCTTGTTCCGTAGCTTTGCTACCTTTGGTTTATCCAGGAAACTCTGTCTGCTGTGGCTTTAGGTGGCAGAAAATGGCCTATTTTGTCTGCATCAGTGTCACTGGGCTGCTGTCCTCTCTAAGGTCTGCTACACTGACCCATTCAGCAGAACATGACCCTGCAGAAGAGACAAGGTCTGTTGGGTTGCTTTGAAATGTGAGTCATTTTCTGTGAGATGTTAAAGATGCTGCTGGTTGGGAATCACAATCTGGGAATATATTTCTGGAAAACCATTTATTCAGGGTTTTTCCTGCAGGGCTCAGACAATAAATACTGACAGCCGCTGATTCTAGTTGAGCTTGTTGCAGATTTCAATATGTTGTTTACACTCTCACAAGTTATAACTATAGAGGACGTAGCTTCATCTATCACTTACTTATTGTAAACATTGATATGCATGTGCACACATCCAGGGCAGCTGGAAGGATATGTTCCCGATGGCATGAAATGTAGTGAGTGGAGAAGCTATCAAGGTCATGGCCAATGTGGTGCTGATTGAATTGTCTCCCCCTTATTTTCTCCACCAATAAGCTTCTCTGCATCTTTCTTCTCTCACACACACATACACACTTTTTGTGCCTCTGCATGACTCACAGGAACCATCTCTTTTGTCTGAATGTGTCTTTGAAGGCAGTGGCAAACAGGAAAGCTGGAGAGCGAGGCGGCCTCGTATCACATGCAAACAAAGTCATCTCTCTGAGACAGCTTTAACACTTCTCTCCTCTTTAATTTCAGTTCATCCTCTTTAGGTCGCCGCTTTGTTAATTATGATTCGGTGCAGTACGAGGGGAAGTTTCTCAAGCGTGAGCGGTGTATTTTGGGTGTGACAGTGAGCCCTCTGGCTATATCTTGGGAATTTGCATACTGTGCCAGATACAGTATAGTGTAACCTAATATTATATGTAGGGAAATCAGTAGTGGCTTCGATCAGTGTGAGCAGACGATTAGGTCCATGAATCTCCATTTATAAACCATTAACTTCACCCAAATCTCCCCAGGCTTTAAAGTGTTTCTACCCAAACACTGCAACCTGTCATGTTGCTAAAATCATAGCTGCTAGTGCACAGCGCCAGCAACACGCAAACAGAGAGCTAATATTAGCATGAGCCCCCACCAACACCCCCATTATATGCACAGAGCTAATATTAGAGCTTCACATGCTGGCTGGGGTTTAATTACCTGTGTGATTTGACTTGTAAATGCCCAGCCAATGGCCCGATGGAGCTTATCCATAAATGTGCATGTGTGTGTGTGTTAGCAATGTGACCCAGAAGGACAACAAGAGGATGAGTCATCAATACCGAGCAGCTGTGCCTTTTTGTTTAGGGAGTTATGTCAAGAGGCGCTGCTTAAGCCTGTCAGAGTTTAAAATTGTGTCCTTGCACAGTTGCACCTCTCCTGTCAGGTCTGCTTTTGAAATGCAAGAACATCCCTCTATGGTTTGCCAAAAAGTGACCCATTCAGTCTGAGGTGAAATATCACCATGAGTAAAAAACTGTGACATTATAGCTCCCCTCGAAGGCCACTCAGGATATTTTATCACCAGCAGGCTGCAGTGAGACCGGCATGGTTCATATCTTTCCAAGTCTATCTTAAAACAATATTCACATGCCCACAGACCATTCCTTCTTTCCACACTGGCCAAAATCCACAGTTCTCATCTTAGCAGCCATCCATCATCTTCAGCTGCTTATCCGAGCATGGTCATGGGGTTGGGCCAGATGCAGCCTAACCCTAACCCAGATACCTTAAAACAAATATATTAAAAAATACATCTCAAAGTTTAGCTGCAGTTAATATGAGGCTTCAGCACTCAGAGTGAAAGTGGGAACCTTTCAACATTACAGTCTTTCTAGCACATATTTCCCTGACCCGGATGTTGCCTAAAGTCCCTCCAATGTTTCTCAAAAAGGTATGAATTCAATTTGAAATTAAACATTATATTTTCAATTATTGTTATAAATTATTGGATCATTAATATTGACGCTTTTACATGTAAACCAAATTTTAATGTTGTAGCTGGTCAAGGTTGAGAAACTCTTTACTAGTTCTGAGATTGAAAATTTGAGGTAGATCATGTTTTATATTTAAAATCTTAATCTGCAAAGCAACTACTAACTAAATTTAGAACAAATGTAAAAAATAATTGTTAAAAAATCATAAAATTTTACTACTGAAATAAAAGTACCTAAAGATTGTTCTTACATAAAGTACCAGAGTTAATGTACATTCCACTACTTTTGCACTTATTTAAATACTAACAACTACATACGTAGTACGCCGTTGGAGTTCAGAGAATATTCCTTGTTGCTTAATGTACAGGTTTAGCTCACTCGTGTGATCATAAGTGATACTGTAAATCAACCAGAGCATGGCAGGTGGCGAGTATAATGGTCTGTTTGTATTGTTATTCCTGGCACAGCAGCAATATCCCACCAGAACTGGTGCCAAGCTGTCCTGGGCTCTCAGGTGTTAAATGCCAGACCCTGGCATTTAAGAGTATTGTATGTATCCAAATAGACAACAAACACTTACAGGAACATATACAGTGTTATATCCAGTTTCCCCCTTATATATTAAGGAACGTTGAGGTTGGAAACGTCACTTTATCCAGTATCAAACGTGTAAAGTCAAGATCATTAGCGTTAGCTGTATCAGGGGCGTCATTGTAGGAGGGAGAGCATGACTCATTGAACACGGTGCGCTCCTTCAGCTGAAGCTCCTTTCTCCCTCGCATCAAACCTCCTTACTGCAGGTGTTGCATTCTGCTGTGTCGTTCTGTACTTTTTAGTGAAGCTAAGCCAAACTGTGGAGCGTCTGCTGTCATGGTCCAGGAATGGAAACAGAAGGACTCTCTTTTTCATGCTTTGTTGACGTAACAAATGACATGACGTTAGGACACTTTTATGGACTGTAAAATGCTCGCTGAAGTTCAATTGGGACAAAACACTGAAGAACGCAAAAAGTTAGGATCCGATAAGCAGAATCCAACTTGAAACCATTTCTCGACACCAAACCCTATTTAGGAGAATATCAACTTAAAATATTACCCCACAAAACAAAATTTGCAGTGTAATTTTGTGTATTCTGCCCTGGGTCATGGCTGCAGGTATTCCTTTTAGCCTCAACAAAACAAAAAAACCCAACACCACCAAACCGCTGCTCTTTAAGATTATTGCTTAGTAAAATGCAACACACACATTAATGCAGCAGAAAGATTAATCCAGAAACATCAGATGTAAGAGTGAAACACTGACAGGGAACCGCTTTTATTTTAGATACTTTAATTAAATAAATGTTGCTGATAAAACTAACATACTTTTACTTAAGTAGATGATCTGAATCATCCACCACTGCAACTCAGATCTTCTCTCATCTGGACTGTGGCGGCAAGGCAGTAAGAGAACAACTTAAGAGACTCTCTTTGGTAAGAAACCAAACACCCCCACATTCCCAGTAGAAATTATGTCCATGGAAATTATTTTATACACATTTCCATGTCCCTGATATTTGGTGTCTTTGGGATCTGGCATCTCCACTAGAATTTAAACTACCCGCATGGCTTGATACCACAAGGGTTAAAAGTGGGATAATTATTGTGATTTAGCTGAACTGAGGGTTTTGTTACATCTGCAGTTGTGTGCTTCTAACATGGACCTTCCTGTAACTCTGCACTCCCATCCCATATGGCTGACTGCCAGCAAAGCTCTCTCCTTCACATACATGACTCCCTCATCCTGCTTCGCATCGCTGCCTGTCTGTGTCTATCGCTCGTGCACTCTCTCTCTCTATCCCTGTCTCTCTCTCTCACCCATCTTCATCTCGCTTGCTCCCATCAACGTGTCTCAAGATGATGAATTCATGGGTGGATTCCTTCTAGAATCGATACCAGCCAACGTTGTCCAACAGACTTCCTCTCTTGGTGGCAACAAAGATGACTAATCATATCTAATGGTAGTCACTGGATCTATCCCTCGACCAGCGCTGTCACATTTATGATGTAGCCTGGAGTGTGTCCGTATTAACACTGCCAGGTCTCAGCTGGTTAAACCTCACCAACAATCTGTTTTAATACAGCCAAACTCAAGATATAGTTGTTTTCATTTACATGTTTTTTATTTCTTTGTCATCGGACAATGAATCAAGTAAGAAATAGTGATTTGATTGTGGCTTATAAATCTTGTACTTCCTGTGCTGCTGCAGTGAAGCATGGATCAAATAACTAATTTATGATTGCAATATTATCTGACAGCAACAGTTAATGACAGATTTGCTGTATGATCTTTTATATAGTGTGAGAGGTGACAGAAGGTTGTGTTCTTAAAGGATAATGTCAGTATTTTTAAACCTGGGCCCTTATTTTCTCATATTTTAGTGTCTTGATGGAACGCAGGTGGAAACGTGAGTCAGAGTTGGAGAGACAAGTTTGTTGTGTTGGAGTAACGTTACGCAATCATGTCTTGCAAGCAGCTCCTCTATGTACACAACAAACTCCTCTCCCTCGTATCCAACCAGCATTTCCTGCAACAACGAGAATTGACCTTGAGCGAGACTTCAATTTCCTCTTAAAACCAAAAGGTGTCACCGGGTGTTACTCTTAGGGATCCGTTCCACGATGTTGTCAGACCCCTGGTGTAACAGTGTGAGCCTGTCTGTGGCAATAATAAGCACTTTTTGTGGATGTAATTTTGATGGGCATAATTGCCCCACAGGAATACGTTGCAGCCGCTGCAGTCGTTCGCTGCTGCCGGCTGAAGCCATCTACTGCACGGATTCAAAACTTTTTGCACCTACTAGTCATTTCATCACTAAAATATGTAAAAAGGGTTTAAAAATACCAGAGTTATCCTTTAACTTTACCGTGTCACAGCCTCTAATCATTTTCCATGAGCTCAGTTTTCTTCGACCACACTAAAACACAAATATGGTGTTTTCGGACTTGTCCAGTTTAGAGTGTTACAGAAAAGCTCAGTTGTTGAATGGGACCCCTCAGTTGAGGCAGCAGGGGTGCCGACGCCCCACAAAAACAATGCATGGTCGTCCAGCAAAACATAACACGTAGATGACTCAGTACTGTGAATTTCTACAGTTTACTTTAAGATTGGCACAATGACAGATTAAATGACTTTGTATGTGCAGTGTTTTGGCATCTTAAACTGAAACTTAAACTGAAACTTCCGATAACTGAAGCAATACAACCACACCAACGCAGCCCCTTACATTTTTTAACACCCACTAACTTTACTGCCACACAGCTCCTGACTGTGAGCCTGCACCATTGTTTTCCAAGAGCTTTGTTTTTCTCGTCCACACTCAATGCAAGCCGTGTTTTCAGGTTTTTTCACATATGGACTGGTTTTGAAAAGCTCAGACAAAAGGGCCAAAACAGAGAGATTCATTTTCAGTTATAGCCAGATTAGTGCGGAAGTAGTGACAAAGATGACAAATCAAATCTACAATCTCTGTCACATGTATGATGTACCCAAGATGCCATGTCGTCTTCTTCACACCTTTATAGACAATGGGACTTCATGGAGCCACCAACAACTGGACAAAGGCCTCTTTTGTGAATGGTGTATCTGTGGGAACAGTAGCTCTGAGGCGTGAAAATGAGAGAAAGACGGAGTGTGATAAATGGTGGGGCTGTAAAAGTTGTGTGCTAATTATAACCAGAGAAAGGGAAACATTTTTATTGCATCATAAATTAAGGAACTTTGCAAATGCTGTTATCCACAATGAATTAAAAATGCCTAATCATACGGCCAGTAGTGAATGTAAAGTTCAGAAAGCCTAACAAATGTTGCTACGACTCCATGCTGAGAGGCTGGGTAAATTAATTAAGAGCCAAGAAAAGATTGGTGAGTTTGGTCTCTTTGAAGCGAGGGCAGAGACATCAGTTGGGGTCAAGGAGGGAAAGTTGCTCGCCTTGCGTGCCAAGTCCCTCACAAGTTCTTCTTTGTTCTGTCAACTTCAATTTTCACCACACACGTCGTCTCCCACAGCTACCATAAGGCAACTCCAATCTGTCGCTGCTGGCAGCAGTCTGGAGTTCACCATCAAGTGACTTTTTTTTTTTAAACAGAGGAGTTCTGTTGTCTGTGGCATTATTGGCGTTTTGCATGAACGATAAACAGAAGGATGACAATTGGAGGGAATTCAGCTTGGTTGAGTAACTGTCGAGGGATTTAGCTGAAGATAAAAAAGTGGCTCTAGCACAGGATTTAAACACAGAATAACAAAGACATTTCTGTGATAAGAGGTTGGTGTTTGGTGTATGATGTGGTTGAGCACCGCAGGGGTCCTGGCTCTGATGTTTGAGTAGTCAGTGAACTTTGGTTTGACAGATATGGGTTGAGAGAGCGAATTAAATTAGCTGACATTCATTTGAATACTTTTTGCACACAGGAAGTGCTCAGTATCATTGCTGCATCAATGCCACAGCGATTCCTTTAAAATAAAATCTGATCCGATAATCTGATTTTGCATGATTCATTTCAGCCTATTTATTCTCCAACAATCAGAAACTCAATAACTTTTAATAAAGTCATTTGTGACTGAATCCTGAGCGTTGAATTGTTTCATTCAGAAGTAAGATAAGCAGGTCTTATCAATGGTGAGTCAGAGAGCAAAGGAGGAAGTAAGGGTTAATTTCCCGCTTCCTCTCCCAGCAGGATGAGCTCATCTTCTCTCTGATACTATGAAACAGCTACTCACCTCACTACAGTACAATGTATATCCCACAGAAAATAATATGTACAAGAGATTTAAGGCACAGTACAGATCCTAGAGGACAGAAAAACATTGTTCTGATGTGGTCTGCTTTCAGCAGATTTAAGAAAGTAAAAAAAAAACAACAAATTATCTACTCGAGATCTTTGTCAGGGATTGTCAAGTAAACTCCTCAGAGCACAACAAGGACTGAAAGAGCTGGAGGAACAAATATCAACCATTGGTTTCACGATTGTTTGTGAAGAATTTAAATAAATTTAACATCATCATCATTAGCATAAACATTTTTAACACTTTCACCAAAGCTATTGGAACATACTCCCATTCTTCACAAACTGTTCAGGGAATATGAGGCAGTCCACGCAAAGTACTTAGTTAAAACAAGTATAATTTCTTAAACTAACTGCAAAGAAGATGCCACAGCATGGATGTAACCTGCAAAAAGGGAGAGACCAGACTGAATACATGTGCCAGCTTTTATAACCCATGGGCCAAGGTGAGCTGACGACCTCCCAAGTTAGCCAATTGCCCACTGAGGATGGCCAGGTCAACCTCCAAAACGTGGGAGGGGCGTCACACACAGCTATTGCAACATACAATAAAGTAGGTAGATATAAGTAAATGCCAACAACTTTTTGCTGAAAAATGTCTTTTTAATCTGTGGCGTTGTCGGGTCATGTGAACGCCTCAAAAATGTGGATGTGTGTTCCCTTTGTTGAGAAATTTATAGTAGGCTGTGACTTTTTACTTGTGTTTACTAAAGCAATAGTGACTGCAAGATGAGAGAGAAAAACAAAAATGGGTGGGCCACATGAGGTCAAAAGGGGACAAAGGGGCTGAAATAGTGAAACGGCACGTGACTCCTAATCATGTATTTGTGTTTGTGATACAAATGTACCTACAACATATGTTCCCCCTGAATGTTGTGTGGTTTATGGCCAAATCTGTCAATGTGTAAATATGTTATAACAGCCGCTTTTAGGCTCTTAGGTGACGAATATGCCTTTTAAAATGTGGCCCAGTGATCCATTTTTACATGTATTAAATTATGTCCCAGGTGGGCACTATATCTGGACCAATGTCTATCAACTCTGTGTTTTTAAGACCAATTTTGTACATCAATTTACGTTCGTGTCAGGCTCACTACTAGACATCTTCTTCAACATCTTACTTTCTATGGATATAGAGGCTCAACATTTAGCCGTCTTTATAAAACCACTTTGAGTGTTTGAATGAAAGGCTCATTTGTTAAGACCATGTCTGTAGACATTCAGAACAGATTCAAAATGAGCGTCCTTTCACTAGAGATCTCTTTCAAAAGAGATATTGCCAAGGGACAGTCATTCAATACGTTTACAGTTAAAACCACTTTATTGCACATTATCTGAAAGATGAAGAGTCTGAAGTCATAAAAGAAGCATTTACAGATAAATACAGATGAACCTAATTAATTTGTAATTTAGACCATCAAGGCTGTGTTCACAGTAACAGCATGCCTTTATAATGCACCAATTTTCTGTAACGAGGCAGGAGTTTGGTTTTAGGGTTATGGTTTAACCCTGCTGCAACAATCTGAAGCGAGGCGCTTTAGCATTGTTTTTGCCATTTGCCCCATTGCCCTCTTCTACAACTGTACCTTGGCTATCTACAGCAGGTTGTTCCTCTTTTGTTTTTGCAAAGAGAACGCTGTTACTCTGCTTAAAGACAAAAGGATTAAAGCACTGTTATTTATTGTCGTGTGAACCCATTAACATGTCAAACAGCCTCAGTTTGTGTGTACGTTATTTATGGGGCATCAGGGAACAGGCTGCCAGAAAATTTGATTCTACAGATTTCACTCCACTGTTTGAGATGCAGCTGTAGACGTTAATGGATAAGGCTGGCAATATGATATATTATTCACCTAATACCAAGTCAGTCCCACATACAGGTCTTGCTGCCATAAATACATACTATTGCATTAAATGTGTATTAATCTGGATCTAAAAATAGTTTCCAACAAATGCTCCACATACTTTTTTGAGTGAAGGTGTGTTCAGACAGAACGTCAAGAAAAAGATGCAACTGTTGTTGAGTGTTGTTGCATGTTTATTTACCCCAAGTAGGCAATTAACAGACTATGCAGATATTAGCTGTAGCTAGCTAGCAAAGTACACACAAACCAGTGTGTGTGTGATCTCATAACTCACCATAAACTCAAATTACTTTCTCCCAGTATTTCTGCTTGTCCCCCTCGTCTCATTACGTTCACGATTGTGTAAACGCTGTAATCATGCCGCCTCTAAAATTTGCTTTGCTTTCTGACTGATCCCATCTTAATGTTAATTAGATATTTGTCTGTTTTTAAAGGTATGAATCAGCTAGTGGCTGAGTACCACTGACTGGGTAGGGAAGTTGGACAGATGGACATACACATTGTTGGTTTTGGTCTTTTCATGGGATTTGACAATAACAACAAACCCCAGCCTTATCCTTTAATACTGGTATGGTTTCAGACAGATGTAAAGAATTTACTGTGATCGGATACAATGAAAGTATTAAGAGTAACTGGAAGCACCACTAACACGTTAAACGTGTGCGTCATTATACTAGAATATAGTGTGTGTGTCTAGCGCCATTTGAGGATACAAAAGAAAACAACTCCTTCTTTCTTTCATTCACAGGTATGACGAATAGGGAGCAGTTGGAGGTGTCCCATGGGCATGTTTGTCCTCTGGCCGTTCAGCCTGTGTGTCTCTGCTCTGCACACAGACGCTCTGGGAGGGAGAAGAAAGACCGTCTAAAAATAAACTGACACGCACCACCAGCAGAAAAACAAAAAACCAAACCAACAAATAAAAAAGGAATAGGGCAAAGGAGATCCCGTTTTTGTCTCTTCCACTCTGACTCTCTCTGCTCCATTTCTGTTTCTCTGTCCTCATTAGGGCCTGAGAGGAGGTCATGTCCCAGTCTGGAAAAGTCCTTCATTTGTATGTGGAAGTAAGGTCTGCCCCAGATCAGAAGGGAGAGAAAGTGACATTTGGAGAAAATGAAGAAGGGATTGCTCAGGGGCATTCGGTTCAGGACAGTCCTGCGGAGATCCTGTCTCAGTTAGCGAGTCAGACGACCTGCCAGAGCGTCACCAAGGCCTCCCCAGCTCACCGTCTGGTTCAGGACTGCACACACAGGCAGTCTCCTTCTAGAAACCCTGTTATCCAGCAAGCCAGCAGCTCTCCTACGGTCACCAAGAATTGGAGTGCACCCGGTGACGGAGCGTCTGCGATCCACTCTCCACCAATGCCCTCTTCTGGAAAGGTCACTCTCCCTCACACACCTCCCATCTGCCGGAGGTTTAACCAGGAAGAAGTCAGCAATGGTACTCGGTCTGTGGTCACCTTCAGTTACATTGAGAAGTCCAATGTAAAGACTGTGGACAGTCCACGCCACTCTGTGTGCGAGAGAGGGACCAGAGAGGAAAGATCCACCCCCTCTCACTTTCATAACAGGTTTAGCGACCCAGTTTGGTTTGGTAGTCCCGATTCATCGTGCGGCTCCAGTCCCAAGCTGACTTTCCGATCTCCAGGAAGTCACCAGCAGACATTTTCTCCCGGTCTTCGCCAACCATCCTTGGACCCCATCGGCAGGGCAGCTACCCAGAGGGCTGTGGAGGAGTTTGGTTCCCCTCTTCTGAGGATTAAACTAGCCCATGCACTTGAGCAAGCCTCGTCCTTGCGCCACAACCAACAGCCACGCTGTCAGTCCTGGGCTGGTTCTCCTGTTCAGCGTCAAAACATCAGCATAAACCCCAAAGACCACATCGCAGATAGGAGCCAGGCTGTTTGTGGGCTGCCTCGGAGCCCCGCATCAAACCAGCTATCCTCCCAGTCCAGGCAGTCGCCTCAGTCGAAGCCTGAGTCCTATGCCGAGTCCCCAAGCCATCTTCATTGGTCAGGAGAGGACAGAGCTGTGGCAGGCAGTCCAGCCACCAAAAGACATGTTCACAGGGCTTGTAACAGGAGCACTTCGCCGCAGAGAGCAATCCTCACGCTTGGCAATAACGTAACTGAGGGCTTGAACCAATTAAGTGACAGTAAATCCTCTTCTCCGGCTCATAGCCCTGAAGTTGCCCGCAGGCTAGCAGAGGAGGCTACCAAAGTATCTTCAATTTTCACAGAGGCAAGGAGGTCCTCATTGCACAACGCTTTAGGTGAGCCTTCAAAAGGCTCAAACACCGGAGAATTTCACAATTCATCTCCAAATGCACAACAGTCTAAGCAAATGCTCAAGATGAACATCCCTTTAAATGACCAACACACGCCAGCAACTGACAACACAGACTCTCACCAGCCTGAAAACTCTACCTTGCAGTCACAGTCGTTTGAAACAAACTCCCGTGCTAATTATCAAACACACCAGGAGGACTTCATTCAGAAATCCCAGCATCAGAGCTCTATGTTACCAGCTGTTCAGAGTTCCCCCGCTATTCCTTCACGCGTGCTCCGTCCCGCTCATCCTCCCACTGAGCTCAGCTCTCCTATGAGGGACCCCAGGCTTTTCCAAGCAGAGCTCCGAGCACCAGATACCCCAACTCTGCATCGCCGTCAGCTCCCGCAGTACACCAGAGATTCCTGGTCCTCGAGCCTGGACAAGAGAGGAGACCTGAGCTGTTTTGAGAGAGAGGACTGCACAGAGCTTGCTCGCAGGCTCTTTATCAATCAGTGTGTTGAGGAGGCTCCAGTTAGCTGGACATCCAGGCAACAGTGGGGGAATCAGGAGGAGAACAGACCAAGGCCAACCCCTGAATCTGGATTTGGGTCCATGAATGACCAAACTCCTGGACAACAATTCAGTCAACGCCGCAGGCCGCTCAGTCCCACAGCCCAGCAGAAACGGGCTGAGCAGAGGAGGAGGGAGATCCTGCTTCTGGGACCAGTGGTGTTGGACTCTCCAGAGGAGGATGAGGGCTGTGATGAGGAAGGACAGGGCAATGAGATGGAGAGATTTGGGGCAGAGCAGCAGCCACGCTTGCAGAGGGTACAAGAGCCTCCAGAGGGGGAGCAGAATGGAGCGATGGGAGGGTCGTCCTCACGGAGCTCTAGTGGGGTGACAGGCAGCCTGGGGGAGAGGGACTGTGTGTCCCCAGAGTCCAGTCAGTCCAGTCACCAGAGCAATGAGACCGGGGCAGCCACCTCAGGAATACAGGTGGGAACTGCATGAACTTTGAAACCCACAAATTACACTTTTTGTTTTAATACTTAGCTACTACTAACTGCATAATAGGAATTTTGGGGAATTTGCTTATTTGCAAGAAAGCTCAAGCTTGTCTCTGTGTTCATGTCTCAGACGGACAGTGGCTGTGCGGTGCCCGTGCCCTCGCTCCATTGTCAGAGGATCGCGCGTGCCAAGTGGGAGTTTTTGTTTGGGACCCCTGATGAGGAGGCTCCTAGCAGGGGGGAAAAAAGTGAGAGTTCACCTCAGTTTCATCATGTTACTGCACTTCAGATTTCATGTTAGAACAGAGTGGAAGGTTTCTTATTCCCTTTCCTTCATTCTTCACAAGATAATATTTCAGTGGGATATAAAGGAAACAGAGAAGACCGTTGAGTCTCATTGCTGCATGTTAGTGTCATTTAAGGCAACATGTTCAGATTTAAAATATCTTTCAGCGCCTTTAACAGGGCTTGGTATAATTTGAAAGCCTGCTAGATCTTATTCCTCTGTACCATAGAGATTTATTATACAAGCTGTGCAGTTTATTTTGGGTCAGTCACACATACATCACCCTGCTGCTTTAAATACTCAATAGAGCCAAATATCACCAGCCTTATCCTTTGAATCGAGCAATAATAAGCACAACTCATCTCTGATATATCGTACTTTATTGCTCATAGGCCTTCAGTTACCTTCACTTGGTTGTTGTTAGTCATGTGACTCATACATCACTATAAATACAAGGTATTTAATAAAAACATTACAGAATACAATATTTAGGTTTACAAGAAAAATATAAATGTTTTTAAAATCACAACTTCTCCAATACACATTTAGAGAAGTTGGGAGTGAGGTGTATTTAATCTAAAACCAGTAAATGTCTGATTAAAGATGAAGTTAACAAGATGATGCATCTGATCTATTATGCCATCTTTCAATACTCCGTGCTATGGGCATATTTCAGTCGGTACAAAAAAGTATTCAGGTATGATACTCAGTCTAGCCTGTTATGGTTCTGGTTCACTGATTAGAGCAAGTAAATGATCTAAAAGTGTTTTCTGTGTAGTTACAATACATGTAGAAATATGTATGTAGAAATTTAGCATAGGGATACCAATCACACTGATGTTTAACTCTATCTGCAGATTCTCTAGAAGCCTCCACAGCTCCTCCCAGTGGTAACTCCAGTGAGTCTCCCACCCCGACTCCCCCAACCTCCCTGCCTCTGCTTTCTGCCAATCACGACGTGCAGCACGTAGAGGTAGAACTGGTGACCCCTCCCCCGGCCATTATCGGGACATCGCCCAAAACCGGCATCATTCGCCGCACACTAAAGTATTCAGAAACTGACCTGGACGCCATTCCACTACGCTGCTACCGCGAGACAGACATAGACGAGGTGCTGCTGGCTGAGCAGGAAGACGCCGACTCTGCGTTTGGGAGTAACCGCAGTGTGCAGGGCACCTCAGTGGCAGGCAGCAGCCCGCTGGGAGATCTGGCTTATGGAGGGACAGATGGGGAGGTGGCAGAGGAGAGAGGAGGCGGAAGGGAGGATGAGGAAGAGGAAGATGAGGAGGATGAGGAAGAGGAAGAAATGGTGAGCTGGGCCAGTGTGAGGATGCAAGGAGACACCAGGAAACAGCAGTACGCAGCTCAGGAGGATCCAGAGGTGTTTGGCCACCTTCTGAAGAGGTGAACACAAGCACATGAAACACACACACTCGTAGTCACACACAAGCCTGCAAACACACAAGGATTTCCCCTTGACCTATATTTTGATCTGAATTTGGATCTGACTTGTAACCTATTTTTCAAGTAAAACATAAACAGATTTTGTGGCATTAATTAGTCAGAACTCTCTAACACTACAGTACATTACATCAGTTGGAGTTCCCTTTTTCTAGATGTTTCCTTGGTTAACACACATGTAAGATTTTCTTTATAAACACAGCTGTGTTGTTGCAGTGTTTCTAAAACCTCCCTCTCTGTGCAGACCAATGGAAACGTTTTTTGATAACCACCACCCAGCCCTGAAATCCCCCATCTTGGTTTCTGGTCCTCGCTGTGCTGTAGAGGACACCTTCAGCCGTCACTTTGAGAGCATCATGGAGTCTCACCGAGCCAAAGGGACATCGTACAACAGCCTGGACAGCGAGGAGCTGCTGACCTCGAGCACCAAAACGGTCCTGACCTTTGACCTACCCACACTAACCCCTGCCATCCATGCTCCGGTTTGCCAGAGCGCCAGGCAGATCGTCCAGCTTAGCTTCGCCCCTCTGGCACACGATGAGAGGCCCAGCCTCTCCGATTCTATCTTTACCGTGACCGGGGACTCCGATGCCACCCGAGCCCCCTCCAGCGAGAGGCTGAGCAGCGGTTCAGACGACACGCCACCCAGAGGACGAGAGTATGCACAGCTGGGGAGCAGCTGGTACAGCAACATTTCTTTCTCATTACCGAGGTGAGTTAGCAGCATGTAGAGTAGACATGATAAATGTTACTGTGCCTATGAGTTCACACATGACAGGTATAATAGTAACCAAACTTCTGAACACTACTAAAACCTGATTTGTTTTTGGGACACAGTGCCAGAAGCTATAAATACAATACAGATATATTATGAACTTATAACTTTGTTTAACGAGCCAATGTGTTAATCGCTTATATACACATCCGGCAGTGACAGAGCAACCATTACCTTATCCGTAAGTTCAAAATTCACTCTCCTCCTTTTGGCTCAGTTTTGTTCTCTGCCAACTCTTAAGGGACATATCTGGCTATTTATCTGCTAAATACTACATTATGTTCAACAGCTTGTTGCTAACTGTGTCTGTCTGCTGTTTTTGTGCAGAGCACGGAGAGTACAGTGAGTTTGCTGCTAGAAAAGATGTTAATGATGAGACCGGAAGGATTGAACCAAAACACTAAAGTTCTGTACTGTAAAACCAAAACATGAGCTTGAAAGTCCTTTGTAGAGGAACTGCAGAGCAACCACTTTCACTTTACATGTAGTCACTTGATGCTTTGTTAATATAAAAATGCTGATTGACCATTGCATTAGGAGGGACTCAATGAACTTTTGGCACAAACTATTTAATCTCAGTTGTCCATTAAACTGAAAGCTTTTAAAAAGTCAGAATTAGCTGAATGTTCTGATTTGTAATTGTAATTAATGCTTGTGGTTTTAGAATGACAAGTTCACAAACTGTATAGTTTTGATGTTCCGGTGTCTTGTCAAAATACATGAATATATTTTCTTCATAATCTACGGAGCCCCAACGTAAACATGCTGTGAGCGGGAAGTGAAGCAATAGTGTTGACAACTGATATGCAGGTGACCTGTGCTTTGGTGATTCACCAAGAATCTGGGTCATGTTTGTTGTTGCATATCATTCTCTGTTTTTTTCTTTAATGTTCTGTTTATCTCTACACTAAAATACAGCTAGTGCAACAGCAAGTATAATCTTCTATGCATGCTTATAGATAGAGAGAGAGATATAGAGTGATAGTTTGGGGTAATCAGGCTCATAGAAAGACACAAAATTAACCTGGTCTCGTGTCAGCCCGCGTCCTTTGAATGGTTGAACGGTTGAAGCTTACAAATTACTGAGTTGCTGATGTTAAGTCAGTATTAATGCAGTTTTGATGGCTTTTATCTGAGGTCAGAACACCGTTAATGGACTGCTGTCAGTCTCCAGACAAATGTGTCTCTGTCTGGATCCTTCTCCTTGTGCAGAGCAGTGCTGCAGAGCTATTCTGGAGCCCAGTAGTTTAGAGTGAAGGTCGCTAGAAGGCTGCCTGTGGTCCCTCTGCTGTGTGCCAGGCAGTGTGTGTGTGTGTGTGTGTGTGTGTGTGTGTGTGTGTGTGTGTGTGTGTGTGTGTGTGTGTGTGTGTGAGGCTTGTTAGACAGAGGCAGATGGCTGCTGCAGCAGTGAGGGACTCACCTTGACTGTCACAGTTCCAAACACTTCCTTTTACTCTCCACAGACGTCCACCTGCAATACAGGAGAACTTGTTTTATATCCAGAATACTTTGTCTTTATGATGTGTGTGACGGCAGAAAATTGTTTATTTCTTCATAGCAAAACATCTTAATCTATCTTACATCATCCTTACTGCCGAGTATGTGATAGAATCAAACTATGAAAAAATCTGGGACGTCAGTCTATCTGCTGGTATATCTGCTGTGGTGGGGGAAGGACAGCTACAGTGTTTATGTGTGACAGTAAGAAAAACTGGTTTTGTGAATGTCACTGTAACCTACCGTGACAGACTGCAGAGGTAGAGTGTCTCCTTGTTGCTTTGACCACTAGGTGGCGGAAGAAGACAGCAAACATTCTGTAAAGTGCTTTTTTTTCATAGGAGTGAGTCTAATGCAGGTGGGTAACTTTGAGCAGCAGGAACAGAGGTGTGTGTGTGTGTGTCACAAAAAGCAATCCAGTCTCAAGTTTCAGCTGGCAATGCACAAATACTCCCTGAAAGGTTAACAACAGCACCACATTTTTTCTTATTAGTGTCTTTAAAGATAAACTTGTCACAACTTCCTCTTTATATGTGAAACAAATCACACCGGACTAGTTCAGGTAGTTGTTTGCTTAGCTTAACTGATCTTATCACACTTTTATAACCGGCTGAACTCGGGCAGCCCTGGGAGCTGTGGAATCCAGGAGCGAGTCCACGAGGCAAATATTTCTGAAGGCTTGTCCATACTTTGATAAAAGTTGGAATTTCACTCCCCTACACCCCCCTCTCCTTCTTCCCTCACATCACCCTTTTCAGACGATCTACACCATTACACAGTGGCTCATTGTGCAGAGCTGCTCAGTGGACTGAGAGGGGGTTCAATTATGCAGGGATACCGTTAAAGCAGAGGCTGACACTAGGAATTCTCTCAGGACCTCTTGGCGTTAGTTGCTAGTTGTGCTAGTTCTTGATGTGACAATGCTGACAGGTGGCGGAGCCTAAATTAGAGCGCCGGCTTAATCTCATGATTATGAACACTCCTGCAGGCCCGGGTGAGGAGTATGCTGTAAACAGACTGCACAAAGGCATCAGATGTTTAGGAAAAGGCCACCTATTTTTCCCCCCAGGCAGTAATGGTTGTATAGAGTAAACAGTTTACAGGCACACACCCAATATTAAACCTCATATCTTTGTTTTCTCTGTAGGTGTGCTTAAAGCTCACACCAGAAACAAGGTAGACTAGAATTTGTACAACACCCAAGGGATGGATTGGGAGAGAGAGAGGGCGGTGGGGGTATGAATGGTCGGTAGAAAATGAAGGAAGGGAGATTTTTAGGCAACAGACAAGCCAAGTTTCATGCCATACTCCGAATCCAAGGTCAGCAAGGGACAGTGAGAGTTTACACAGTGGAACATGGAGGGAGAAAGAGAGAGAGAGGGAGGGAGGAGTGAAAAGAGGGAACAGAAACAACAGCAAACAGACTCGAAGGGGAAAAGATAGAGGAGGAGAGGCACTGCAGGACAAACAGCTCTTTTACTTTGGGAGAAGGACGCTTGCTGTGAAGATCAAATGACAGCAAACACAGAGGGAGAGTGAGAAAGTGGAGGAAAGAAAAGGGGGGGACCCATGAGGTCTCAGTCAGACTCAAAACCAAGCAGAGGACTGGCAAAGTCTGCGGGCCGCTCGGGAGCGACTACAGGTGTTCCTCCGCGTTAGTGCCTGCTCTCTGGACAGGACGGTGATGCGTTCAGGTTATGAGGCCGGGAGGAGGGGGGGGGTCAGGCGGGCGAGCAGCCTGAGGCGAGGTGCAGCTCAGGGGACGGCAATGAGGACACCATCTGTCTTCTGCTGTCATGGTTCATCTGCAGTCGGAGAGGAGAGGTATTTGACGATTAGGCGTTCTTGCCACAGGTGGGTCCCACCCAGGAAGCTGTCTCACCTGTCTGCCATGGATATCAGACGATTTGAATATCATGTTTGGCCAGAATGAAAATTGAAATGATCTTTTTAGGTGCAGAGTATATTTGCAAGCTTGTTCACTTCACTTTTATAACAGTAATGATGGATGCAGAGTAGATCTAATTTGGGGAAATTCAGCCACTAGAGGAGCCTAGTGACTTTGGTGATCCCCTGACTTTTACATCTCGCATGTCCATGAGGTTGACATTTGTGTTTCTTTGTGAAATGTCTTCTAAACACCTATATGTTGCCATGAAATCTCTTCGTGGACCCAAGAGGAAGACTTCAGAACTACTTTGGTGGCCTCCTGACTTGTCCTTTAGCACAGTGATTATCAACCTGGGGGGGGGGGGGGGGGGGGGGCACAGTTGCATGAATATGAGTCATGTGGTGACATAAACAAAAGTGCTCTGATGCTAGCAAGGCTATTTTGTTAACCTTAAGTTTATTTCACTTGCCTGTATTGATTCGAATGATTGATAAAAAATTTAGTCCACTTTTGCTGGGGTGGGGGGCATAAACTTTTTTTGGCTTCTGAAGCGGGATATGACAGAAAGTGTGAGCACCACTGGATTAGCAGCACATTTTGTGCAGAGGTTCCCAGATGTTCCTTTTCACCTTTTCTCTTGCACCACCATGAGGTTCACTTTTGTGCTCTTTTGTGAAATGTCCTAACATCAATTGGATGTATTGCCATGCAGTTTGGTAGAGATATCCATTTTGCCCACACAAAGTATCCTAATGACTTTGGCGATCCCCTGACTTTTCTATCAGGTCGACATATGTCGTTTCGAGCGAATGGATTGCCATGAAATTTGGCATTCACACCCCCCTCAGGATGACTTGTGCTAACTTTGGTAAACATCAGACTTTTCATATAGCTCCATCATTTGATCATCAGCAAATGTTAGCATGCTGACACACTAAACCAGGATGGTGAACATGGTAAACGTTGCACATGCTAGCTGATGTTAGCATTTAGGTCAAATCACTGCTGTGTCTTAGTACAACCTCACAGTGGCAGGCTGCAGACTTAGTGTTGCTCTTCTGTGTAGGCTGCTTTGTGAAACAAAAGTTGACCATTGGACTCTTGCAGCTTTCTTACTTAGTCGATTTGTGTTATTAATGACTGTTTGCTCTGGTGTGATTTATCCTGACTCATTGACAGTATAAGGATGTGTAAGTGTGGGAAGCAAAGCCCTGGGACTGTGGGTTTTCTTGGCTTGTCCCTCATGCTGAGAAATCCAAATGAGAGCTCTGCTTGTTCAGGAAGTGTCTCTTGCTTTTCTGAATACAACTCTCAGCTGTTGAGCTGTCATTGTTTTCTCTGGCCGGCTGTGGTGACAAGAATTGTCACACAGCTCTCGACGGCAGCGACAAATGTCAGCATCATGTCGATTTCCAAGTATCTGAACTCAGGGACCTCGTTTCTGTCATCCATATTCTTGCAGAAGCCAGAAAAGTACTTCTCTTTTAGCTCAGAGTGACATAACATGCTTAAATTATTACCACAGAATAATGAGATGTAATAAGTTTGCACTTCTGAACTGTTTAATGCTTTGAAGGGGCTTAATTAGGAAGTGATAACGTGAAAGCGAGGAAGCTGGCAAAAGAGATTTTGAATGCAGTTGTTAACGTGTATAATCATGGCAAAAATGTTTGAATATAAAATGATTTGCATATGTTATACTTAATGAATGAATGTAAAATATGATCTTTGTTTACTACTTTGTATTTGATCTCATTCATTTCTGCTCTGTCTCCATTATAAATTTTATCTCTCATCCCTTCATACCTCTTTTATCATCCTTCTCTATCCACTCACCATTCATCATGCATGTTTTTATATTATTTAATATAACAGATATTTATCTTATAATCTAATTTCTTACTGGTTTCACCTCTCCCTTATTTATTTTAGTATTCCGGTGTTAAAACATCACATACTGCTGGAAAGTATAATTTAAGATCTGTGCTGAACAGATCAGATATTAATATTACTAAATTATTAATATACTGGAGTTATTAGTTTTATTATTATATCACCATCATTCTTTGTTCCTCCTTTTATCCCTTTCTCTCTTTCCTTTTCAATTATTTACCAATCCATGTCAGTTGTCCTCCTCTTTCTCTCTTGGTCCCATTTTCAACTTTTGGAGTGAAATGTAAAATGTAAAATGTTTCCCATCTTTCCACATCCTTTTGTGTCCATCCATTTGTCATTTAATCACTCACTATTTCTGCCCTCTCTTCAACCTTTGATTCGTCTCAGCAGGGAGAAGGCACGTCTGGCGACAGATTCTGAGCTGGACCACGACCTCAGTGACAGACTTGGTCTGGGCAGCAGTGAAACGCTCACAAACGGCAGCCACCGGGCCGACCTAGCAGCCGCCAAACGCTTGGCCAAACGTCTCTTCAACTTGGATGGCTTCAAGAAGTCCGATGTGGCACGCCACCTCAGCAAGAAGTGAGCTGCTAGAGAGTTGTTGTGTTGTGGCAAGTGCTTGTTTTGTCACGTGGTCTAATCCTTTACATGTAATATTATTATCATTCTGTTGCTTCTTTTTTATAGCTACCAACCAGTTAGCTGCTGTTAGGAAGGTCTGCTACCCAACGCCATCCACAACACACTTACAAAAGCCTTAGGAACTGTTTGAAAAGCCAAAGAAACAGCTAAGCAACTACTCGGAAATGCACTGCAATTAGTCTATCAACCACACTGAAACCATAGAAACACTTAGGAACACCTCAGCTACTACGCTGAAAACCATATTTACCACCTCATACTAGCAAAAGACTAACTGCCAAATAGCAACCACTTTGAACAACTTGGCAACCTGTCAGTGAAAACCTTCTGGGGTGCTAGCAAGCACCCTGAAAGCCATATCAACCAAGACGCACTCCAGTCCTGCCTCTGACTGGCTGTTGAGTACCAGCCAATCAGAGGCAGAGTTGTTGCTGTCTGCCAGTTAAACTGCCTCTCAAGCTGTCTTTTGAAAATAGTTCCCAAGTAACTTTTATTAGACATTTAGAAAAGTAATCAAAAAGTAAATAAATGTAATAAGTTACATTACTTTGATGAACTAATTAAAATAGTTACACAACAAACAGGGTAACTTGTAGTCGGTGATCCACATTTCTAACTACTTACCACACACGAAACACCTTTGCAACTATTTAGCATCCATTTGCTATAGGTAGCTATTGTGTACACTACAACAAACTAGCACCTCTTTTGACACACCAAGCAGCAAACACATAAATTGTCTTGTAATAATATTTCTTCTACTAATACAGCTTCTCTTAATTAGCTTACTCTAAAACAGGGATATGATTTGCATTGGAACCAGTTTCTTTGTACTGCATCGTATGTTTATTTCATGAATGCTAATCTGCTAGTGCACATTCAGTTTCCAGTACATTTACTGTATGCCACTTTACATACTGCTTACCAAGTGCTGTGTTTTGGTAGATCTGCATTCGTCCACTGCTGTGCAGCTCGATCAGCCCGTCGGTCTGTCAGCTGCTTGCTCGTGCTGATGAGAAAGAATTTTGGATTAAAGGGTTTCCTCACTTTCTGGCAGATGCACCCTGTGGATTTCCTCCTCTTTTCTATTTTTTTTTCCTGGCCTCTGGTCTGCATCTCCAGCTGACTGTGCCAGTGCACGCTGACTGATTGACAGCCCAAACTGAGGCCTTTCACTGAGCTGTGAATGATAGCGTTTGAACATTTGATTGACGTTTTGTTCTTTTATGGTCACTGGAGTGTTTTGTGCTTTTTGTCTCTTCTTCCGATGTTGTTTTTCTATTGCTGTATTTCTCCTTATGATATTTTATACCTGTTTGTCTACAGTAATGACTTCAGTCGTATGGTAGCAGAAGAATATCTGAGTTTCTTCAACTTCACAGGCCTCGTGATTGACCAAGCATTGCGGTGAGAACACACAGTCCAAGAAATTCAATACAGCCATGGATGAATTTTTATTATTTATTTAATTAATTTCAACATATTTACTGTATATAGGCTATTCAGATGTAATGAAGACAAGTTGCCTGCTTGTTTATCACATAAAATATTTTGAAATTGCTCAATCTTAAATGTATATCAAGCAAATAGCCAACCATTGTCTGGAAGTTGTTGAATTTTCCAAAAACTATTATTATTACTACTACTATAATCTTATGATCACAGAATGAATCAAAGTATCATTCATTTAAAATATGACTGTGGTCTAAACATGTGTCGATGATTTGTAATCCTTTCTTCTGTGTGATTTTCGGGTTTAATTCTGCAGATGTTTTGATTTTATCTTTGTTTGTGGTGAAGACTCTCCACTGTTAAACACTGCTCTCTAGAGGGCAGCTTTGGTCTTGCATTTAGAGTGAAACGTTTGTACAGTAACATTATAGTAGGTAATCATATGCACTGATAAACTGAGCATGCAACCTACACATTTTCTACTCCCGTTTATGCAGTTTTTTTCTGTTTCACTTTATACACCATCATGTGTTTTTAAATCTGCTTTCCTCAGAAATGTTAATAAGCAGTTAGTGACCAACAAAGCCAAGTAAAAGCAGCTATACTACAATGTAAAAAAGTTCTGCCTTCAAGAATGTACTTAAAGACTTATTATGTACTTAATATTAATATTACATCATTACATATATTATACCATTGATTATTATTACTGTTGCATTACCATTTAAGCAGCATTTTAATGTTTTAAGGATTTTATATCTTGTAGTTATAAATTTATTATGTAAGACTGCATCATATTTTTTAAGTTGCTACTAGCAAGTATGGCTGAAAGAATAATACAATGTAGTGAAAAATATAACATTTCCCTCTGACATGGAGTGAAGTAGAAGTATAAAGTAACTGGAAACACATGAAATCAATCTTTCTATTTTCTATAATCTAACTATCTATAATGCTTATTACTATTTAAAACAGGTCATCTTAAAAGTTAAAAGATCTGCTGACTGTTACTGTGTTTGTGGCTGCAGGACTTTCCTCAGACAGTTTGCCCTGATGGGGGAGACTCAGGAGAGGGAGAGGGTGCTGTCACACTTTTCCAAGCGCTACTTGGACTGCAATCCAAAAGTCTTACCATCAGAGGGTGAGTGCTGCAGAGAAGTACCAGCAAAGAAATCAAACGAGGACAAGTAATTAGTATAATGAGCTTTGATTCAATGTTTGATTCCAGTAGGAGGAGACACAATATAGTATATAAAAGTATTCGGTGTTAGAGGTTGTTCAGTGGCTGACACATGTTGATTAAAATGTGCTCTGGGTTGCAGTTTCAAGGCAACCCAATGTGGGGAACCCTGGAATCTGTTGTCTGAAACAAATTTTAAATTTATTTAATTAAAAAATCCCTGGAAAAATCATGTCACTTGTTCTATAGGCTAGTAAAAGCTGACAACAAGTCTAACCGGGAGTTATCTTTTTAGATAATTTAATTAATACTAGTGGATGATAACATGTGGTATTATATTTAATTTAAGTATGTGTAAGCTGACAGAAAAAGTTACGATCTAAGTGAGTATAAGTCATTTTGCAGTTCAAGCTAACTCACTGTTTCATCCTTTAGACGCAGTTCACACGCTCACCTGTGCCCTTATGCTGCTGAACACCGATCTACATGGTCAGGTGAGTAATAACTAACAAACATGTGAGCATACATTGTGTTTGGATGAGTTCGTTGGTGTGTAAAAGAGAATCTACTGTACAGTTAAATGTGCAGGTACTGCAGGTGTTGCGAACTGGCCAAGGCAAAGGATAAACAAATAAAAGATCAAGTTTTAAGAGCTGCATTATCCTCAAAGGCAGTTTTAACTGAGTTTGGGGAATATAAGACTGTAAGTCTGATCACCAGCTGATCTGGGTCTGCAGGTCTGTCTACTAAGCTTCTTTCACCATCTTTAATCTGCTTCTTTTATAGTCAGAGCCTCCTTTCGCAAATCTGGGCCATTGGCGGCTCTTCTCAGCGATAGTGCAGCCCTGCAAATGAATGATTAATTAAAGTGGCTACAGAGGTGACTGGATAGAGGATCAGCTCCTTTTAGGGGAGAGCTGATCTTTAAAGTTTCAACAAATGTAAGGACATACACTTTTAAGATGATCTTTGTTGTGAGTGTGGTCATCGTCACTACCCTCTACGCACAGATTATCACAGTGACAGAGGGGCGTGATTGATAAAGGCTGAGACTTTTGGATTAAAACAGTAATCAATTCTAAAATGACGCTTCATAATATCCCTGAGCACAATATGACGTCTTTAAAGTGCTTGTTTTGTCCAACCAACAGTATCAGTAACAGAAGTTAAATTGAGAATAATATAACGCAGCATTTCCTCACATTTGAAGCTTGAATGTGCAAAAGTTAACCTTTTTTACAAATGTCTTAAATCATTACTTGATTATAAAAATTGTGTATAATTGTAGTTGAGACGAGTACCTAATTTTCAGAACTGATATCAAACCAGTATTTTATTCGGCACCTTTATTTGAGAAATATAAACATGTTTTTTTCTACACATTTAACAAATAAAGCCGACCTTCTTATATATAAAATGTTGTTTAAACACAAGTATTTGGCCTTAAAAATTGGCAATTATTAGGATTGATCTGATCAAAGAATACAGAAACTTAAGAGTATGATCAGGCTTTCAATGCCAGCTTTTGGTACTCTGATAGTTTCAATAACCAGTGCTATTGGCAGACTTCGGATGGCACTGCTAAGCGTTAAGGTTTGGCACCTGGCCCTATCGACAAATCCTTTCAACACTAAACAGGATCATCATGATTATCACTGTCACCATTATTACATCAGCTGAAATACTCCCTTTACAAATTATTTTACATTTATCATCATCATCATCATCATCATCTTTGTTCTTTATTTCACCTCCACATTGCTTCTATTTAAATATCACATTGATCACATTTTTATATGTGTTAACTTATAAGGGGTATGTTTAAAAAGGAGAGACTTTGATTGGGGTTAACTATTCTTTTAATTTATAGTTAATTCAAAAGTAAAAGAGGCTTCATTCTGTTTTAGCTCTTCATAGACAGCACATAATAACTTTTAATAGAGAAAGGTCCTTGCTTTAAAATGAATTACAAATTGAATACAAATTCACTGAGTTAATTGAAACAGACCGCATGGAGGAGGCGGTCAGTGTTAAAGGGTGTGAGGATTGTGTAAGAAGTATGAAATAAATAGTAAATTTACATTTCTTCCCTTTCAGAACATCGGCAAGAGGATGTCGTGCACACAGTTTATTGGCAACCTGGAAGGACTGAACGACGGCCAAGATTTTCACAAGGATCTGCTTAAAGTAAGCTACTTTCAAGTCTAAAATAGCACACACACACACACACACACACACACACACACACACACACACACACACACACACACACACACACACACACACACACACACACATGCATAGGCTGTCATGCACAGACACACATCCCAAATGAGAGCGAGCAGACTGTGTGTGCCAGCATTGTATTGTCCCTCAGATCTGTGCAACTGAGCCTGGCTGTCTGGCCTGCGCTCACTGCCAGCTGGCATTCACCTCATCTCTGGAGGCCTCCAATCAGAAGCCTGCCTGGGCCCGCCACTTCCTGATACACTGTAGCTACAGCGCAGGACGGAAGACTAATTGTTATATGATCTGGAGACAAGGAGAATGAGACGTAGCCACCCTCAGGGTATCTGTGCGTGACTTCAACAGCATTAGATTAGGCTATTAGCTTAACCCTGTTGAGTTTGGTTGCAATAGACAGGGTTCAGACAGAGGCCTGGGGCCCCATGATGTGGCGAAATAACCCAATCAGTGCGGGTTGCCTGTCCATTGGTGCGCCTAATGATGATGCTGTTGATTAGTTTTGTCTGCAGAGTGGTCTGTCAACATGCCACAGGGCCACAGAGTGCAAGTCAACAAGTTGTAATGGGGTATTTATAATGCATGAAGGAGCGAGAGAGAGAGACGCTTTACGCTTTAATTACTTGTTTAATGAAATGTATGGGGTTGATTGTTCTTGTGTAGTATGTATGATGCTTTGGCAATATTGTTGTTACACATTCATGCCAATAAAGCTATTTTGAATTGAATTTGAATTGAGAGAGAGAGAGAGAGAGAGAGAGAGAGAGAGGGAGAGAGAGAGAGGCCACGTCCGTCTGCTGAGACAACGAGAATTAATTCTGCAATGAAAGGCTGCGCCTGTTGTTAAGGGCAGATAGTATGCATGTTGCGGCCATGTGACTGCGAGCTAAGCTCGGCAGAGAGAGACAGTCCTACATATGTGCATTAGCTGTTTTATCATTGCTTGTACACATTCAGTTTTTTAAATCATGCCCTCCACTTTCTACAAGCTCTCGCTCTTTTATTCTCGTTTTCCTTCAATGAGACCTTTCTTCTTTCTTACCCTCGAGCTACACTCTCTTTTCTCTCTTTCTCTCACTCCCTTGTTCACTGATTCTGTAAATGTTCTGCCTGCCCACTCTCACTTGCTCCTTATTTTGGCTCTGTTAAGCTCCGGTACAGTTTAATCTCCATCTCTAGACTGTGTCTCTCTGCCACCTTTGTCTACATTCTTTCACCTCCACCCATTCCTGTTCTTTTTTGTTCTCGCCTCCCCAAACTTGACCCGTCATCTCTGCAGCTCTTTCCTAAAGCTCTCCGTCCTTTCCTTTCGTCTCTTCTCTTAAATAATATATTTTCTAAGGTCTTATTAGGTAGTTTCAGGGTTTTTTTTATTGACTATAAGGCTTCTGTGTCCAAGTTATTGTACAAGTTTTTGGCTGTATTCATTTTTCCTGCCAATACTGGCCATGAAGAGCTCCCTTCCCAGTGCAACTACTTTGTAAGAGATCGGAGATTCTTTTTTCTGTGCAAAACTTCATTCTGAAATTTAGCTACAAATACATTAACATGAGGCTTCAGCAATCAGAGTTGGTCAAAGCTTCCAAATAATTGCTAATGTTAGTAGTGTTAGTATGTTACTGTCCCTCCACACATCTCAGCAAGGAAACACTTTTCCCGGGAAACACAAACAGGAAATTCCATGCTAACTATGTGAATGTCCTAGATGGTAAAGATCTTTGTAATGTGTAAATTGTTTGCTAGGAAACATCTGAAACACCATCCAGTTACAGTAAAAGCAATCAGATGTGTAAACAGGAAGAACAAAACTTCCCCAAAATTAGTTTTAGATTGCCAAACGAAATATTAAACTTACAGTAATTGCAAATCCTTTGTAAAGTATGAGGGACATTTCTGATTATAAGGTAGGTAGGTAGGTACATCTATTCTCACCATATAACAGGTTATATCATGAAACTGAGCTTTGTAACTCCCCTCTGCTACATAGCTGACAATATACATTAATACAGAAGCAAGCCTGATAGCTTGGGGGAAAAAGCTGCTCTGCAGTCTGGTGCGGCAGCTGAAACTTCTATATCTCTTCCCAGAAGGCAGCAGGGTGAACAGGCTGTGGCTGCAGCCGAACTAACCTTGTAGGTCTTTTAGTTACGCGCACAGCCTTTTGTAATTTGAGGTATATTGTGTTGTGTTCTAGTTATCATCTGTGATGAAGTCGGTTAATCAGGGATATTGTGGACACTTTTTGTCATAGTGTCTGAGTTGAGCCAGCAGACAATAACTCTTAAAGGCAACATACTCTGACCACATAAAGCAGTTTTCAATAAAGTGCCAGGTCAGATATATATTAAACGTTACCTGTGACACTCAGAGGGCGGCACGGTGGTGCATTGGTTAGCACTGTGGCCTCACAGGAAGAAGATCCAGGGTTCAATCCTTGGTCCTCCCAGGCCTTCCTGTGTGAAATTTGTATGTTCTCCTCGTGTCTGCGTGGGTTCTCTCCAGGTGCTTCCTCCTACGACCAAAGACATAAAGGTTAATAGGTGGCTCTAAATTGCCCTCAGGTGTGAGTGTGAGCGGTTCTTCGTTTCTGTGTGCCCTGTGGTGGACTAGTGACCTGTCCAGGGTGTACCCACTCCCGCCCAGTCTCAGCTGGGATTGGCTCCAGCCCCCCCCCCTACTCAGCTCTGATCAGCACGTATAGATAATGGATAGATGGACCTCTGACATTCTTGAAACCAGACGCATATTAGCAAGCTGGTTTTGTCATTTGGTTCAGTTAGCTACAACAACTTGAATTAATAGCTACTGTCTGTGGATGTTGTTGTGATGCAACACATTTTAGTTTTATAAAGAGTAAATGACCTCTCAGTAAACACTTAGGTTATAACAAGCTAAGTTTGAACTTAAAGACAACTGGCCCCTGGATGCTGTTGCTTCTTCCTCTCCTCCCTTTTTCTCAGTTATCGCTCCATCATTTCCTGCTACAAAATGTCTGCTGTTCCTCCCCTCCATCATCCTTGTATCCCTCATTTCCTCCGCTCATTCTTTTGTGTTGCCATTTCCGTTTTCGTATCTGGTATCTGTGTTAGTATGTGCTGTAAATACACCCAGAATGAGCCAGAGAAATCCTTCACTCTGACTCCTTTTCTCCCTGGTGCTCGTTCTTTGCATACCTCACAGGTTGTCCCAGACTTAGCCCTTGTTTCCTCTTTCACCATTTTGCCACAGTATCATAACGACCATTGCGCTTCAATCAAATCTTTCTTTGAATTCTCTACCATAACTTTATCCTTCTGTTCTTCTTTGACATCCCTTATCTCCAGGTTTAAAGTGGTTCATTTTAATCCAAGTATAGCAAATACTAATTTCCCTCCAACATTTTCAGACAGTGGCCTGTTTTTACAGCAATAAAATAAACTGTAGTGGATAGTCAATACATTACAATACAATACAGCTACATATAAGTTAAAAAAAGAGTGTTTACTTCTTATTTTTTAGATATTTATATATTTTTGTTTTTGCTTTAGCCATGCTTTAGCGGCATGGCTCTATGGATGGCAGTGTCTGTCGGCCGGTCCACCACTTTGGTCCTAAAATGTCTCTATGGATGGCAATGTCCCGTGACCCTGTACGCAGGATAAGCGGTTGACGATGGTTGGATGGATGGATGGCAATGTCTGTCTGCGGGTCCACCACTTTGGTCCAGACTGAAATGTCTCAACAACCACTGGATGGATTGCCATGAAATTGTTTCTGCACGCTGACATTAGGATTTAGCTTTAGATTTAGTACAGCCTCACAGCACCTGTAGTATGGCTACAGAGTCTAGTTCAGTATCAACTGTGCTCATGAGCGGCTTTTGCAAGGACTATTGAATTTCAAATGGTTCATTCCGAAATTGTTGGTCACCTTTCATAAAATACTGACAGTAGACAAAACAATTTATACAAGTTTGTTTTTACAAACTCACTACAAATTGTTGATGAATAATTATAATTTTAATGTCTTTTTAATAAAACAACTACACGGGGCAGAATTTTTGACTCTGAATGATGCATTTCAGGCAGTCACTAAGGTTTGACGGCAGTCACTAAGGTTTGACGGCAGTCACTAAGGTATGACGGCAGTCACTAAGGTTTGACGGCAGTTACTAACGTTTGACACAGTTTGGAAACAAGTCTGCATTTATTCAAATTTGGATAAAGTGAAAGCTCTGCATTAACGTGGGCTACATCCATCATAGCACACAGTATTTTGTGATTATTCACAGTATTTTGTGATTATTTAAGACTGTGCCATAAATGGAAGCTTTACTCAGTGGGACATAAACACTGCAGTGGCGCTGAACTACTGAGCCCTGTAGCTAATAACAGAAATCAGCTGCCTGGTGGACTGGAAAATAATGAGGGGCTTTGTATCCCCATGGCACCCCCTTGCCACCTCTCTCCCTCAGGTAGACTGCCCGTCTTTTATCATCAGTGAGTTCCTTTCTTTCTGTTTTGTATGTATCTTTTTTGCTTCAATTATGTTCCACAATCACTCTCTTCTCAATTATCGCTGATTCTTCCTTTCTCTCAATTATTTCCTCTCAACTCACCAGTTCAGCTTATTTTGATTAAACCTTGTGATATGTTTCCCATTACCACCACAAAGCAGGAACAGAACTGAGCAATCTCCTGAAAAGTACGTAAAGCTATGCCATCACAACCCTCTCTTACACTTTTTCTAGCACACCGACATGATACCCAGATAGATTTTTTATTGCATTTATGCCTGTATGATGGCCAGAAAATTATGAAATAATGAAGGAGATTATGTCTGACAAAGGTGCTTGACCAAACACTGCAGTTCGCCTTTTGTGAGTGAATCAACTGATTGCAGTGATTCTCTTTGAAATTTGTTGATTTCTGCCTGAACCTTTGCATGTAAACCTGCCTTTTTCACATCTTAAACAGCACTGACATATCATCACCTTTTAAGTTGATATGGTGAACTTTCTTCACATTCACTTTCTTTTAGCTGTGGTTAGGTCTAACTAACTTCTGAGGGACATACTGTATCTCACAAAGGTGAGTACACCCCTCACATTTCTCTAAATATTTGATTATATCTTTTCATGTGACAACACTGAAGAAATGACACTTTGCTACAAAGTAAAGTAGTGACTGTACAGCTTGTATAACAGTGTAAATGTGCTGTCCCCTCAAAATAAAACATTACACCGCCATTAATGTCTAAACCGCTGGCAAGAAAAGGGAGGGGAAGTATCATTTCTTCAGAGTTGTCATATGATTTACAAAAATGTGAGGGGTGTAGTCTGACTCCTTAGCTGCTAAATGCTACACTATGTTCACCAGCTTGTCGCAAAGTCTGTCTGCTGCTTTGTGCTGGGCAGATACAGTGGGTTTTTGCTGAAAACAGCTGCCTGCTGCTGGTAAAAATGTTACCAGATCAGTTTACGCTAACCAAAACAGTAAAGTTGCAAGCTGAAAAAGGCTAAATCTGAGGCGAACTGCAGAGACTCATTTGATCCACTGTTGCTATAAAAATCTTTATATAGATTATAGCTGCTTTAAAAATGTTGGTACGACCAAATCCTTATACTGCTAGGTTGCTATGATGCCCATTATCCAGACAGGGTTTCTGCAAGTTTTACTAATATGTTGTTGATTTTGATAAATTTCAGTGCATTTGAATATCATTTTAAAAGGTGAAAGTGAAATTGGTGGTGGTGTACATTTAGCCATTGGGAAGTTTTGAGTCTAGCCTGAAGTTATTTTTGTTTTGACTTTTCCGTGTTATTTCTGTTTTGTAGAAACATTAAATTGTGTACTTATTTCCAGGGCATATATTCATGTAACTTGATATAAAGATTGCAGGAGAATTTTACATTTTAGAAAAGACGAATCAAATGTTCTTTAAAATATGAAAGTTGAAACATAAGAAAATTACAATATAATTAAACTGTGTTAATGTCAGAACATCCCACCAGACACAGGATGGATGGAGGTGGCACAGAGTGTACATGCAGCACAGCACACGTGTCTGTTCCAGTACTGCTGATTGTTTGTCTCAATCAGTGTGTTCTTGTTGTTCCAGGATTCATAATGAGCCAATAAACTATTTTAATGTCCTCCAGAGGATATTTTCCTCCCCCAGTTACCCACACCAGACGGTCAGTCAACAGAGATGTGGCAGACTGATTTGTGGCTTAGAGGAGAGAGAGGCCAGTCAACAAAACAGCCATTCTCAATTACATACATGTCATATACAAAGTAGACAATCCTGTATTTGAATTTATTGGTGGCTCAGGATAATTTTGGTTTATTAAAACTCATACAGCATTATAATAACATTGTATGAACCACGTTAATTGCTGTAATCTCAGAACATGGTGGTCGATACTCAACAAACATCCAGGTTAGCCCGACTTATTTGGGAGAGAAAACAAATGTGAACTGTCAAATTATTTCCCAATATGTTTGTTGTAAAGATCCATCACAGTTTACAGACCTGTTGTGGTAAAACGATGAGGGAGAGTAGCAACAAAGGAAGGACAGTAAAAGATACTGCATGCTTTTGGTGGTTTATTAAAATCAAAAGGCCTACAGGCGGGCACAGTAGATAGGTAGGCAGTCAGGCAGGTACTGGTTCAAGTGGCTTGAAAGCAAAGATAAAATGTTATTCGATTTGCAACTATGACAATCGTACAACGGAACAATGCATGTGTATATACAGTATAATGAGTGTGTGAATTACTTTAATGAGTGCAAAAATATCCTTACCGATAGAAATTATGGACAAAAAAAACCCATATAAAAGTACAGCAAGGAGCTGGTTAGCTTAGCTTAGCACCAAGGCTTGAAACAGGGAGAAACAGCTAGCCTGGCTTTGTCTGAAGTTAACAAAATCTGCCTACTAGAATCTCTAAGCATGACTAATTTATCCGCAATATATAATTTGTTTAACCAATACTAAATCAATTTGGTGTTTTATGATTATGGTTGTGTGTCTTTCTGGGCTCTAAGCAGCTGCTCTGAGCATGTCCGATGGGTAAAACAATGAAGATTTAATGTGTTAATTAGAAAACTTTAGAGGTGCTGGGAGGTAGAATGTGATGCTTTTGGACAGAGCCAAGCTAGTTTTCACGACTTCGTGCTAATATAAGCAAATCAACTACTGACTGTGGCTATAACCAATAGTTGTGAGAGGTATCAATTATTTCATCAAACGCTCCACTAGAAAGAAAAGTGTATAGTGTATAACTATTCCTTTAATAATGTGACTTTAAAACCTTTGTAACATCTCTATAAAATTGAGCTACAAATGCGTGAAGTGGAATTTTGTGAACCAGAAACATCCTGTAATTTGTCCATTCTCATAATTCATCTAGTTATTTGTTTACTTGCTTAGTCATTTCTGTTGAAGACTTTATTGCTTATATCAGCTGTTTTCGCTGCACTGCAGTATTTGGACTAAGTTTGTCCGTAACTGATGAGTGGGCTCACTGTTTGGGCAATTACCACAAAAAAGAAATGATTAAGACTTGTGGTCCCAACGCCACTGTAAGCTCTTAAGCCTTCATAACCACTTCATGTTCCTTTACCCCAGCTTGCATGAAAACATAGCTGCTGTGTAGCAACAGCTCCCTGCAGAATTTGAGGATCTGGCTGCTGGCCCAAGCTAGTGCTTTGGAGGAAACTTTCTTTCTTTATTGTGAGGCTCAGCGATACATAGGTTTGCGCTCCCTCTCACTCTCTCTCTCTCTCGCTTCAGCACTGCTCAGGGCTTAAAGCTTGAAGTGGGAGCTAATGATGCACTGAAGTAGGTTAGCAGCCCGCATTGGAGCAGGAGAACAAATTCTGCTGAAGTGAAAATGTTGTACAGCTCAATCAGACGCCGAACGCCGCTCTTCAAACAGTAATTAGGTGCACTGATGTTATCGATTGCGTGGCAGCATCGATGGTGAGGGAAAAGATGGATGATTTGTTTTTGTAAATGAGGGAGAAGAAATCATTCTTGCATGTGTCGCTGCTGTCAGTGTGTCTGACATCTGCACTGGCGCTTTAGTGCCAGGCCTCGCCAGCCTGGGCAAAGACACAAGCAGGTCATGTCTGAGGAGGGAGAGAAATCCGTTTGAAAACATCATTACTGATTTAAATGTACATCACTGTTAAAACAATAAAACAAATTATGTTTTTTAAATTCCAACAGCAGTTGTGTTAAAAGTCTCAGACATACAATTCTGTAGGACCACGGACAAATTGTTTTCCCCTAGGGGGGATGCTTAAAAATCTATTTTTAACAGCTATATATTATATACTATATTTCGGCTATTTACACACCAAAGCTGGGTAACTCATTTCCCTTTTTCATATAGAATTCTGCTCTGCATGTCCCTGTAGATGAGACGGGAATTAGTCAGATGAATTTGAAAAAATAAAGTCTTTGCTACACGTCAGCCTTTATTTTAGGTTTGGAAACCAAAGACAGCAATGAATTGATCCTACTAACAAGTAATGTCTGTATAGCTTAAGCCTCATATAATAATAATATTAACTAGAACTGCAAGCAGTTGTTAGCTGGGTCCAAGCCCCCCCCGGCGCCAGCCACGCCCCTCGTCCGGGGGCCTGCAGTGAATAAACGACCAGAGTTTGAAATTAAAGGCACTTGCGGTTACTCAGACAGAAAATGAATGTATGTCTATGGGAGTGTTACTTCATATACGATTAAAAGCGCCACCTAGAGGCCGATTGACACCAAATTTCATACAGTCCCTCGGGAGGGCGTGCCAGATAAGGTCCCCAAGTTTGGTATCGTTCAGACTTTTCAAACCTAAGATATGACATCACATCCTGTTTTTAGCGTTTTTCACAAACATTTGTTAGCTTATAACTGGAACAGTTTTTGTCGGACCAAAATTTCCTTTACAAACTTTGATCAGCTTGGTCCAGAGATTATCCGTGCCAAGTTTGGTGCCGATCAGACTTGTGGTTTCGGAGGAGTTTAATTAAAATAGGTTTATTAGTTTTCGCAATTTTGCGGGGAAAAAATATTGAAGGAAATGGGCGTGGCCTGTACTACGAAATTCAGCTCGATCCCCCGAACGCGTGGATGGAAGATTTTTGATATGATTTTTGATGAGATATTTGATATTTGTATGCGGGACTTCCAAGCCACTCCGCCTGTACTGGGTTCCCAGCCACAATCGGGCTTGGAGACCTCATAATATCTTTTTTATAGCACTTTTTTTTTTAAACAAGGAGCTCTTCTTTCTCTGTGTCTTAGGGCTCCATTGTTGACCAAAGACTATTAAAAACACATCAGTGAGAATCTCTGGGTGACATGTTGCGTTATCACCATGAACACACAAACTGTAGTTTATTCTGACTCAGTCCAACACACACTGTCCTGCTGCTGTAAATACTCTCTAGAGCACCAAATGTGGTTTCATACTGCCACAGAAAACAACAAAAGCTTCCTCCTGTTTGAGTAGCATTTGCTAAAAAACTACAGTGCACTGCTTTTGAAAGGAATCATTTATTAAAATAAAGGTATATATTTGTGATGTGATGGAAGGACTTAAAGACTTTGGGCTTAGCGCCACGGACGGGCTGGGGAAGTTTAAAAGTATTGAGAGATGATTTTCCGAGTTATTGGCTTTAGTGTTCACAATAGTAAATATTTAAATAGTCTTTAACTGTGAAATTATAGTTTTTTTGTCTTGATCGAATGAAATAACTGCTTTGAAATACAAACATCTAATGACCCTTGTGTTACAGTATGTGCTGAGTGCTGAGGGGTTTTTGTATTTCATTGCTGAGAGATCAACTGTAAGTAAAACAGTGCAGCTGTCTTTTTCTCAGTAAACAAAAAATATGCACTGGAGTAGTCTGCACATTTTGTTCATATTGATCCCAATTCATTTATGTTTTCATTTCACTCAGCTTAAACAGCTGTTTAAAATCCAGAAAAATAAGATCAATAAGTTTTCAGTTTTCAGTCTGGATATATGCTCTAAAATAATTGAATTTCTCCACTGATACACATCCAACACCTGCTGTCTAGGGCGACAAATGCTATATTGATCGTAGACGGAGCAGAACAGAACAGAAAGAGACAAATCTCACACATTTTTACTCAAAAAATTATTGAAGGAGAAGGGGCAGAAAGAGACGTCGTAAAAAAAGAAAGACAGAGTGTGAAGAAGAGACAGCTGCTTGGGTCATCAGAGACATGTGGATACACTCCCCCTCTCCCCGAGCTGTCTGGACTCTCCGTGAGGGACGGAGGGAGAGATTTAGACAAGATGTGAAATATTGAGTGGTTTGGAGAGGGGGAGGGGGAGACTGACAGCAGACGGGAAAACTGATAGAGGTCATAAGGTAACAGATTATATTTAGCTTTTCACCGTCATTTGGTTTGCTTTTGGTAGGCAGGTGTTTACCTGTTCTTTGTTGTGCAGCCGCAGTGACCCAGCTTCATTTGAGTAATTCAGGGTTAAGTGCTTGGGATTCAAGCTTAAACCCACAAGTCCACAAGCTGCTGCTGCCGGCGAAAGAGTGCCACGCCACTCACATCTCAACTCGCCTGTCATGTCCACCCTGATGGTGCATGTCAAAAGACAGACTCTTGTCACGAGGGAGGAACTGTTGTCTTTTTTTTTTTCACCGTCACAGCACCTATTAAATTTTTATAACATTTTAAATTTAGAACCTGAGACCCAGAGCAGGAGGAGTCGGATGAGGTTGTCAATTGGACATCAACAAATACAAAGATACAGTTCGTTACACAAAGGTTTAGGTACATTAAGTATTAAAAACACCCAATAAAAAAAGAGGATTGGAAAAAGTAGAGCATGAAAACAATGTCTGTTTTTTGTCCTATAAATATCCCATTTTATCCAGTGTTTTTCTCAATGGTGTAACATTTACTCAAGTACTGTACTTCAGTACAAATTCATGTATTTGTGCCTGACTTCAGTATTTTCACTTTATGCTACTTTACACTTTTTACTCCATTTCATATCTCTGACAGCTTTAGTTGCTTTTCAGATTACAAATTTTCTATTAAAATAATATTATCAATGAGTTCAAGCTTAAACATCAACAGCAGTAAAATGCAACACATAACATTAATGCAGCAGGGATATTAATAAAGTAAACACATCCTGTCTTGTGCTTAAAGTCACTTTTTGACTTTAAAGGCTCAGTCACACCAGATAAAGTGGGACAGCAAAAGTAATTGTGTCGGGACAAAGTTCACCAAAGTAGAAGTTGTAAAAAATTCATGCAGATTTACTTCGCCCTCTCGGCGAAATAGAGACGCACTTGCGGGAAGTAAGAGTGCTGAGTCCCTGTATGTTTGAATTTCACAAGGAAATCAGAAATCTCTCAGACAAGTAGTACAATGACCCAAGTATTTTATTATACCCAACATATCTTTATGTCATTTGTTGAAATTATCCTTCATTGAGGTGATACTCTTGTATACTACAATCCCTTTGCTGGTTTCACAATTAAAAACATAAATAAATATTTGATTCATTTTTGGTGTCTTGAGATTGTGGGACAGAAAAGAGGCTGCATAGCAGCACAACACCAAATATTTTAAACTCTTTTGTTTTGAATATTGTAGACTGTTTGTCAGGACAAAGGCTGGATCAGATGAGGACAAGGTGTATCAGTTCAAAGTCTAAAAAACACTTTGTGGGCAAAATAATTTGTAAAAATCCATAGTTTATGACTGACACAGTCATTAAATCTCCAGTCACGCTCCTGTAGCCTTTTTTTACACATCATCCCTGTTAGGCCTTCTCGTTCTCTCAAGTCAATATTTCTATTTGACCATTTCTCTCGGGGAAACACCTCATTCATTTGTCTTGTGAGCAAAAGGTTTCTGTCAGACGCTCAGTTTTCTCTGTCGCCTCTTTTTCTCTGTCCTGCTTTCACTTGGCCTCATTATGTTGTGGGGGTTTTGTTTATGTTTATGTTAGTTGTGATCACCAAGAGGATTTGATCTGGTTCCATGTCAGTGTTACAGCACAAAGGTTACAGTATGTTTGGCTGCTTTTAAACTTTGATTTGGGGTTGGAATAGTTTCACTTTATGCAGAGAAAATTTGGGGTTTAACGTTCATATAGTCACTTAGAAATGCCATAAATCTCTGTACTGTGACAAAGTACTTTGTGTATGCATATTGCCGGTTGTGAGGCTTTTAAGAATTCATTAAAACACAAACACACTAATCATCTGTGGCATTTGAGCAGAAAGGGGAAAAGTGCCAATATGGTTGAATAATTATGCTTGTCTGTAGGACACTTAAAGGTATAGTTCAACATTTTGGAAATTTTACACATTCACTTGTTTTCTTTCCAGCAGTGATATGAGACAAAAAGAAATAAAGCTCCTGCCTGTGAATTAAAGCGGCGATAATCAGTGTTTTTATATTAACAATGGATGTCCTGACAACATAAAAGGGGACGCTCGTAGTGAAGAATCACCCAACGCTGCAATTCACCTCAGCTCTACTGAGCATTTTAGCATCTTTCAGCTCTGTGTTTTAGTTTTCCGGCTTGCATCTGTCACCACCTTTGTCTTTGGCCGCAGCACCAAACAACACACAGATACAGTTTGAGACTAGCGGAGGAACATAGTGGTGCATTTAGCAGCTAGAGAGCCAGATATGTTTTTCTCTAGTAGGTGGAGACCAAACTTTTACCCTGTAAAGCCTGAACCATCAAACAATTGCTAGAAAATTCAAATTTCTTGAATATGGAGTTGTTATTATACATAATGCCAAATTTAAAAAGAAAATTTTTGAATAGCCTTTTGCATGTATGAGTGTTGTTTTGTATAATAATTGATACATTCAGACTTTAGTGCAATGTTTTGGCCTCATCATGTTTTTTTTAAACAACATGATACTGTTTTGCCATTTAAAAATTACAAACCAAACACAATTTACTGTGTATTTCTCCTCTGATTTGCTCAATTTTTATTTAAAATCAATGACCAAAAGACAATTATTATGGGGTGAGTCTTGGAAACCAATCCAATTAGACATTGAGCATCTCGACACAGCTAGAAAAGACAATGTAGGCTTCAAAATTTCTCAATTTCTGCTCTAAACAGACCAAATTATGTCTTTAATTTGTTTACTTAAATAATTAAAAGTGTATGTAGCTTAATGGAATGCATAATGAAGGATATGCAATAAAACTATGATTTACAGATCTATACATAAATTACCTTATATACACCTGCTGGATCTAATTTGATACAACCAAGCCAACACAAGCAACGTATAAAGTGACAACAGTGCTTAGATCGTCAGGTGTATGCTACAGTTGATGTTTGCTACACAAAATAGTAATTAACTGCAATAACAACAATAAAATTAAAATATTGCTAGCTACCCTCCAGGCAGTCAGTGGACATAAAGTTGTTCCTGTGATGTAGAGACAGAGCTCAGTTAAAAATTTATGGATGAAAGATACTTTTGTTACAGATTAATAACTCACCACTGTGAAACGTCTTGCTCCAGTCTAAGTTGGGAAGCTGGTTCGGGAACATATGCAGCGGAACCGAAGTTCAATCTCAAAATGTTTTGCAGCGGTTTGCAACGTTTTTGATTGAACGGTTGAACATGTTTCCTCAAAACAGTGTGCGATATTGCGCAATGTGCTTTGAGGTATGTTGTTCTCTTTGGTGGGCGTGTCAGAGGTGTTGCAACAGCTGCGACAAGTTTGTGAACACAGCTGTGTTAAAAAGGCAGAAAAAATCAGTGCGCTAGTAGTCCCTAATTATGTACTGAGCATGTGCAACTCTAAAAAAAAATCAAATAGAAGTGAGATGCTTCTAGCTAAAAAGGAGAGTTCAACACACAGGGTGTAAAGCGGTTCTGCAGCAATTTACAGTATGACTATGGTGTTTTTTGAAAATTAAACCATGTAAACCTATTCAGGTACATCCCCTAAATAAAATTATGAACCTGAAAATGAGCAGAATATGACCTCTTTAAAGCTCAATAATTAACAAGTTGCCACTTTGGTACCAAATCTAGCAGCCTTCAAGCATCTTATCTCCCTATCACCAGGCAGTTTTGGCTTTCTGTTAGTGGGATGGCTAAACAAAATACAACATGTTAGTTATTGAGTTTAAGGTGTAGGTAGGTGTATTTTTAAATTTTGGACAGAGCCAGGCTAGCTGTTGCCCCCAGCTTCTAGTTTTTTTGCTAAGCTAGGCAAACCCTCACTCCAGCTCTGTCCCTAACACACAAACACACAGACCTGAAACTGAGATGAGTTTTCTCATCTCAGTTTCCAATGTGCTAATATGCCTTCTTCCCAAAATATTGAACTAATCCTTTGATTTAGCAGCAGCGTCGCTAAATACGCACACTTGGTCACACACACCTTTTCACACTGTCCCTGTGCTGCTGATTCTTTGCATGTTCTGTCCTCCCCTCACCTCTCACCAGTCTCTGCCACAAGACCACCACTGAATACTAATTACCATTACAAGAATATTTTTTTTTATAAAAGTGTGCATGTGTGTGTGTAGCCTCCATGTGTGCATGCAAGAGGCATTTGGGAGGCTGTGATTTGCTGGCGATGACTGAGAGCAGGAGGGAGGGAGGGAGGGAGGGAGGGAGGTACGCATTGACGAAGCGAAGGGAGAGGGAGAGAGCACTGTCCCTATCAGCTTCTTTTTCGCTCTGCGATTCAGGCAGCCAGCTTTTCTGTCCTCTCCTCCTCCTCCGCATCAGCAGCAGCAGCAGCAGAAGGGAAGAACGAAAAGGCGCTGGATTGAATGAAAAGATGGCAACAGATAGATAAACCAGGGATCTACAAACGAATGCAAGGGAGGACTAAGACATCGGTGGCAAGAAAAGCAGCATTTTCCTCAAACACCCACACCCGCCGAATGTGCGATGGGAAGAGACTAAAGAGAGTCTGAGAGAAAATACTGACTGAGAGAAGTGGATCACATGAAGGAGTAAGCAATGACAGCGGACGTCTGCACCTGGACAGAGAGCCAGGGGAAGAAGTGAGAAAATAAATCAGACAATCAGCACTGTGACTGTAAAACTGATGGTATCCATTTTACAGTGGGAGCAACAGGAACGTTCGATCTGTGTGCGAAAGCTCAGCTTTTCTACGTGCTCATCCGTCTCCTTTTATTTTTTTAGTATTTTCTTCTCTTTAATTCATTTTGTTTATATCGTACCTACAGGCTTGTGACGAAATCGAGCGTGCTTTTTGGAATCCCTGCCTTGAAGTCCGAGGGTGGCTGTACCTCCCTCCCACCCCTCTGTATCTTCCTCTATTGTGTGTGTGTTTTTTATTTTGCGTGTGTTTTTGTTCATATAAGCATAAAGAGCTTATTGTATGCCTGTGTGTGTTGATTTTTACCTCTTCATTTCCGCATTTTGCACCCATCTGTTTCATGCTGGCTGTCCGCTCACACCTCTGCCAGTGTTTCATACCATCTGTGAGAGTGTCAGCTTGGGCCCCCTATGTGTGTGTGTGATTGTGTGTGTGTGTACCTGTGAGTGCATGTTAAAGGATTCAACGCTGTGGCGTGTTGTCACTGGCTTTCGCTAAAAGGTGGCAGCTGGACAGGTGTCGCCTTTGGGTAACTTGGCAGAGGCTTGTATCCTGTTGAGACCATGCAGAGAGAGCGTGTTTACTCACTTCTATACAGTCACCTGGAGAAATTACAGATTTAACTGCGGTGAACTTATTTCCTATTAAACCTCATAGACTAGCCTGAGCACTCTGCACATTAGAAGAAAAGTGCTGGATTTATTTCCCCGTTGTGACCGAGTCTCATCTGGCTCGCCTTCTTGAGTGCAGCAAAGCAGTTGTTTCTGTACATGTATTATACATGGCTGTCTTATCTATAATTCAGCATCAGGTGGGCTCCCCGGTGTTGCCTGGTGGGCGTTGATCAAGACATTCAGGGACAAGACTGTTGGAGTTTGATGCCTGCTGATAGCATGGTCCGCCGATGCCACTGACTGCCTTGACAGCAGCCTGATGATGTGTTGCCTCCCTCTGCGGTCTCCGCTGATCACCGGCTGCTTTCTGTAACAGGCAAATTCACATCCAGCTGTCTGTTGGCACATCAGCACCTACTGAACAGCATCAGACGAACCTTATTTTTTATCTCTTTGGATCAACTTTTCAAAAAGAAAGACTGAATTATTAGGGCAGATTTTTTTTAAATACAGCGTTTTTTTTTGGACTTGAAGCCCAGTTCTGTGTGACCCATGCACCTCCGCATCGTCCCCTTACCATGATCGGTGTTAACAGCCTGCACTCAACAGGGCGCCTACGCTCACGCTCTCTTTGCACTGTGCGCTACGGAAGGGACTTCAGAATGATGGACCCGTTCCGCTATCCCAGAACCCCCCGCTCACGTTCACTCAAACCCCTGGTGTTTCCAGACCTGCTGGGCAAGGCTCAGGACGGACAGAATCACCCACAGGCCAGAAAGAGGAGGAAGGTACTGAAAACGGTTTGCTATTTCCTGTTACTTTCCTGCAAGTCACTGAGAACACGTCATTCATTCATTCACACAAGTGCTACTGATTCTCAAAATGATCTTCAAAAGTAATCTGAATAATTCTTATTTCATACCAGTATGACATGTCATAACAAATGATATCTTACCCCACATAACATAAAATAATACCTCACTGTCAATCAACACCAGTTGGCCAAATCTGTCAGATGGTCTGGTAGGTTCCTCTGTTTAACTTACAATCTTCAACTCACAACAAACCATTATCGCATATTACAAATCCTAAAACAGCTATTGTTTTATTGTTTCATTGATTTACCATCTAAGCTTCAGAGTGTTTGATATTGGTTGACTGCCAGGCCTGACTGGCTGTACACCACAGCTCAGTTCAGCATATTGTGTAAAGCCGACCATCCAAGGCTAATGGCTCTCATTTGCCAGCACCCGGTGACGTTGATGAAGCAAGTGAAGGTGACGAACATCCATCCTTGTCTCAATGAGCCTCCAGACTGAATGAGTCTGAATGAAGCTCTGATTTATACCCCACCTCCATCTACCTTTTTTTATTTACTTGCCTCCTTTAATCTTCTATCTGTAAATCCACATAGTCCCCCTGCTGTTGGTGTTGTGTGTTCCCTTAGGATTTACAGAAATGAAGAATATTGTCCTGCAATAACTGAGTGTTAAACTCAGCTGTTACACAGTTGCTTTTGCATAATATAGAAATATATGAACACATTAATCACTAGACAAAGAAGATGATAACATGTGCCACCGTTAAAACCATTATTACTGCCTAGAGCTGAATCAATCAAGAGAAAAATAATCAGATTCATATCATATTTATACAGATTAGTTGTCCACAGCTTCAAATGTGCTGCTTTTGTGAGGATTTGCTGCTTTTCTTTGTCTTACGTGAAAGTTAACTGAATATCTTTTGGGTTTGGGATCGTTTCTTCGGACAAAACAAGCTAATTTGATGATCACCTTTGAGCATTATTTTTTATATTTTATAGATAAATGGAGAAAATATTCTGCAGATGAATCAAAAATGAGTCACCACTCTTTTACTGACTGACTGTGTATATGCTAATTTCTCCTTTCTTCCTTCTTCTTCTTCACATGATGTGCCAGATCTTTATTGTCTTTTTTTTGCAGGGTAAATGCCAGTTTTGTTGTCCAATCTTGTACGTTTTCTACACTTAAACATAGTGAACTTCTGTAGACAGAATGTGTTGCTGTTGTGACAGAGCAGTAAACTTTTACAGCTTACAAATTCACTGTTAATATTTGATGTGGATTTGTGCTACAGAAGCAGTTCAGTCGGAGGAAGCTCAGCTGTCTGTTTCTGTAAAATGTATGAGCACATTTAGTTTGAAACATAGTTTGAATGCTAAGATTTTACAGTAGCGCATATGGAAACCCAAACTAAATGTGTCTTGGCTGGCTGGTCATTAATATTCACGACTCTGTGGAAGTTTTTCTGATTAGGCCCAGTTTCACAGAAAGCTGTGGAAATGAACCTGATCAGACACACCGAATCAAACCTCATTATAAATGCAATTTCCTTTGATTAAAAGTCACAATGCAACAAGATGATATTCAGAAAAGGTTGGAAGTCTAAAACAGCAGAATTCAAGAGAAGACCATTAGTAAGTTCATGAATCAAAGGCAGTTATTGATTTGCAGCATGAGGTTTGTTTCCCCACATGGCAATTATGGTTGTGGTTAGAGAGATCCTATAGTAGTGGTCTACAAGGAATTCAGAGGTGAACGAGGTGGTGATGAACTGCCTGTAAGGGTCCTCTCCATCACCTCATCCGTCACAGCTGTCCAACAGCTGCGTCCACTGCCTCGATCTGCCTCTTAAACTCTCCAGTCTAATGGCTTCACGCTGTCATCTGTCCCCCTGCTCTTCCACCGCAAATCGGCTGTGAAACTGAGTTACTACATTCAGCTCGCACAGGCCAATGTCACTCGGGGGTGGTCGAGTGAGAAGTGTCTTGACTGTCGCTACAGATTTTGAGGAAGCCAAAGTTGCTGTGTGTCTAAAGGCTTTCAGAGCAGAGACGCAGCGCTGACCAGCTCCCTCGTTAAACTCTGTTTCATTCTCCCTGCTGTTATTCTGTAGGTCTGTTTTAGGCTGTTTTTGTTCTTTTGATTATGATGATAATGAAAGTAGAATAGTGGAAACAATGACCCACAAAATGGTGAAAACTGGTACAAAGAAGGAAACAAACAGGTTGAAAACACATAAATGTAACCCAATTCAAGTTCATAGATATTAGCCAAGGCATGCCTGCAGATACATCCAATACTTTTTTAGTGATATATGTAGCTAACTTCACAATTTACATTAATACAGTAACTATCCTTTTACAGTAATCCAGTATCTCTTGTTGCGTTAGACCATAGCTGGTGAAGTTCAAATTTGAGGTTTCTTATTTTACTTTGTACTTCTACTCCACTACATTTGATTTGTGAATATTGTACTTTTTACTTTTTACTACATTTATTTGACTACTATTGACTTTACAGAATAACATTTTGATGCACAAAATATGATTATATTATAAGAAACTATAAAATGTACATTAAACATCCAAGCAGTAAGTAAGGTAGCTCAACATTAACCAGCTACAAAGCTCCTTTTCCACTACACAATAAAAGGAGTACTTTTACTTTGGTACTTGAGTACATTTTGGTGTTGATACTACTAACTCTACTGTCTTTTTGAATGTAGGACTTTAACTTTATCAACTGTAACACTGCTACTTTTACCGAAGTAAAAGACCATCCAACACTGCTTCTACTGCAACCAACTATTGTTTTTTTAATGCTTAATCATTTTGATTAATTTAATTAATCAATATTTTATACACTATAAAATGAAATGTTAAAAAATAAAATTTACAGTTTCTTATAGCCCATGGTGATGTTTTCAAATTGTGTGGTCTGGTCCAAAAACTTTGATAGAATTTTTGGCAATACATTTTCTGTAGATTGACTATTCAATTAATCAACTTATTAATTCAGCACTAGACAAACTTAAATGTGTAAAGCCAGCTCAGCTGTGTGTTTTTACTGAAGTCTTCGTCCTGTTTTAGTATTTTCTTTTTTTTAAATTCTGTTCAGTGTTCACGTTCCTCAGCTGTAACTTAATTTTTCTTCCCCTGGTCGTTTGGTTTTGCGTCAAAGTCTAAATTATTTATGCGCTGATTGATTTCCCTTATATCCATTGAGAAGCCCTAACTGATGTTGTTTACTGATTGGATCATTGATTGATTGTTTGGCAAAAGAAAACGAGTTAAGCTCAGGCAAAGGGCGGTGAAAAGGGATGACATTTCTCTGAGTACAATTTATTGAATGAAGCCGGCCTGCTTACTGTGCAGCTTTCACCATAATACACTTGCAATATTTGATCAAATCATCAATTGAACACAGCTGAGTATAGCTGCCATTTGATGTCTGAAAATTCGATTTTCTTGTTTTCCTCTGCAGGCTCTCTACAACTCAATCAAGAATCAGAAGCTGCAGTGGACGCTGTAAGTAATTTTACATCGACTTTATGTTGATATGATTCACCTTAAACTCTGTTTTCTTTATTTTCTCCTGCTGACTGTTTCTGTCCTTCTCCTAGTCTGTGATTAACTCAAATGCATTTAAAGCTCTACACACACACACACACACACACACGTTCACACTGAAGGGCAGGAAACAATAAGAAATATTGATTAACTTGTTAGTATCCTCATTAATGACGTGAGTGTTGTCTGGCATGAGAAGGAAATATTAGTGTGTCAAGGGTTTCTATTCTGGATCGTAGCTCCGGCGTGCCTCAGAGATGCCAATTAAGTCGCTAGCTTTCCAAGCTTTGTTGCCATAGTTACAGCACCATGGATACCGCATTGCTCTCAGCTGCAAACACACACACACACACACACACACACACACACACACTTTCTAACAGAGAGATGTATGTACGTGTATACATGTTGGCTTCTGTACATGTGAACATGAAAAAAACGCAGAAAGATGAAGATGACTAAGAGAGAGAGAGAGAGAGAGAGAGGCAACTCCATTTAAATGTCTCTCTACCTGCATCCTGTACAAAGGTGTGACCACAGTCTCCCACTACCTCTCCAAAAATAGCTGCAGCAGCGCTCCCGAAGCAGCTGAATAAAAGTGGTCAGAGGAGCAGATCGAGGAGGAGATCCACAGAGAGGCAGGCAATCCAGTTCAAACATCTCCAATGACATATAGACAGCTATTTAAACACTGCCACCGCATAGGAGGCCACGCGGGGATAGAAAAAGATGTCATTTTGAGACACGTAAACACCGTCAAGCAAAGAGAGAATCCACCTCCAAACAAATGTAATTACAGATTAAGAGAGCAGTCTAGCTTCTTTTTTTCTCTGGTTTTGGCAGCAGAGACTTGCACATGCTCGTTTTTAATATTTCAGCTGGCCGAGATCATTGAAGTAGAGTAAAATTTGTCCGCGGTGGAGTTCTGCTTTGAAAAAAAAACCCCGTTATTCAGAGGCAGAGCAGAGTGTCGCTTTTGCCACCACGTTCACACCCTGCTTGCTTAGTTGATGCATATTTCATCACACAGAGGACATTTCTTCACTTGCAAAGTCACTGACAGAGATCGCAACACAAGGACACGCACACCCTGTGACAGATACACGTCAGCTCTGGGTCGACTCTGAGGCTGTAAACGCTGCTTTTGTTTGTCCTTGTGCACGTCTTGGTGGGAAGCATCTGTTTGTGCATTTGCAAATGATAATAACAGAACAAGAGTGCATATTCTATTATGCTCTATATATAAACTTTTCCAGCATTGGTTTACTCAGTTACCCCCAGATTTTCAGGCACTAAAACAAACCTCTTGCTGTGATTATATGAATACAAATTGTATGTGAAATCAGGCATGCACATCTCATTACAGGTGTGTGTCTGTGGGCGCACAGTACGTGTATTTTTATGCTCCCCGATGAGAAACACAGCGATGGATGTTATTTCACACCCCCACAGAGAAAGACACGCACATGGCCGCTCTCAGCAGTGCAGTTGGATGCACCCACATGTTCTTCTCTCTCGCGCACAGACAGCACACACATGCTTTCTCATTCAGAGGCGGGGGTGGAGAGCACAGGGAGAGGTGGTGGTGGTGGTGGTGGTGGTGAACATTGTGCTCTGAAAGGGAGACGCAACAAGTCGGAGATACGGGAAGATGCAGGTCTCTGGAGAGAGAAACAGGGTGAAAATGGTTGAAACAGAAATTCAGCAGAGGATGTGATGATGAAGCGTGCTGTACGTGAGAATGTGCGAGCGAGAGGGACAGTCAGGACCCATCTGCTCTATTATTCCTTTTATTCTGCTAATCCCTTTTCTCCTCCTCCCTCAATGGCTCTAATCATCCTGTCTTGTTATTGTCTGCTGCCGCCACCTCTCACCTACAGTAGGAGAGAGCAGAATGTGTGTGAGCCACTACCTACTGAAACATGTCTGAGTATTAAAACCTGGCTTTTAATACATTTAAACAATTTACAAATTTATGATATTGTTTGCTTAGGGCCCTTTTTGACAAGCCTCATTTTGGTTACAAAACCAGAATTACCGGTGTGAAAACAAAACCATAGTCCAACGAAGAGCATGGTTTGGTTCGTTAAACCAAACCAAACAAACTAAGCTGTGGTAGCACATGTTGGAGAGGAGGAGACCGGTCTGGTACAACAAGTACTCGACAAAATAGGTTATTTGTAAGTGCCTCCCAAAAACTACGAGCATTTCCTATACCAGTTCAGTTAAATCTCAAATTATCTCACAATTTATTTGGTTTCATATGGGACTCGAACGTTGTTCTCCTGTGTGAAAGTCCTCTGTTTGAACATCCACCTCCTTACTTTCTCTTTCGATTTATAATCAAGCGGGAAGCTTCCGACCTGAGAAGCGAGGCCAACGCGGAAGTCCCTTAAACCTGCGCTCTATCAAACGGCCAGCAGGGGGCGAATGTTCTGGTTGAAAAAAAAAGTCCGGCTCCATTAAAAATAATGGTAAAATGACGCTACTTCTTACCTGATTTATTACCTCAGTAAACTCTTTGCTGATGAGTTTATGGTCTCAGTTACTAGTTTCAAGTCTTCTTCAACACAGCATTCATTTAGTAAATTATGGTCCCATTTAGAGGAAAATAGACCAGAAAGCAGAGTATGTTTCAGGGTGGGATTATCTGTGATTGACAAGTCGTTACCGTGGCGACCTGTTAGATTGTTAGGAGTTGGCTGTTCACTTTCTCTGGTGAGTACGTTTAGTTTTAAGACTCTTGTTCGCTAAACAAAATTGTCAGCCCCTGTTAAAATGACAGTTAACGTGAATTACAGATGCACCTAGCTAAGCAAGCTAACTAGCTCCACACACGACCGTTAGCTCCACCGTCTCATCCAAATATGGTCACATCCGGGTGATGTCACGATGACTACGTCCACTTCTTATATGCAGTCTTTGTTTATAATACATCACTCGACTTCTTGCTTTGCTACCATCGTACGGCCACTAGAGGTCACTGCCACAATAAACGCAAATATGGTTCGTAATAACGTGCAGCACAAACGACGTATTTATAAACTATAGGGAGACGCAGATCATTCAGGTGACGATGACAGCACGTAGGTATATCATGCAATGTGAAACTTATACTGACCATATCTAATGTACATAATTTTACAAAAACCTTGGTTCGGACTTTCTAGTGTGGAAAAGGTTGCAATCTTTCAATCTGCAATTACAATCAATCAGATAGTTTTAATTAAAAAATTCTGCCAATTTAAATAAGGTTAAATCTCTGCTATTAGCGCCGCCATCTACATAAAATTCTAGAAATTTAAAAAAAGCTCTTTTCTGTGTGCCATAAAGGTAAAATAAAGAAGCAGAAGTGCGTCCTCTGCAAATGAGAAAATGCTTTGTCGTGTACAAGAGTGTGTGTGTGTATGGATGAATTAATGTCCTCTTTCACTTGACTGTGTTTTGGGTGTTTTTGCCATTTGGTACAATGACTCACTGTCACAGGTGAAACTAATCTGTTTCCATTGGCGCAGAAAACCCAGCATGCACTTCTTTCAACTGGCCGACCTGTTCAACCGTCTTTTCTTCATATTGCATCAACACCCTTTCCTTTCCTTTCTATTTCCTTTTCCTTTCAGTTTCTCTCAGTTACATATTTTCTTTTGTTTCCTTTCTTTTCCTCTGATCCTCTCTCCAACTTTCCATTCTTTACGGTATTTTCCTGTCCTTTATTTTCCTGTCATTTATTTTCCTGTCATTTATTTTCCTTTAGTTTCTTTTCATTCCTATTTATTTCTTTTCTTTTTTTTCCTCTTCCACTTTATCCTTCCCTTTTCTTTTACTTTATTTTCTAAGTCTTTCCTCTCCTCTCCTCTTTCCTTTCTTTACGGCATTTTTATTTTATTTCTGTCCTTTATTTTCCTGTCCTTTTTATTTTCTTTTAGTTTCTTTCCCTCCTGTATTTTTCTTTGTTTTCCTCTCCACCTTTATCCTTCCTTCCTTTCCTTTCTTTTTCATTTCTTACTCTTTCCCCTCCTCTTTCCTTTTCTTCCTTTCTCGCTCATATCATTGTAGATAATGTTCTGCCATCTGAGAAGGATCAGCTTTGTCTTTTTTTCTCCTGCTCTCTCCCCTCCTCTGTCTCCTCACTCCTCTAGCTCTCCCCCACCCCCCACTCTCCAGCTCCCCTCGACTTTGTCTCTGTGTAAAATGGGATTCAGGCAGGCCGGCAGTTACCAGGCAACAGGCTACATGCTCATTGGCTCGGTCTCCGCCTCCCTTTCTCTCTCTGGCTCCTGCACGGGGTTAACTGCTGTTATGTACTGTTGGTTACTCATAGCGTGGTCTCGGGGGGGTTCGGCATCCAGCCATTATTCTATTTTCAGGCTGAACTTTTGCATGGGTGCCGCCTGGTGAGGTAACAAGTGGAATTGCCATGTTACCTCACTACGCAGATGAAGAGACACTTTGGTGTTGTTGCCTGGAGCATCTATCATCTCTTAATGTGACAAATCCCTTTAAAAACACTAAAATAATGCATACAGTGCATTGTAAGGGATAATTTAGAAGAGAATGGGATTAGAACTACTGAGCAATGTGTATAGTAAGCATTGTCAGTCTTTCAAATACAGCAAATACACACATATTTATGATTTGCTGTAATATATCTTCATGTTATATTCTGTAGTTGAAAAACAACAGAGGTTTCCAAGAAATTACGTAACAAACAGATGAAAAGAACTGCTGATGGTTACACAAATAAAGATTCAACATCTAAAAAACAGGAATAAATCACTAATCCCATGATATTGTTTAATATTATATTCATGTTAGGATTCAGCACCCAGCGTGTTATGGTCTTTTTTCAATAAAACAGTACTGAAATAAATTAAATTTTTGAAAGGTTTTAAAATGGTAATAAAATAAAAGAAGGCAGTTAGTAGACAAGAATATAAGATAAAAACTAAAGTCAACTAAAATTAAACGTTTAAAAATGGTAATAAAGCAGTAATAACAAACACAAAAAATTGTAAAAAGGGGTTAATAGACAAGAATATGAGGTAAAAACTAAAAAACATTGGGATAAAACCAAAAATATAAATGTACTGTTCACTTTTTGCATAAAGACACGTGTTTTGCGGGAAACACACAAACACACACACACACACACACACACACAGTGAGAGTAGTTAGCAAGAAATGGAGCTTCAGTCGAAGGCAGACAGAAAACCAGCAGCTCGTCAGAATCCTCATTTACAAAGATGTAAAGGCGTGTTTCTAATGAGCGATGTGCACCCTGCACAAAAACATATATTCTGAGACATGTCAGTGCTCAGTGTTTCAGAACAGGCTTTAGTCTTCCCGCTCACTTTCTTATCACCAATTTCTAATTAAAGGTCGAGTCTGTTTATTCCAGTTAACGTCTTTTTTCTTTTTGTTTTTGCCCGTCATTCCCCACAGTTATGATTACATTGTACATACGAAGTAATTAACCAAGTACCAAGACGATCAGACAGGTTGTGAGCAAACTCACAGTATAGATAGATTTTGAAGGTGAAACAGTGATAAATAATAAGATAAATACAAATTAAGAGGAGAAATACATAAACACATTTTCATCCTCTAAACATCAATATAAGTGTAAAATTTATTGGATAGAGACTTTAGATAACTCCCTTGTAAATTGGCAAGTACAATGTTTTTATTACAGATAATGAAAGGTGGTCAAGTTATCCTTTAACATAGGCTAGTACGCGTTAACACATAAAGGAGCATTTAACTCTAAAGAAGTGAAAGAAAACCATTAATTCAGCACCACAATAGTAGAGAAGAGTATAGATGGTTCAGAAACCAGCACATTTCCATTTTTTCCTATTTGCATAAAAAACAAATAGCATATCACTTCACCACCAGAGAGATCATGACTCTAGCTCTGTCACCACGTCTTCACCATCAGTGCCTTTGAGAGCTTTAGATTCAGAATAGGAGGAGGGAAGAAAGAAAACGAAACAGGACCAACCTACAATTTAGACCAGCTTTAGGCGAGGCAGTTTTGTTTATATGGCACATTTCCAACACACAGAGGCAATTCAAAATGCGTTACATGGGCGAGGAAAAGCATTAGAATAACATTTAAAAACAAAAAGCAATAAACAGGAATAAAATAAATTAGGATTTTAAAAACTTGAAGTGAAAATATAAATGGAATAGACCAGATATACAGTTATAGTGCACAGTTTGTAATAAGTGCCAACAAATGAAATAAAAGTGCAGTGGAGAAACCAATCAATCAAAGGCAAGAGGTCATCCATCTGTGTGTAGTAGCTAAAAGCAGCTATTCAACAATATCATAATAAAGTTAGTTTTTTTTCTGAATTATACCAAAACATATGTAGTTTATTAATATATCGCTTACCAAAAAAATCGTTAAACACGGTGGTCCGATCTGCCTGATATTTCTGCTGTGCTTATTTTATGCGCTGTGTGACTTTCCTCCACATCTCACCGCCGGTCGGACTAGTTTTGGGTAAGCTTTTATTTTCTGTGAGCCAACAGTTAAAATGGGTCTCCAACCTAACGCTAGTGAAAGAGTATGTAAGCATTTTAGATTAATGAGATTTATAAACTTGGAAATAAGATAATTAATGTGAAGCAGGGGGTTTTCTAACCGTATGTTCCTTAAAACAAACATTGTGATTGGTTCTGTAAGACAACAGTTAACAGCAAGGGTTTGGATCAGATAGTAAGAATAAAAAATTTAAAAAATATATTGTCAATATTAATAGTATTGTTTTCTTTATAATTAACATTATTGATGTCTCACCGCAAAGCCCATTGTTGTGGAGCTTTCGATTGTAAAACACAAACTACCTCAGCAGATGGAGTTGACAAGGAATAATAGACATTCAGATTTCTTTCTGAGCATTTAAAGGACTTCTCCTCAATTAAGATTGCGATTATCTGTTGTGTTGATGCGTTGTTAGGGATGGTTAGCTCTATTAATCCTTGTTTCTACTAATTTAATTAAATAAAACTTATTGCATCACCCTGCCACCATTCAAACAGACCCACCTTTTCAAGCTTGCATTCCCCACTTAACCTCATTCCCTTCGCTCCATGTTTTGTTAAAATAAAACTACTTTTCTTTTTTCTTTTATAGATCCCTACCCTTCTTTCTTTTCCCTCCCCTCCATTTAAAGATTCATTTTTAAATAACAAGACTTGTTTACAATAATATGTATCACTGAAATGATTTCACCCTGTGCGTTCACTCTGTAAAGTGTCTTTGAGTACTTACAAAAGTGCTTACAAGTTTAATTTATTATTTTGTTGTTATTATTATTATTTGAGATTTAAACTATCCACAAAAGTGTCCACCTGATTTTCTTAGGAATTGGAATCTCTCCCTTTCTCGGTGCTGTAAATTTCTGTTGCATGAAACAATAGTCTTTCTCACCTCTATGAGGTTCAGTCAGCATCAAGAGGAGGAAGAGCAACATGCATCTGGTTTCAGAGAAGAGTTGCCCCCCTGGGTAAAGATGCCCTTGTTTTTCACCTCGAAGCTGGAACAAGATGGATGGTGTCACTCTTTTGCTGTGGTACTTTTTGATCAAGGCGAGTGGACGGCTTCTCAGGAGAGTAGGAGCAGAGCACAGCGAGGGGAAGACACACAATTAAAGCTTTGAAGGCAGCTTCTGTAAATGTCTTGTGCAACAAAGTCTCTGCCAAGACACCAGCAGTTGGACGGCGATATTACTCATGTGTACTGTATGAAATGAAAGTTTCCCAGTAAGCGTGTGAAATCTGTGGACCTCTTGTCCTGTGCTGTTCTTTGTGTAATGAAGTGAGAGGCAAATGGACAGGATGAATGATGATGTGTTTATTCGCGTTGCTAATTAGACGGGACACATAAGTGTTGATTTTTATTTATTTTTTGTCTGCATAGCGACGAGGAAGAGCTGCGGAAGTCGTTTTCTGAGCTCGGGGACAGCCTGTGTGAATCCAACGCCTCCAGATCGATGAAGCGGGTGGGCAGCAGTAAGAAGCCCCTGACGGACGAGACAGAGCCGTCCGGGTCGCTGCTGTACAAGAATGGATTCCTGGTCCGCAAAGTCCACGCCGACTCGGACGGCAAGAGAAGTACGCCTCAGACCTTACCCTTCTTACATCTTGAGTTGCAAAATTCATGCTTGCCCTTTTAAAAAGAAGCTGACAAAACAATCTCACCTCAAGGTCCATTTAGTGATCGTCATCAGCAGATAAAGTTTGCTCAGTTGAATAAATCCATCTTCTTCTAATTAAAATGCTGCAGTACACATCTTCAGTAATACTGTGTGTCATGCTTGTACTGTGCCGTGTGTTACCACTAGTACATAGTGGTAACACGTAACGTTCAAATTCAAGGTACTTGTACACTCCTTGCTGTAGATTAAACTACCCAGCTGGATATAAAGAAGTTCAAATGAGCTCAGCCTTAAATAAACAGGAATATTAACACAGAAACATCAGATATAATAGTGAAACACTGACAGGGAACATTTTTCTGCGCCATAAGTACTTTTACTTTGATGCTTGAAGTACAGTTTGCTGATAATACTTAAGTAAGCTTTTGAATGCAGGGATTTTACTCATAGTGTAGTATTTTTGCAGTATAGTATTGCTACATTGACTTAAGTACAAGTTGTGAATACTTCTTCTATTAAGTATCAAGACTATTATAGATTAACCCAGATCAAAGGTGAGAGTAAGGAAGCTGCCGTTATTGCACTTCCCTTAAAAACCTGCATAACACTATAATGCATGTGTAGGGTTTTACTTTTCAACTGCGTGTTAGCAGTTTTGACCCAGGAGATCCCGTAGAAACTGTTTCATTAGTCACAGAAATGCAGCTGAAACAAAGCTTGTAATCTGAAATACTTGAACAAAAACACAGTTTGATGTCTTTTTAACCTGCTAGTCGCCAAAACCACACTGACTGGTGTGTGTTGTTAGCTGCACCAACAACAAAGTTCATGTCAATGAAAGACAAGGAAGAATTCACAAGCATCTTTCACTTTGATTCATTCTCCATTAAATCCTCATCTTCTGAGCGGCATGTTGACAACCCACCAACCAGGGAACGCTTTTCCAAAGCTAGTGTCAGAACCAATTTCACACCAGTATTTTCAGACTGAATAATTTCCACATTGGCTTTCTATTTGTTGAAGAGGGCAAATGCCAACAGTCATCAACCCAAACATCTCTGCTTTCACTGTCAGTGTGAACATGTTCTGTCCGACCCATGAGAGAAAGTGTTTGGTAAATTGTGGTTAAACCCAGTAAGATGCACATGCCCCAAGCAGCTTAGCTGGAGAAGGACTCTACTGAGCATGCTCTGTGGGCTCCATCATAAGAATCCCCTGCCTTGATGTTGTGATTATCTTCAAATACACCCTATTTAATGTTTTTTTCTTGCCACTTGGACTTGGGCAGTACAGTTTTTTAATTCACACAAAAGTTGGATTTAATGAAGTGGAACTCCAGTCAATACAAGTTTCCAGACTATTTGGCTTTAAAATTCACGTGTTTTGTATTGTTTCTTAATCCAAAATTTGGGGAGAGGTCCATTGCATATGTTTATGACCTGCAGGTGTAATGTTAACACTTTGTCTCCTCCTCACAGCACCAAGAGGGAAGAGAGGGTGGAAGACCTTCTACGCCATCCTAAAAGGGCTTATTCTCTATTTGCAAAAAGTAAGTCACACAAGTATGTGTAAGGAACAACTACTGCTTGATATTTATTATTCAACCTTTAAAATAACACTTTACTTTCATGCCAAACAAACAATAGGAGAATCTTTACAAAATGTTCCTTCTGTATCACGTCACCTGCCTACACGTAACCCCGAAGTGCCTTTTACAAAATATCACAGCCAAAATAACATATTAGCAGTGACGAGTCATCAAGCAATCAATCAAAGGAAGTTACTTAAATAAGGCCATTTCCTGTTGACGTGTCTAAAAAGTGCTATGACATAATCCAGGTCCCGGCACTGTGCAGAGGAGCCATACGGACTTGGCTTTGGTCTGTATGGCTCAAGTGGATGTTATATTTATGAGGCTGTAGTGACGCCGTAGATTTGTTTTGTTGGGCTCGGTATGTCCGGTCTGGATAGACTCTGTCTTGTTTATTTGAATCTAAATTAAATCGACATTTTTAGGCTCTAATTTGTCTCGACAAAAATGCTGTCCTTCTGCTGTGTTACACAACATTTAAGATCTGAGAATCTGAGAACTCTGGCTTCTTTTGAGTATCAGGAAAAAAAGTGTGGATTTGTTGTTGTTGCTAAAACTTTTTATATTATTATATTGCTATTGTACCAGCACTAGTAATTTCAAACTATACCCACTTTAAATTACTTTATAGCAAATTTACCCTCATCGAAGAAGAAGTTTTTCTGTACATTATTTGTTGTTATGATTATTTTATTTCTGGTGTGAAATCACTGAACTCTAAATGTAGAGTCTTACTTTCAAAATCTCCAGTCATGGAAATTCATGGAAAATTCTTGATACTTTCTCTTTCTATCATGGAGGGAGTTTGTTTGTTTTTTTACTATGTTTCTGTTTCTTCTCTTTGGTGTCAAAATATCAAGTGAGGTATTGGAAATAACTTGTTTTGGTTACAAATGAGCATCTGAAATAATGTTATTCCATAGAAGGAACATAATCACCCTCCACTTTCTCAGATTATCAGTTTTCTTCAGCATGGTTGGTTGCAAACAATGCAATGCTAATGTTTGCAACCCTTTACCCTCTCGCCACTTCTCCAATAAAGTATGTTCTTAGTCAGCTCAACAACTTTAATAAGTAATAAGACCCCTTGGTGGTAATCATACATTCATTTCTTATTTATATTTGTCATGGCAGGGGGAATACAGGCCTGATAAACAGCTATCTGAGGAGGACCTGAAGAACGCCGTGTCCATCCACCACTCTCTGGCTATGAAGGCTTCAGACTACAGCAAGAGGCCCAACGTCTTTTACCTGCGAACTGCTGACTGGAGAGTCTATCTCTTTCAAGCACCGTGAGTCCTGTTTTCTTACTGAGCTGAAATAATATATAAATAACTTTGCAGTTATCCACACCTACAGTATACAGCATGGGTGCATGGACAGTTGCACATTATCTGCAGCAGACCTTAAAATTTAAACCAAATCCAATGTGAAAAAAATCAACTTTAATTAAACCCAGCAGCAGAGATGGACCCTTGTCTTATCTTGAGTCACAGTTTGAGCCGTATTTCTCTTTCTGGGCTGTAGTCTCGGTCCAAACGACAGTATGCAGTCAAAAGTATGTGGACATCCCAGTCTTAATGTTAATTTGTGTACTTTTTGGTCTGGAGCAATTTTTTGATGCCTGAAAATGTGATAAAATTTGCACTTAACTTGGCTAACAATGTAATAAAATGTCCTGACTGATATTGTAATCATAAGAAAATCCGTGATTGGATCCCCCTATCATAATCCCCGTGGGTGCAATTGAGTAAAAGTCTTTCTACTTTTAAATTTACTTTGTATTAAGTTCTAATTTTTTCTTAATTTCAAATGTGATTCATCACCCTTTTTGAATGCAGACATTTCATAGGATCAGGCATGGCAAAGGAGACACTTCATTCAATAAGAATCACGGTTAACTCAGTTGAAAAAGAATATTTCATGACGATTGAATCGACTGTTTTGCCTCCATCACTTGTGTTACGTTAGCCATCTTCTGCAGCTTTCCTGATGGTGTCTAATTCATGATCCACTCTCGTCTAATGGACAATCCTTGCATAACGACCAGTCATTGTCATGTTTAATCATGACAGCACCTCTGTACAGAAAGCCAGCTCCATAAAGAAGTGGTTTTCTTAGTTTTGTTTGGGAGAACTTAAGCTCAACCTTCAATGATGCTCTTGTGGCTGAATGGGAGCAAATCCCTGCAGCCAGGTTCCAACATCTGATGAAAACACTGAACCTGAAGAGTTTTAGGAATGACATGTTCAGCAATCACATATGGGTGTAATACTATGGTGTCCACATACTTTCGGCCGTGTAGTATATCTGTAGTTTGTCGGCAGAGTATTCAACCTCAGCTGACAACATGCAGAGCCAGCTGTGCACATGTGCAGAACTCATGCTGCTCAATGCTACACGCACATGTTGAACAGGAGGTACAGTGAATGTTAAGAGTGAGGTGGAGGTGTGCATGTGTGTGTTATCAGGATCCAGGAAGTGGCACATGAGTGGCCACATGTTTCAGCCCCCAGGAGGACAGGCTCTGTGCTCCAGTTGCAGCTTGCATTTGTCCCAGATACTGTACCCCTCTCTCTATGTCTCTCTCCTCTTTGTCTCGCTATATCTCTCTTTCTCTCTCTCTGTCTCTCCCCGGGGATTTAAGCAAGGCTGTCTGATTCAATCTGATATTTCTCATGGGCCCCTAATGGGTCTGTTAGTGTAAAACAGGCCCTTTTCTCTCATGCATTAATTGGGTGCAAAATAATTTTTTTATCAACAGCAAGGCTGCATTCTCTGACAATTATCCCTTTGATGTCGTAAGCTAGCCATGTGCTGATGTGGGCACCATGTAGAGGAACTGATAAGTGTGTTTGCGCCTACTCGTTGTGTTTTGGAGTTTAAGATCTGTTTGTAATTGCTTTTGTGTGTTTTCTGTGCATGTGTGTCTATATGTGCGCATGGTGTACTCATGTGTGGGCGTGTATTATCCGTCGCAGGAACGCGGAGCAGATGCAGTCTTGGATCACACGGATCAACGCGGTGGCCGCCATGTTCTCAGCCCCTCCCTTCCCAGCAGCCATCGGCTCCCAGAAGAAGTTCAGCCGGCCGCTGCTGCCGGGGACGATGTCCAAACTGTCTGAGGTATATATTAATGTTAACAGCTATGTCCTGAAGGGGGCTGAACCTGATCTGAGTCAAGTCCAGCATCCTGTGAAATTCATTACAGCAAGCCGATGCAAATCTTTCAAAGTTGAGAATAATGATCGGTTCTGTTTCAAAAGGAGCTGACACACATCATTTTTCATAACATCATGGCAGAGTAATTAGAATTAAATTTTTATGAATAAACACTCCAGTTAACGCAAATGTAATGTATTGCTGGTGGCCACTAGTGGCTATGAATGCAGGCATTTCATTTCACATTTAATAAGTAACACCAGTAGACAGGCTGATAGCAATGAAAGCCATGAGTGAATATGAGCTCAGTAAAACAATCTTTTTATGCCTCAGAGTCGGAGGCATAATGTTTTCTGGTTGTTCGTCTGTCCCATTCTTGTGAAAGCCATATATCAGGAACACCTGGAGGAAATTTGCCTCTGTGACTTGTGGCCATAACTCAAGAATTAATATTTCACAGTTGGTGATACATTGACTTGGTGACACTTTGGACCTCAAAAAACCTTAACAAATATGTTTGCAGCCATAACTCAAGAACTGATTGGGATTATCATAATGTCATAATGTCCTGGGAAAAAAAGTTTTCAGGCCACCATAGCTCAGGAAGGAGAGATAGTGACCATATTTCACAGTTGGTCAGACACTGAATAGGCACCACTTTTGACTCAGTAGCCATAATTTAAGAATTAATTGGGCGGTTACAGATTTCACACACATGTTAACTGGGAAGACACAATAGGTAAACAATAACTAACACAGTACGAGCGCTCCTCCGTCCGTCCATTCTGCCTTTAACTTGTTGCCTCATTCTGATTTGCAATCGTCGTGGGATTAACGTGACTGTAAGCAAAGTATTGGAGCGTGCTTAGCTAATCATGATGCTGTGAGTGAGTTTTACTACGGCTTATAGAGAGGAGAAAACACGTACACAGGTGGCTGTGGGGGTCAGTAATGCAGTGTGAGTAAAATAGGAAAATCATTTAAAAAATAGAAATTGAAGAAGTCAGGTGTTATAATTTTCTCCCTCATGATGTCAGTGTTGACCTTATGCTTACAGGAGGAGCAGGTAAAATCCCATGAACATCGATTCAGATCCCTCGCCACTGAACTGACAGAGTTGCGCTCCTACCCTCCTGATCGCAAGGTCAAAGGGCGCGAGTTGGAAGAGTACCGCCAGCGAGACGAGTATCTGGAGTTTGAGGTGAGCTGGACTCGGACAAAGAAATAAATGGGAAAGGCAGTGAGGCATTAAATCATTATTACAGTGCTACAGCTCTCTCAGTTGTCCAATGCTAAATGTCTTCTGACTGTCTCTCCTGCACACTCACACTTTTATAGAAAACACGGTATGCGACTTATGTCATGCTGCTGCGAGCTAAGATCCGGAGCGGAGAGGATGACCTGTCTGTCTTCGAGTCCCAGCTCCTGGAGGACAACGGGCTGCAGAGGGCTCACTCCAGCCCCACGCTGCAGGACAGCAGCCAGGCCAGTCAGATCAGCCAGGCCAGCAGCACCAGGGACGGTGGCAACAGCAGCAAAGCCAGCGGCTGCAGCAGCAAGGTTCGACAGGAAGGCCAGAGACACAGCTACCGACAAGCCGTCAAGAAGTGAGACGGGGCGGGGGCGCCGGGAGCGGCACAGCGTTGCACTGCCAGCGGCAGGCTGTCTCCCTGCAAAGGTTTTTATTTGAGATCCAGGAGGGTTTGGAGCTCTGCTTGAAGGGGGAGCAGGAGTGAGGGTCTACTCCACGCCCTCCCCCAACCATGACGCCCTACCCGGCACCCCAATCTTCTCGTCTAACAGAGGAGGGCTGGGAAACACCAGCGAGGATGTTGGTGCAGGAGGTGGGAGGAACGGCTGGGAGGTCACAGATCTGCAGAGACGAGGTGTCTTTGAGAACGCACGCTGGGTGCAGCAGCCGACTGTACTGTGCAGTGAGATAAAGAGGGTGCTTATACATTGAACAGGGCACCAGACAGGACATCCAGCATCTTTTTTTCCCCCTTTTGTTCTTTCAAGGCACCTCTCCCGCCACGTTCTCCCACCTTTTTTCTTGACCACTAACTCAGTTTTGGGACCAAACGCTCGTTTTAAAAACATCCCATTTTAGACGATTTGATTTCACTTGAATTGCTACCGCCACTCTGATTTGAAACGCTGTAATAGTTACTGGACTAGTAAAACATTACAAGGTCTTGGGGAGCCATTACACTCCAGCTCCTTATTTTGCCACATCACCGTGGTGTGTTCACATTCCACACAGGACCCCGGACATTACAGCTTCTAGCTCCTGTACGTTTTTTGACGGATCTTGGTACCAAGTTGAATCCACAGACTGTGCACAACATGTTATGATGGAGTGTTGAGGGTGTGGCCAAAGAATACAATACGATGAGGTGGTGCAGCTTGGTGCAGCTCGTCCCTCCTCTTTTCTCTTGTCACTGACGGCCAATTAGACGCAACAACGCCAGTAGAAGTTCACAGTCCTCCTGATGTGCAGCAATGTAACCGCATCTCATCAAGAGTGGTCTTTTTTTGCTCTATTTGAACAGGCGATCTCTTTCCAAGTTGCTTTCGCTTCTGTCCCGTGGTGTGCTTCTGTTCTCTTTCTATTTCTCGGCTGAAAGTTGTTTTATCCAGTTATCCGCATGCCTGCATCCAGCACAGCTTGTTTTAGGCCTTTTACTACTTTGAGGGCAAAACTGAGAGCAGCAAAGTTGTTCTCTGGGGTCATGTAGTCCTTTTTCTCATGCCGGTGCCATAACCAACGTGTGTAATCTTTGTCTGTACTTGTAGTCTCTCATTTATAAACCCTATTTCAACACTCACCAGGCAGACCCTGAATGTTCTTGTTTTTTCAATATTTTTACAGTATTTTACAGTTGTTTGTTGACGTTGAACCTATCTCACCTGTGTGTGTCATGTGTACGATGAATTATGATATTGAAAATATAAAAGGAATTATGTAACCCACACTCTTTGTAAACCTTCAGGATATGTTGTATATAATGCTCCATCAGCTGTCCGCTTATATTGTAGGATATATGACGGTATATTTACAATATATTCAACACACTGTTGTGAAGATGCATTAGATGCACTCAAAGTTGACATTTTCTTCTTGTAAGTCCCAAAAGCGCTACACGATAATCATGTGTTGTTCACTTTTTTTCTTACATGTTGGTAATAATTCAGCACAATATTAGTAATATAGTAACGCCTGTGTACGTATCAAAGATTAGTAAGTGATTGCAGGGTGTTTGAGGCGTGGTTGTGGCGTGTGAGGATTTCAGCTACCGTGGGAAGTTTTCCAAAGACAGCGCATGGTTTGCTATGACCTTATAGCATGATTTTAAAGGGATCAGGGTTGGTACTGTTGTCAGAGATGCATGAAAAATGTGAGGAATTAAAAAAAAAAAAAGAAAAGAAGAAGTGTGAAATGAAACTCCTCATTAAGGAGGGTGTGGGCGGACTGATTTAATTACCATATCATGTTTGGAACATTTGATTTTGGTAGTCATGAACACGTCATAGCGTTATTGATGTATAGCCATTTTCTACTCAGGCTTTAAAAATGACACCTTGCGCAGCTGCAGTGCCAGTGTCCGACCAGCAGGGAGAGCTGTCAACGATCAGTTTATTCAGCCATAATCACACCTGCTGCACCCGCAGTGAATATGCATGGAAACACCCACTCACCTGAAGATGAGGATGGATACTGCAGGGCTAAATGAGACGACACTTGCGTATATTAACTTTGGATGTCAAGTCTGTTTGAGTGTGTGTTTACACGTCCGTCTTGCTGAATGTTGGCGTGTGCATGCTGTGACTGCGCCGGCTGTTCAAAAGGAGCCAGTTGTGTGACGCTTCTTCCATACAGCTTCAGTTTCCATGTTGTTAGCTCTAAATGTGTAGTTTGAATTTGATTTTTAGAACAGATGATTTCATATTCAGGCTTAAGCATATCATAGTGTTTGCCTCTTAATCACGTTCTGCCTGCAGTTAAGAGCTGAAACAGAAAGCTCATCTCATCCTCTGCTTTTCTTGTCTGCACTTCCCATCTTTCTTTTCGTTCACACGTCAGTCATTTCACTGATATCTCTTTATTGTCTGGTGGTTTTTAAAGAACATTTATGTGGATACTGTGGCCACAGCTGACATCTAACTTGACATTATTGCTGCAAATTTATTTATAATGTTTGAATCTGCTGTCTGTAATGTGGCCAAACTGTCAAAGAACAGCCAGTTGAGTGCCATTCATCTTCCTCTCAGGGGTGGATGAGAAGTTTTGATTCAGAAAGTCCTGATTCATTTTTGAATATGCAGTTACATCAGATAAATACCAATATTGCATACATTTTAAAGCACTTTTCAGATTTTATCCTGGAATCTTAAATATATTTTTATTCCGGGGAATAAAAATATTTTTATTCCAGACTAAGCAGTTATCATGTATGTGATCTTTTGACTGACATTTTGACATTTTACACACGGCTCATCCCTAACAAGCAACCACAGCCTATACATATAGCACAAATGTACACATTTGACAAAAACTAAAGGTCCCCACAGTAGCTGTTCTGGAGCTTTCGAACGTTTCATACGATCTTCCTCGGAACACAGAGTTTATCCAGTTTTAATGAAAATGTAGTTGTTGAGCAATTTATTGTTTTTTTCTCATATCTACATTTATCAAAAGAAAATTCATCTTCACTGACTCTTTTTTTTATAAGCATCTTGTCATTATTCCCCTTTCTCTAATCAAAATGCCAAATATTAGCTCCATTTTAGAGTGTTGGTTAGACAAAAGAAGCAATTTAAAGATGATGCTTTCCCGAAAATTGCATTTTTCATTATTTTTACACGTCACAGACTTGACAATTACTTTCTGAAAATAATCAGCAGATTCATCAGTAATGGAAATAATCACCACAAAGATAGTTCTTGATTTGATTTTAAGAACTGATATTGGATCATTTAACTTAAAAATAATAATAATTATATATAATAATTTTCTGTTTCTTTGTGTGTGTGTTTGCAACCCCTGTGTTATATATGATAAATAAACGAACCTTGAACCATGAAAATCAAGATTAATTGGAACATTTTTCTTTTCACCCAGTTCCAGTAATTAAAAAGTAACTGGAGACTGCACTGAAATAACACCCCAAACACAGATTGTTAACTAAATAAAGTGCAATAGTGTAATCCTACTGATAAGTGTTATCGGCACAGGCTCAATACGCTCCATAGCCTACAGTACGGATGCAGGTCTTCAGATCCTCCACCTTGACAAAGCCCCCCCACACACCTCATCCCCGCCTGCTCTCTCCATGTGTTGTCACCACTCACATCAAAGAGCAGCTGCAGGATCTCCGCGGCACTGGTTAGCATAGGAATAGCTGGTACCCCTTGTGACGGCTCTGTGAAGTCACCCTGTTGTACTGTGTTCACAGCGGTAGAATACCTCTGTTAAAGCAGCAGTGCATGCCTGCGGCAGTTTTGGGCAAACTGTCCTTTAAATGTGCACTTGTGCTTTTTCCATCTCTGCCCACGAAAGCCTCATTTCTGAATGTGACATGTAAATAAAGCATGAGATATTATGGCCTGCTGTTCATTTATATTATGGTTAGAGTATTAAAGGAAGGGTTAATATATAAGGTATGTCAACATTTCTTTTCCTGTCCTTGAGCTCATGGTCATTTTTTTCTATCAATGTGAATGAAGCAAATGGCTATATTTAACGCTGTTGTATGCTGTTGTGTTTTAGAGTATCGAGCCAGCTCATACAAATCTTTTGACATGTAAAGGTCTGATCTGATCCATCTCAGTGTTTTTTAGGCTGGTGCAGGTAAGGCAATGTTCATTTTATGCTACACATACAGTGAGCTACATGTGTCACTGCCTTGTTAAAACTCACCAAGGAAAATGTTGTTTGTGAGCTTCTCATTTTGGGAGGCATAGAAGATGACAATAAAAGTGTTTTGGAAGCTTAACTGTGTCTGAACATCATTGTGTGTGGAACATACCAAAGTATATTTACAGCAGGTAAGTACATTTCTGAGCTCCACTGCATTTATTTTACAGGTGTGTACTTTGCAGATTAAGATTTTTAAGATTTAATTTAAGATCTTTACCAGCTACAACATTTGAATGCTGATCACGTGTTCAAGTATCAGCAATAATGACCCAAACATTTTTATTTCTGGCAACAAAAGTGAGGACACCCCAAAGTGAAAATGTCCAAATTGGGCCCAATTAGCCATTTTCCCTCCCCGGTGTCATGTGACTCGTTAATGTTACAAGGTCTCAGGTGTGAAAGGGGAGCAAGTGTGTTAAATTTAGTGTTATCGCTCTCACTCTCCCTCATACTGGTCACTGGAAGTTCAACATGGCACCTCATGGCAAAGAACACTTTGAGGATCTGAAAAAGCACGGTGGCCAATACCATACAGCGCTTCAACAGGACAGGTTCCTGCCTCGCCGTGGTCGACCACAGAAGTCGAGTGTACGTGCTCAGCGTCATATCCAGAGGTTGTCTTTGGGAAACAGATGAGTGCTGCCAGCATTGCTGCAGAGGTTGAAGAAGTGGGGGGTCAGCCTGTCAGTGCTCAGACCGTACGCTGCACACTGCATCATATTGGTCTGCATGGCTGTCGTCCCAGAAGGAAGCCTCTTCTAAAGATGATGCACAACTGCAAACAGTTTGTTGAAGACAAGCAGACTAAGGACATGGATTACTGGAACCATGTCCTGTGGTCTGATGAGATCAAGATAAACTTATTTGGTCCAGATGGTGTCAAGTGTGTGTGATGGCAACCAGGTGAGGAGTACAAAGACAAGTGTGTCCTGCCTCCAGTCAAGCATGGTGGTGGGAGTGTCCTGGTCCGGGGCTGCTTGAGTGCTGCCGGACCTGGGGAGCTACAGTTCATTGAGGGAACCATGAATGCCAACATGCACTGTGACGTACTGAAGCAGAGCAGGATCCCCTCCCTTCTGAGACTGGGCTGCAGGGCAGTATAACAACATGATAACGACCCCAAACACACCTCCTGCTAAAGAAGCTGAGGGTAAAGGTGATGGACTGGCCAAGCATGTCTCCAGACCTAAACCCTACTGAGCATCTTTGGGGCCTCCTCAAGCTGAAGGTGGAGGAGCGCAGGGTCTCTAAAATCCACCAGCTCCGTGATGTCGTCATGGAGGAGTGGAAGAGGACTCCAGTGGCAACCTGTGAAGCTCTGGTGAACTCCATGCCCAAGAGGGTTAAGGCAGCGCTGGAAAATAATAGTAGCCACACAGAATACTGACACTTTCAGAACAATTTTTATTTAAACACACATTGTATTGATTGTATTTTGGCCAGATTAAACTGAGAAGATCTAAGAAATTGCTGTTGGGCCCCAATCAAACGTACCTACAAAAATATTTTTTTAGGAATATCTACAAAGTAAGCACAATATAATCCAAAATACAGTATAATAAGGTGTTGAAATTAAACTTTGGCACTTTGTTGATATTGTGCTTTGGTGGTGCAAATTCTCACATTTGCCATTGAACAATCTAATATTAAAAGCCAAGTGATACACTGTTAACCTGTTTTGTTTTTGTCTGAGCCCCGGTAGGGTGTCTGTAGAGCAGACATGTTTTACATGTTAATCTTTTGGGACTTCAGGGCCACATAGACTTGAGTAAATTATCTGAATTCTTACTCCAACCAATGGTGTTGTGACTTGTTCTGTATGTGATAGATCGAAATTCTCAGAAGGAATTTAAATGGTGAGTTTAGGAAGGCTGAGTTTTAGGATGACATTATCTATTTAGACTTTAGATTCCTGAACACTCTGTGTGGCTAGAATGAAATGTCAAAATAATATCCTAATTTAATATACAGTCATAGTTTACCCTCGTTGCTACTTAAGGTTCAAGTAAGGCTTAGCAAGAACATGACAAACAAACAGTGGTGGAAAATAACTAACTGCATTTACACAAATAGGCTACTTTATTTACTTTAAATACACATTGGTGATACTTTTATGCCACTCTCAGAGAGTAATATTATATATTTTACTCCATTATATTATTTTGACAGATTTAGTTAATAGTCAGATGTGGATTATTAATACAAATTATAATCAACATATAAATTAAATGTATTATTAAACTGTCCAGGTGGCTATTAAGTAGCTAAAGCAAACAATAAATGCTCATCATATAAGCTGTTTAACCCTATTTAAAGTGGCTACTGTCTGAATTTAATAACCTGATGGTGGAAGGAATAAAATATTTGGAGTAATTATTTCTGTATGTGTGGGTGCATATATGTATGATTGCTTTTAATTTATTACATTTTCATGTGTGTATATCTGTAAGTATATGCTCATGTATTGCTTAGCTTTAATTTATTACAGCCAATAGAAGGAGAAAATAATTTAGCTTAGGCTATGCCTTGGTGCCAAGACCTGCCAACAATGTTAGAAGAAAACAAAACCGCCCACATTTCCTGATACATGTACCACTACACACCTGTAGACCACTACTGACCTCAGAAGCAGCTGCCCTGCAAACCCCTTACTTCTCTCTCTCCTAAAATATAATATGAAGTTTAGTTTTCACTTTCTTTTTCACTTCTCATTCTTTGGGGACTGATGTTGATTTAAAATACTATAGAGATAATAATGGTAATGTTCACTCTGGCTTCCCTCAAGGAAACATAGCGGAAGTTTAGCCAGTAACAGTCATTAACAACAACTTAAAGTTTCACGTTTCACTTTGTATCACTCACCATTCATCTGTGTGAGGCTGTGTGTGTGTAGCAAGGGTAGTTGCTCGGCAAGGTCCAAGTGCCTGACCACATTAGGGATTTAAATTGTGAAGCAGAGAAAATGACCAAAATGATTATTTTAAGCCATTAAATATATCATATTTGTGTTATTCTATCATATTTATCAATGTTCTTGCTTCTCTTTGTTGAGTACGAGTTCGATATCTAAGTTTTATTTTCTTATTATTTGGGGGGTTTATGAGGATTATCATTTCATTTTGTGAGCTAAGTGTAGTCACACCCCTAATCTGAGTTTCCCCACCACTACCCCTAATAAAAGTCTTGTTCTTGTCTCGATAAACTCTGGTCTTGGTCTTGACTTGGTCTCGGTTTGGGCAGTCTTGACTACAACACTACCCACCACTACCCTTAATCTGATTTTTTATGTCCCCACCACTACCCGTAATCTGATTTTTTATGTCCCCACCACTACCCATAATCTGATTTTTTATGTCCCCACCACTACCCTTAATCTGATTTTTTATGTCCCCACCACTACCCGTAATCTGATTTTTTATGTCCCCACCACTATCCGTAATCTGATTTTTTATGTCCCCACCACTACCCATAATCTGAGTTTTTATGTCCCCACCACTACCCTTAATCTGATTTTTTATGTCCCCACCACTACCCTTAATCTGATTTTTTATGTCCCCACCACTACCCATAATCTGAGTTTTTATGTCCCCACCACTACCCTTAATCAGATTTTTTATGTCCCCACCACTACCCATAATCTGAGTTTTTATGTCCCCACCACTACCCTTAATCTGATTTTTTATGTCCCCACCACTACCCATAATCTGAGTTTTTATGTCCCCACCGCTACCCATAATCTGATTTTTTATATCCCCACCACTAACCTTAATCTGAGTTTTTTTTGTCCCCACCGCTACCCTTAATCTGAGTTTTTATGTCCCCACCACTACCCTTAATCTGATTTTTTATGTCCCCACCACTACCCATAATCTGAGTTTTTATGTCCCCACCGCTACCCATAATCTGATTTTTTATATCCCCACCACTAACCTTAATCTGAGTTTTTTTTGTCCCCACCGCTACCCTTAATCTGAGTTTTTATGTCCCCACCACTAACCCTAATCTGAGTTTTCATCTCCTGACAAAATGTTTTAAAACAGGCCTACTGCTTGCTGACAGAAGCAAAAGTGTCACATGATTAAAATGTATATTCTTATATGATAGTATTCTTTTGTTTAACATCGTTGTTTGGCGGTTGCAAAACAAGTTTTAACGTCTTTTGAACGCAGTGTTGTGTTGTGTTGTTGAACACGCCCCCGTTTCATTTTCAAGAAACACAGCCGGGGTTTCTGGTGACGTCCCGCAGGAAAGTACACAGTCTCTCACGGTGCTGCATTGACCCGAAAACAACACGACAAGCGCACATTTCCACGGAAGAACGGCTCATGACACTTTCATAGCAACACGACGTAAGTCTCGAAGCTCGCTTTACCAGCAGCTCATCACGAAAACATTGAAAAAAACGCCACTTAACTGGCGTCGAAGAAGCTTTCATTTCCTAAAGCTAGCGACGGACTCCGTCTATGTTCTGGAATGTGAAGGGCTACTGTTGGTTAGCCAACAAAATAACATTATTGATATGTGTGTGTGTTTGTGTTTTCATAAATGATTCTTAATATGCCGTGTGTTTAAAAGACAGGCCACTAAGGTCACATCTACATCAATGTAATCTTAACATTAGCCAAGCATTTCCAGGATGTAGTCATGTCCCTGTGCTTGACAGATTCATTAAGCTAGGTGGAGATCAGTTTGCGCCGTTTGGTCTTTGGTCCAGCTGTGTTGTTCCTCTTGTTGCTGTCATGTAAAACGTTATTTCCGCACTTTGGGTCCAGCTTATGTTAGCAACAATGGAGAAGCCTCCCTTCAGGCAGAACCAGAACTGCGGAGACTGGGAGCTGAAAGAGAGGCTGGGCATGGGCGGGTTTGCCCATGTTTACCTTTACCAACATCATGTGAGTTTAAAAGCCATAAACGCCCCAACACTGCAGACACTTCATTTAGAAATGGAGAAAAGTAAACAGTATAATTACTGTGTCACCACTTATCTACATCCTCTTGGGATTAATAAAAGTCCTCTTATTTGCTGAGACATTTTATGAAGACGCAGAAAGGGACTAGCTCCTCTAAAACTACACATTGCTATTTTTGGGTATGCTTTCATGTGCTGATTTAATAATATCATGTCTCTTTGTAGGAAACAAATGAAAAGCTAGCTGTGAAAATGTGCCGTCTAGAGCTCACACCAAGGAATAAGGACAGATGGAGCAGAGAAATCCTGATAATGAAAAAGTTTGTTTTATTTTTATACACTTTCTTCTTGTGGGGGACAGTTTATTTATATAGCACATTGATAATGTCCTGATATCATAACAAATATATGTATTCACTGATTTGGTATGTTAATGATTACCTAAAGAAAACACTCAGATGAAACATGACTTATGATTGTAGCAATGACTCTGCACGATCGGTATGGGTATCATTGAATAGGTGCGTAGTAACGACTCCTACTTCTCTCCCACTCAGGTTGAATCACATCAATGTTGTGACAGCACGAGATGTCCCAGATGAAATGAAGCACATAGCCTTAAATGATCTTCCACTGTTGGCCATGGAGTACTGCTCCAGGGGAGACCTGAGGAAGGTGAATATGTCCGCATTGAACCAACTTTCTCAAGACACACTTAAACCACCGTCCTCTAGGGCTGAACAATTTGGGGGGAAACAAAATCTATTGCGATTACAATTCCATTAGCGATGTTTTTTTTTTAATTTAAGTTTTGCTCAAGTTCAGTATTCACTGCCAGTCTATTTTTGACTGAAGCCACGTCAAGCAACACAGAGCAAATGAACCAGGCAGGAAGTCAGACACAGAACGGCATAAAGAATCCGGTCAATTTTCAAAATAAAACGCCTTTTGCAGATTCCTGATCGTACATCAGCAATAAACACAGTTAAAACAGGATAACTGAACAAATAAGCAAAATCAGACAGGCAAAATGCTCTTATTCTGAAATGGTTCATGTGGATATATAGCCTGCAGAGAGCGTAAAGAAACCGGCTCACAGAGAGTTGTTATCTGTAGTTGAAGCGCACAAAATGACAAATTAATTAATGACATAAATGCAGCACTCCTGCTGCCTGTGTTGGTTCAGCTGGCGTTTTCCTCTAGTTTCGTTTGTTGCTGTAAAATGTGCACGTCCTGTGCCCGCTCTGATTGGTGAGAATGAATTTGTAACTGCATGACTGTTTAAAACGCGTCAGATGCTGTATAATTAACCTATATTTTAATCACCGTCTTCACGATTAGCTAATCGCGTTCTTTCCAATCAGTCAGTCACACTGGTTGGCAGTAGTGGAGGTGTCCATGGGTGGTTTAGCCGACATCACTAAGCGTCAGCAGCAACGAGCTGAGGGCTCTTCTTTCATCGAAGTAAACTCTGCGGTGTGGTCTCCTTGCCATGCTGGTGCTCCTGCATTGCTCTGTGTAAAGTGACGCAAATAGCGAGGTCTTCTAAAGTGATGACGTGAATTGTCGACTTTTAGGGGGCAGCCCTACTGTTCACCTGGTTCAACTGGTAGCATTTCAACACTGCGGTTAAATGTTTGCTTGCTTAGTTATGTGTCAACAGAAACAAAAATGTGTTTGGCTGCATTAAAACAAAGTACAGGTGGGTTTTAGAAGATAAAACAGAAGTTTAACCAATCAATTTCAAATTTCCCCGGCTTAGTGTAAATGTAGTTTACAGCTGTCTTAATCACTTCTCACACGGTGCAGATGTACAAAGGTTAAAGTTGCATCACATACTGTAGTGTCATACAAGATGCACATATGCTCAATCATAGCATTAGCGTGTTGTACAATACTAATTAACCATTCTAACTGTTGTAGTGCATCTTATCAATCTTCAGCACGAGTTGGGTCACTGTAATGCAGATCTACTGCAGATGTGATAGAATTGTATTTGTGTGGTTTACAGATGCTGAGCAAACCTGAAAACTGCTGCGGTTTGAAAGAGAGTGAAGTGCTTTCATTACTCAATGACGTCGGTATGTCCAATGTTTTATCTGTGTGCAGCTTCACACGTGTCCTTTTGCAGCCTTATCATTCATTTTAACCACTGGTTTCTGCTGTAGGATCTGGTATCCAGTATCTGCATGAAAACAAGATCATACACAGAGACCTTAAACCTGAAAACATAGTGCTGCAAGATATCAACGGAAAGGTAAACTGCCAGGTTTTGGTTTTGACGTCACATTTTCAAGAAACTGTCTTATATTTACTTATTCTTCTACAGCTGGTTCACAAAATCATTGACCTGGGCTATGCCAAAGACCTGGACCAGGGCAGTCTTTGTACCTCCTTCGTCGGCACACTTCAGTACCTGGTGAGCTTGATGTAATCTACGGCTCATTCCGCTTATGTATTGACATGTTTCTCCTGCCTTCACAAATGATGAAATGCAAAAATGCGAATTGTGTAACTTTGTTGTTTGATGTCGAGCAACTGCTTCATGTTGAAATGCACCACTTTTTCTCTGCAGGCACCTGAGCTTTTTGAGAATAAGCCATACACAGTTACTGTGGATTACTGGAGCTTTGGCACGATGGTATTTGAATGCAGTTGTGGTTTCCGTCCATTCCTGCACAATCTTCAACCTGTGCAGTGGTAAGTTGACCTGATAAGCAAAGCGTTATGTGCAGGAGGGATTTATTTTACCACTTTGTCGTTGTTTGTTAGATAAAAGCATACTGGAAAAGTTCAGTCGGAGGCATGACGCAGAGATACTGAGTGAGGTGAAAGGGACAGGTGCATGCAGATGCTCTGAAAACAACAGGAAGTTAGTTATTGTTGTTCGGCTGCTCACCAACACAGTCAGCAGTAGCAGCAGAGACTAACGCACAACTGTTAGCGCCTGTCCCTTTCTCGTGAACGTGATTTTTTTTAATTAGGAACGCCTTGACTTTTGACTTATAGGTTATTGTAACCTCAAAATGGGTTTTTAGCCATAATTTAAGAATGAATTGGGCTATTCAGATTTTACTCGAACGACGCAGCATGTAAAGAATAACTAGCAGAGTACAGGCGTTCCTCCATCTCGTACGATCTGTCTTTCACTTCCTGCCTCATTCTGAATTTTGTAAAAACAGTAATTTTACCTCTCTGGTCTAGCGCCCCCTTTGTTTGTGTTATTATGTGATTTGGTGTTTTTGATCTTTTTTTAAAACACAAACATCACACAGTAACATTAAACAAACTAACGGGTCTATCTCTGTAGGGATTCTTTCCATAAAGGTGTCAGACACTTTTTGATAATAACAATCTGAGCTTGTCAGTGGTAAAACAAGCACTTTAGTGGACATACTTGAAAGGGCGCAATTTCCCGCAAGGATTACGATGCAGATGTGTTTCACTGCTGCTGACTGCATTGCACTCGCTGAATACAAAAGAAAAAAATTACTCACATAGACATTGGAAAATAAAGTCCAGGTTGAAAAATATTGATGTTATCCTTTAAAGGAACTGTAGCATGAATATCACCAAAGACAAATGAACAGAGTTAGACAAATAATAACAGGATTGATTTAATCATTAATATTTTTTGTCTGTTGCACTATCAATTAGTTGTCTCCCATTTAGTGATTTGTATGTTTTACTCACTAATAGTATGATATGTGGATCCATTATACAGCAGTGAAAAGCATAAAGAGCATATTCAATCCCGCACACCTGTAGGATTTCTTCCGTAAAACAAAAGGACAAATGACAGGGCTCAAATCTGTAATAAGTGAAATAGTTTCCTACTTGTGAAATGCATGAGGTAGAAGTGTTCAAACAGCTTTGAAACTGTTTTGAACCATGAGACAAGAGAAATGGGTAAATTAGATACAAATGCAGCACAATAAGAAAACTGAGGTGAGCAATAAATAAAGACGACCAGCAGGTGGAGCCAAAGAAACTACTATTACAACATGTGACTTTCAATCAACTTATCACAGCAACTACCAGGCTGGGTTACCAAACAAAACCTAGGCTTACCTCTCAAAAGAAAAAACAGATGAGGCAGGCACACCCATACCTACTGTGTTAGACACATCATTCCTACCTGGAAAAAGGCAGTATGTTATTTAAAATAAAACAGAATCAATCCAAAACCTTAACTCACCAATCAGAAGAAGTGTCTCATTCACAAAGCAGGTTAGCAACAAGATCACACCCTAAACAAACAAAAAGATCAGAAGGCCAAAAGGAGGCACAGAGGCAGCTCACGTTAACTCAGCCACCTCGTTGTCTGATGCAACTTAATTTGCATAGATCTTAATTTACTGGGATTACAATAACGTACACAATGCTAACAGTGAAGGAGGCAGGTTTGGATAATAGATGTTTAAAGTAATCACATAGTGTCAATGTTGACTGGGAATAACTGAAAGCAGCACCTTCCACAACTAACGAGCGTAACCAGAGTTGAAAATGTATAAGTTTTCTTGTAATGGGATCATTTTTAAGGTATAAAACTGTCCATCTTGTATCTTATCATCTACAGGGCAAGCAAAGTGAAAAATAAAGGTCCAAAAGACATCATGGCTGTAGAGGAACTGAACGGAGAAGTCAGATTCTCCACACACCTCCCCTACCCTAACAACCTCAGCAGGTTAGGACCCTGAGACTAATGAAAACGCCTCAAACACTTCATACAGGCTGTTGCAGTTTTCCCCCTTCCAGTATTTGGTGTTAATTTCTCTCCTTTAACACATTTTTAATTGCTGTTATATAGAACACTGTTGGAGCCAATGGAAGCACTGCTTCAGCTGATGTTAAAGTGGGATCCTGTCCAGAGGGGAGGCAAAATCAACCCGGACACCAAGAAACCACTCTGCTTTGAAGTGCTGGAGCAGATACTGAGCATGAAGGTGAGTTACTGGCAGAGCGCCTTTTTTTTTTTCTTAAAGTTTTTATGTGAAGATGCAGCTTTCCATCAGTGATTTTCAGCCAGATGTATCTGGGTCAGCCAGCACTTATTTACATATTTCTCTTGTTCACTGACTTGCAGAGAAAATGTTGATGGTTAATCTGCCATCAGTAGTGCTGGGTTTTGTTAGAAATGTTTTTAGCGTCTGGTTTCTCTACCGATATCAAAACAATGTTTTCCCACAAACATTTTTTTGTTTTCCATTTAGCAAAAGAAGACAAAGGTTCTCAACACAAGCAGCCATACAAAAACACATCCTCAATAAAATAGTTAATTTTAAATTCTTACCATCTGATCAGAGGATAAAACAAGAATAAGAACCTGACAGAACATCTAATGCCAGCAGAGTACAGTTGTACAGTACACCAGTGGTGAAACACAACTAGGCACATTTACTCAAATACTGAACTGAAGTACAAATTTAAGGCACTTTACTTGAGTATTTCCATTGTATGCTACTATATACTTCTAATTACAATCTTTCCTACCCTTCCTGTCCAGTGAAAATGTCCAAATTTAGTGACTTTTGAATTGGCTTTTTCCAGATAAACTGAAGGATGAAGTGCTCCTTTTATGGGCTGAGGAAATTCTCCTGCTACTTAAGATAAACAAACTAGTTAAACCCCTCTTGGATCCGCTGGAAAATGCAAAACAACTTTTTCTGAGCTCATGAAAAGCAGTAATGGTAACCTAGAAACATCAGATATTAAAGTGAAACACTGACGGGGAACATTTTTCTGCACCAAGAGTACTTTTACTTTTGATACATTAAGTAAATGTTGCTGATCCTACTTACATACTTGTGGTACTTGCTGATTCTGCTGTATCAATTTTCATCATTTTAAAGTGGTCCATCCAGGCTAAATCGCTGGAGACCCCCTTTTAAGTGGTTGTGGCCTTCAGGATACCAAACATTTCAGTAAACTGTGGATTACTTGTACTTTGTAATAACAGCTTTTCTCTTGGTTCTCTCCAGCTGGTCCACATCCTGAACATGACCACAGCCCAGGTCCACTCTTTCCAGCTGACTCCGGACGAAAGTCTCCACGGTCTGCAGAAGCGCATTGAGGCAGAGACCAAGATCGAAGTTGTTAACCAGGAGCTGCTGCAGGAGACGGGGGTGTCACTGGATCCCAGGAAGCCCGCTGCACAGTGCGTCCTAGATGGGGTGGTAAGTTGAGTCTCGAGCAGCTGAGAGTTTGAGGTTGCTCCTGTGCAAAAAAGAAAAAGGAACAATGCTTGGCCTGCAGGTCTACGTAGGAGGAAAACTTCCGTCAGGGTATATTTTACCTGGCAAATCTCAGGCCCAGATCCAAACCATAAACCTTCTGATGATGAAAAACACCCCTCCATCAGGAGGTGCACTGGAGGTGTAGGGGTTCAAGACCATGTATTGGCAGCATCCCCAATTGGAGCCTAGCCACAGTTGTTATATTTTGGCATCATCCATCTCTCTCTCTCTCTCTCTCTCTCTCCTTTTTATGTCCTGTCAGCTCTCCATTGTTTAATTTTGCTGATAAAGTAAAAAAACCCAACTGTTTTTTATGGTTAGTTAGTATCTCCCATTGGAACCTTTACAAAGACGGGAATAGTTTGCAAAACACTCGACTCAGTGCTAAAAAAACTGAAAGGATGCAGAAAAGGCTGTGTCTGCAGGTACTCTTAATTCAATGTATGTGAGTTAGGGGACTTTGAATCACCCGTTGATGCTGTTTTAAGCAACAGGAAAGGTATTTTACAGGCTGTGTAAGTGGTGATTTTCTTCATCTCTCCCGTGTAGAGAGGGTGGGATAGCTACATCGTCTACCTGTTTGACAAGAGCATCACCAAGTACTCCGGTCCCTTCAGTGCCAGGCAACTTCCTGATAAAGTCAACACTATTGGTGAGTTTATTTTAAATTACGCAGTTTGATTATAAGAGTGTTAAAATAAAGCAAACCTTTAAATATACATCAACTTGAATATATTGAACAGATCACAGATTTTCCTTCACACTTCTTCCTGTCGATTCTATAACGGATGGTATTTTTTTACACCATCCCTAGTGACAGCTTGCTCCACTACAGGACAGTAATGCCAGCCCTCTCCTCTCTGTTTTAACACGATGCAGCTTTCATGGGTCTTCTTTTAACTTTGCAGTGCAAGAGACCAAGACACAGCTTCCCCTGGTTGTGTTGAAGAAGGTTTGGGGCGAAGCAGTGAGCTACATCTGTGGCCTAAAGGAGGACTACAGCAGGCTTTTCCAAGGACAGCGGGCTGCCATGTGAGTCACATGACCGAAATCTGTAATTTGTTATTTAACCACAAAAACACGAGAGATATATTTTATTTTAAATCACTGAAAGAATCTGTTCTTTTTCTCAACACAAAAATAGTTTAAATGCCTATTGCAAATGTTTAATCTTAACCTTTTAATTGAAATGTATTCACTGTTGAATGTTAGTTCATTTATTAAAAGACAGGTCAATAAAGCCTCTAAATTAAAATGAGTATTCTGCTTCTATGCCATCAAAGTCTGGTAACATGGCAGGAGGTTAAAGTAGGGCTGGACGATATGGCCAAAAATGCTATCGCAATAAAAAGTTTCTAATTATAATAATTCTATAATTATCACGAGTATAAGTATCAGATGGTTATTTCTTTTGAGTTTAAAGGCTGATTGATGCTCCTGAGTAAAAGTTGAAGAAACCTGATGGTTAATTGTAATTTCTCATTTTGGTCATGGTTTCTTAACAGTGGATCACTTCACAAATCTGAAGTAGAAAAACATTTATCATAAAATCTTTGTCAACAAATATGCACGAGTAAAATTAAGTAAAAGCTTCTTTTTTTTTTTTTTCGGTCCTTTTTCCTCTACAAAATAAACATCTTAATAAAAAAAAATTAAGTCATAAATCGTGTGTGATTCAAGTTAATAAAATCTAACATTTATTGAATATTTATTGAACATTTGTCATATTGTTATTGGGAAAAAAAAATGTATTGCGATAATTATTGTTGTTTTATTGTCCATCCCTATGTGCAAGTGTTGATTTTAGGAAAAACTTAAAATGAGTCAATTATATTCAGTTGGTTAATCCATCCATCCATCTTGTGCTGCTTATCTGGGTCCATGTCACGTTAATATAATTAATTACACCATTAGAAAATGTATTTGTATCTGATTACAGGCTGTCATTAGACATTATACGCCTAAAATTGGGGTTGTAGGGGCTCTTATGTGGGTAACGGGTAGTAGGTACAGGTCAATACCCATGTCTCTCTTGGGGCCTACAAATATAATGACCTCTGTGTCTTTAGCAGTAGTTCATACTCCCATCAGCTCCATATATGGATGATAACAGCTGTGTAGATAAGATCTGTTGCCCAGACATTCAAGGGCAGTAGAAAGTATCTCAGAAGGAGAGACAGGTTGGACATGTGACCTTGTACTTCCAACATGACTTAGGTTATGTCTTGTTTTAATCCAATATAATCTTCACACAGGTTGGAGGGTTGTAAAATAACCTTATTTGGACACGGGAGTGAATCTCAGTAGGTGTAGGAATGAGAAATAGGTACCCTTTAGATTTGGGTTTTGGCACCACAAGGTGTTATCACTCTACACTGCTTCAATACATATTGCAGTGTAAGATGTCCTGAGTTTCCTGAAACCTTCTTCATCAATAAGGGTTTACCAGCTCCCAAGAGGTCCCCCCTCATCAGGTCATAATGTGCAAGTTTTGATTTTAGGAAAAACTTAAAATGAGTAAATTATTTTCAGTTGGTTAATCCATCCATCCATCTTGTGCTGCTTATCTGGGTCAATGTCATGTTAATAAAATTAATTATAACATAAGGAATTGGTGTTAAATAATGATGGGAAGTACTGAAAAATGTGATGTAGAAATAATACTACTTGTCCCTACTGGTTTTCCATCATGCTTTGGCCGGTTTGATTGTAAAAGGTCTTTTAAAAAGACTTGGATCTAACTTGATGAGTCCTGCTGAAGCCTGTACAACTCTATTACAAACAAATTTATATACAGTTACTTAATTTTGTCAATTTTATACTAATCACTGTAGACCCCTTTTTTTTTATTTCGCACGTCTAATCAATGCAAGGTACTTTATCTGTTGCCTCTGTGGACTATCCTGGCCTGGGGAAGCCTTTATGTTTAAACCTAGTTCACACTACACAATTTATAGCCCTATTTGCCGCTTGGCGACGGGCAGGCTGCGATCGGGAGTAAATGACCGGTCGATCCCCAGTTATGTATAAACTACAAAAAGGCTCCCCGACACATTTCTGACACATCGCAGACGCCTGCCAGATATCAAGCACGCCACATATCTGGAAGAGTCAGCCGACTCGACATCCACATCCAGCCAATGAGAGCAGGCAGCGACTTTTTACCATAAAATGCTTTTTACTCACCTCCAGCTCTCTCTGTAGCTCAGACGATCCCTGCTACCTGCGTGTGCCAATCCATTCTTTCACCCATATTCTTAATACTTGCTATCTTTATAACAATAACTACTGTTTTGTGTGTAGGATCGCGTCATTTCCCGTTTCATATTTCACGTGTGTTTTCTTGACAAAACGTGGTTTGGAGACCAGCGTCGGGTGACTCAGCCGCTGTCAGCTCGCGTAGTGTGTGACTCCCTGCCACCGATCACTCACATCGTGTGAACGCCACAACGACTTAAAGACTTCCGTCACGGCAAGTTGTGTAGTGTGAACGGCACGGGCATTAGGGTCCTTGTCACTGCTAACTGTCTCTGTTAGCATGTGAAAGCTGTGGACAGCCATCTGATACAGCTGCTCAAGACAAAGCTTCACACCTGCAGAAACTAGTCATTTTACTTTGGAGCCTATTCTTTCTTTCGTACTCTTAATTGTCTCCTTCCCCTCCCCTCAGGTTGAGCCTCCTGCGCTACAACACAAACCTGAACAGGTGTAAGAACAGCATGTTTGGCTTCTCTCAGCAGCTGAAGGCCAAGCTGGACTTCTTTAAGAGCAGCATCCAGTACGACCTGGAAAAATACAGCGATCAGATGCACTACGGCATATGTGAGTGATTACTGGCAGCTGTTTGTTTTGCTTTGATACTTGACCTTCGAATGGAGAACATTCACATATGGGGATATTTTTAAAGCACCGAGCAAGATGTTTGTTTTGATGTGCTGTCTGTGTTTGTCCAAAGCCTCTGAAAAGATGCTGAAAGCCTGGCAGGAGAACGAGGAAAGAGCTGCTGCTTTTGCACAGGTAATGCACGTTTCCAAAAAAGTTTAACATTAAAGTTTAAATGCCCTATAATGTTTCTCATTTAAAAAATAAAAATAAAATCCTGACGGTGGCAGCTGTGGCTTGACTCCTGGCTTGTCCTGCAGGTGGCAGAGGTGAGCCATTTAGAAGATGAGATCATGACTCTGCACTCTGAGATAGTGGAACTTCAGAGGAGCCCGTACGCTCGACGCCAAGGAGACAAGATGGAGCAGCTGTGAGTGTTAAAGCCAAACTGGGGTCAAACACTACAATCTGCATACTTATCGTTAGTCTTTCTCTCATGTTTTGTTGCTGTAAAAGACAGAAGTGATGATGTGGGTTGCTTCAGCTAAAGCCTGACTTCTTGTGTTGCTTTGTAAACATATTGTACATAAGAGTGTGTACAGATGTTTTTGTCAGTCAGTTAGTTGATCTTTCTTTATATAAAGTGCTTTGCTCCAGAGTGAGATATCTAAAAATAACTCATTTTTGTGGCCTCTTCATTTTTCATTAAGCACCATATCAGGTCAGAACTTCTGCTTTGAACAGAAGAATCCTGCATCACCTGTATTTCCTTCACTTTATCAACAACGTTTTGGCCCTCTGACCAAATAACTGGTCATTTTTATTCGTTTTGAGAGTTGTACAGCGCAGAGAGGCAAAAAGTGTTTGGAGAGAGTAAAGCAGATCACGGGCAACAAAGCTCCCCACCTGGATTGGAACCGGCGATGTTGAAAATACATGCCATCGGATGCTGCAGGTGTAACTAAATGTCAGGGCTACAGAGATATCATGTGAGCACAGCAAGAAAGGTGATTGGTCAGCTTGGGCAGTTTCTCTTGCCGGTGAGAACAGAGATGCTCACAAGTCACTGAGCTAGAGTCCAAGTCAAGTCTCAAGTCTCTCGTGAATGTTGCGTTCAATCCAGGCTGTTTATAACACTGCAAAGCTATAAGGGATTCTGTAACTGTAACATGTTTTTCTCTTACAGAGCACAACCTTTTAATGTGCACTGCAATTAAAGACAGCTTATTAACTAACCTACTGTAAGTCAACACACCCCGCAGACTCTGAAACCCAGTGTAACGTTAACTAAATAAAACTGTAGCATTACCAACATTAAACCAGTAACCTGTTTTATTGCCAATGTTAATAATTAACATGATGGCAGCCAGCAGGACGTAAATGTTTGTTAATCGACCACCACAAGTTTGGCAAGTAAACAAACGCTCCTTCATCTCTTCATAAGGAACGACAGTCAGACCTCCGGTAGGTCGTAGCTGAGGCAAGAAGCAAGCTAACGTTAGAAGGCCAATGCTGAGCTAAACGTGTTTACTAACCTCAGCTTACTAACTTATTTTACATTCAGCACTTCTTTGTTTGGGTCTTGTTGTATGAATTTTTAAAGCCAAGGTTTATGATGAATGGCTCAGCAGCTGCCGGTGTTTGTTGTCCTCTCTCACGTGTGGCCGCTGACGTAGGCAGGTTATTGGTAACGCAGGGAGGGGGATAACTGCAAGCTCATCAGACGTTTCCTAAAAATAAACTTTGTTCACGAGTCCGAGTCAAGTCTGAAGTCACCGTGTGTGCAACTTAAGTTGGACTCGAGTCAGAGTCTCAAACTCGAGTCCCCATCTCTGGGTGGGAAATGTGTAAAATGAGTGAAGAAAACATGAAGCAAGTTTAAAAAAATAATTAAAAATGGCCTCAGTTATCCATTTCAAAACACAAATCTATTAAAGCCATCCCCTCTGCAAACCTCCTGCTCACCACAACCTCCGCTCCCATCGCTTTGAACGCCACAAAGCGCAGAAAAGTCCCATATTCAGTAATGAAGCAAGGCGGACCCTCCCACCATCACTCATATCACAAAGTGAACTAGAGGGACACTCGGAGAGCGCAGACCTCCGCCAAGTCCAACAGTCCAGTCTTCTGTGATATGCGAATCTGCAATCGCAACCAGGGTATATGTCCAAGTATATTTTAAAAAACTGTTTCAGTTTCAGTATGTCAAAATAAAGTTGTGCCGAGCAGAAGCCTCATCTTAGCTGTGCATGTATTACATACAGGTCAGGAAAAGCAGAATAATCACATCCCTGATTGCTTATTTCTTACATACCTGTTGCATTAGTTTTTAAAGTGATGTTTGAGGTGGTGGTTATGTATGTTAGTTAGTCGCGGCACACCATTCACAGGCGTATGTGTGACGAAGTAATTTGTTTATCCGCCCGGTGGTTTAGATCCACTCCAAAATGTAAAAGATCATGACATAACCAGCTATCGGCAGGCAGGGCTTCAGAATTCAGTCTTCTAAATATTAAAATCTGACTAACTCATTTTATTGCAGAGAAGAAAAGGCAATTGATCTGTACAAGCAACTGAAGATGAAATGCAAAAGTAAGATTTTAATCAAATTAATTCTCATTCAAAGTGTTATATTATTATATCCAAGGCACTCAGAAGAAACCTTTTTTTAAATGAATACATTTGTTAAACTGAAACGTGTGCTCAGTAGTTTATCTGATCTCTCAGCACCTGACCCAGATTTGAGCAGTGACAGCTCCGAGATGGTGAAAGCCATCATTCAGACTGTCCAGAACCAAGACAAGGTCCTCAAAGATCTGTACACCCACCTCAGGTAAGAGTCCAACACTCCTCAAAGACATTCAGCGTTTTATTGTACTAGAAGATCAGACCTGTGGGTCTACTTTGAGAATGAGAGCTCTAAATTCAGTTCACACTTCTTGATGATTTCGTCAAATGTTTGTCTTCCTCCAGTTTGAAGGCGCCACATGTTTTGTACTTTAAAAGAGCCGTAGCACTGCATGTTAACGTCTGCCCCGTGCTGACTCCTCCCAACAGTAAGATCCTGATCAGCAAACAGAAAATCATTGATTTGTTTCCACGAATTGAGAAAACCCTGGAGAGCATAAAGGACGCTGACAACACAGTGATGCAGATGCAGATCAAGAGACAGAGAGAGTTCTGGCATTTACTGAAGATCGCCTGTGTAAGTAACATTGTTTACTTGTACTGGCTGTGGAAACAAATTTCCCTCCAGTGTGTGGGTTTGTGCGTATCAACACTTTTTAAGCTCTGTAATGCTATCGCTGATGGCTCTGCTTTGTTTTGATACTCAGCGTAATCTATTTTAATTAAATAAAACCATTTTATACTGTCCTCAGGCTGCAACTGTGATGATTTTAATTAGCGTCTTCTCTGATTATTTTCTCAATTTAACTGATTAATCATTTGGTCTACAAAATGTCAAACGTCCATCACAATTTCCCTAAAGTCCAAAGTAAAGTGTTCACTTTGCTTGTTTTGTCTGACTGAAAGTCTTAAGCCCCAAAAGATTCATTTTGCCATCACATATAACGGGAAGAAGAACATAATATCGGGTAATATTTAGCATTTTTGCTTTAAAACTGACTTCATTTTCTGTCAAGCAACTGATTATTTCAGCTCCACGCCGTCTTTCTGCAGCTCGTTGCCTCCTCCTTTAGGTGAAAGACGGCTTGTTTGTTATGGCTGCATGTACCAGCGTGATCTCTCTCTCTCTTTCTTTCCAGGCTCAAAACTCATCAAGGAACTCAATAGCAGCCAGCCCCGAGTCGTCTAACCTCCTGCAGGTTTCTCAGTGGTCCCAGTCAGCACAACCTGTCAGCTCTCCACATCCCTTAACCTCCCTACCTGGGCCAAATGACAGGTAACTGTTCAGAGCAATCATGTGACTTAGGATTGACATTTTTCATGTGTAAGTGTGAAAACAAATCTTAAATTCATCTTATCTCTGGAATAAACGGAGAAGACTAAATTATTCATTGCATTAACATTCAGTGTGGTAGCACCTTAGGCATTAATAACAACCATGAGTCTGCTGATAGTTTTGAAAGTCTGGATTGGGCAGATGTCACTTGTCCACTAAAGACATTATTTTGTGTTGAGTTTTAAAAACTGCATGAACTATTTTTGGTCACTTGGGGGCAGCAGAAACGAGCACAAACAAAACACTTGCATCACCAGAAGTTAGTTCGCAAACAGTTTATTTAAACATCCAGCAGACACAGTTTAAATCCAGCATTCACTCTCTTTTAGCTATGTGGTCTCTACCCACTCCTGAGGGAAATATCTAGCTCTTTACCTGCAAAATACTCCCACTATGTTCACCAGCTTGTTTCTAACTGTGTCTGTCTGCTGTTTGGTGCTGAGCAGGTCGTGTTCAGTGGGACACCGCCGCCTTCTGTGGCTGTAAATGGCTGATGAGACTGAACCAAAACAGTAAAGTTGCAGAAAAAATGTGCTGAAAGTCACTAAAAGAACTGAGTCTCAGTGATCAATCTCTGTGGGTTTGTCACCCTTCACATACAAGCAGTCATATGAAACAATGTGGTTTTGAAGCTATGGATTAGAGCCGCTTTTAAGCCTGTGTGGCTGTGTAGCTTCTAACCAGCTGTTAAACCTTTCAGCCACAGATGTTTTTAACTTAAAACCAAGTGTAGCACCTTGATTACACAGCGATTACCTCCATTCAACTTACTATATGTTTTCCAACAACAGCTAGATTTAGGTGTGGGTTCATTTAGATCAGTTTGTGCAGATTTGTTTTCACTTTTAAAAGAAAAGAAAATCCTAATCACATCCATTCAATGTCTCTTGTTTTTGTTGTTGTTCATGACACTGGAAAAAGAGGGTCATTGTTTTATGTATTAAAAATACCATAATCAGATTTAGCTATGAAAAATATAGCAAACCTGTTGAGATGAAAAGAGTGGTGCAGTGTTTTAAATATCACTGCCCTTTTGATATTTTTATAACCCAAACAAAAAAAGATGGTTGTTTTGGTTTTCTGTCATTGTGATAATAATGCTACAGTCATGTGTAAATACTGCTGTACATAGCTTTATAGGTCGGTGCTTTTTCTCCCCCGGTAAAGCACCAACATATATATGGTGGAGGTCTCATGTGATGGGATCGTGGCTAAAAGGCTCTGTGTGTGTGTTTCCTTCAGTGATGCTGCACCACGTCTGCTGCAGGAGAACCAGAAGTACCTCAGTCAGCTGACCAGCCTGATGCAGGAGACTGCAGATGAACAGACCAAAAGCATAGTGGTGAGTTCACTTGTGTTTCAGTCATCCTGGACCTTTTGCTTAATGTAGGGATGCACCGAAATGAAAGTTCTTGGCCGAAACCGAATATAATTAAATAAAATTGCCGAGTCCCGAAATTCATCAAGTCCGACCCAATTTGATAAATAATGTTTTATGTGGTTCTCGTATCACGTAACATCAGGTGGCCGAACATTCGGTGCATCCCTACTTTAATGCACGGTTGTTATTGTAAAGTGCAAACCGCCTTAAAATTAGCTATAACATTAGCTTAAAATTAGATTGAAGTTGGGTTCTCCTATAAAAACAGGACGGTTGTCTGAAAGTTAAAAGTGTTCTGCACTTCTAATGACAGCAAGGTAAACAACACTCCATAATATATATATTTTTTAAACAAATACTTTAATTCCTGTATTATTAGCTGTGATGCAACAAGCTAAAATTAAGCACCTGAATCGAATTATCCTGGCTCGTAGCTGGTTGTGAATAGCAGGCCTTTCTCCACACGCTTTGCCAATGCTGGTAACTAGCTGGTAACTAGCTGTCCGGACCGCTCGGATGGTTGTGAGACATTGTGGTGGCGTTGATTCCTCTGCAGAAGTGAACGCAATGTACAACCTTAACGCTGTCAAGCTGAAACCTGAGCATCTAGCCCACCTCGCAGCGCTGGATCTGTACTGAATGTGCCACACACGTTTTACCAACGCACTATTACCAATTTTTTTTTTTAAGACAACATGCACTCGTCAGAATCTGCACAAAAATATCCAACCAAGGTTTGATCAGTGTGGAGATATTAACATAAGCTCGTTGCAAACTGTTACATATGCGATTTTTGTTCATTTGAGAATACCGCGACTAGAGTCCGTTTTCACAGGACTAAAATTAGGATGGATTAGATAGATGTTTAAATGCTCTGAGAGGTGATTATGTATTGTTCAAATTAGCATTAATTGTACAGTAAAGATCACCAGATAGAAAACAAAAAGCCCTTTTGGGACAGAGCAACATATAACTTCTTCCAAGATGGGCCTGCTTGGTGAAAACAAATATTTTAAATGAATATCCCAATTAAGCAGTAACTCTCCAGAATAAACTGCACGTTAAATGGGCACCTCATTAAAATAAAACCTTTGAAAATACTATTTATAATACTATTTATGTTACAGACATTGATGCAGTTCCTATTTATACAGGATTTTATTAAATATTCAAACAAATCTAAAGGTATTTTTTTTTGTTTATCATTGCAACTCTTAACATGTTGGTTTTCCTCTTTTCAAGGACCAAGACTGGAGCTGGACGAAATACGAAACTGTAACAACAAAATGTAAAAAGAGAAATGCGTAAGCGGTGTTGCGTTCTTCCATCCCTGCCTGTGCTTCGTGTAACACTAAAGACTGAAAGCTGTTAAACGCAGCAGAGTGGCGTCAAACATTGTACAGTTGTACGTGGACTCGGGATGTTCTCTTTAAAAAAAATAATAAAATAAAATAAAAAGGACACCGTTCGCACATGCTCAGTGGTGTCTGTCCACTCCTGTTGCCTCACACGGTGGAAGGTTTGATCAATTAATATTGTTGTTTTTATTAAGAGGAAACAATGAAGCTGTGTTAACTTTTTCCTTTTGTTGCACAGTATGCATCATAATTCATAAAAAGTGATATTCATTTCTACTGTTAGTGGAACATCGAGCAAACTGTAGCACCAGAATTTGGGGGGGGGGGGGGGGGGTGAGGTGGATTTATCACGTGGGAGAGTATTTGACAGAAACATGGGAACTAGTTCAAACTTGTGACGTGCAAGGAAAAGACAGGAAGTGGTTCGGGGTGGGGGGTAGCGGAGGAAATTACAATCAAACAGCACTTTGATACGCCCTTGTATCCTGTCAATAAAGGGTAGCGTTGCTCCAGATGAAAACGCTCCAGGCTGCCAAAACTGTCGCAGACTTTACCGTGAAGACACAAACTGTCCATCATAATCAATTTGATATATTTTACTATACACATTCTGGGGTTTAGGTTCTGTGGACATGTTAATTTTGATTTAAGCTGTTTTGATAAAGTGTTATATATCATAGGCAGAAGTCAAGATACGTGAGACAGATGTGGCTGGCCAATATGTTTATACGATGTCTATAATGTATCTGTTATTTTTAATTGTCTGCGAGATACACAGGGGGTTTTGTTCTCATTTATCAGCCCCTCCAGGATTTCGCAGGTCTTTTTTTTGTGATCGTTGCGGTCTAAAATGCCTGATTTCGCAGCAGCTTTTCTAAAAATTGCGATGAAAGTTGCGGTTATTTGGGGCGTTTTTTGCGATTAAAGTTGTGGGATTAAGTGAGAACTGCAAAGGTAGATGTGTTTGGTTTTTTTTTACTTTTATTAAATTATAGTTAAATCACTAAAGGCTCCGTCCAGGATTTCACTGGACACCTACCAAGTGTTCACACACAGCTCGATAATGCGAATAAACACAACCCGCGATTACTACAGCTGTATGAACACAAAGTAAACATTTTGCTGTGATTTAATTGCAATAAACGGATCAAACTGATGCCGAAATAACTACAATATGATGCAGATTTGTTAGACATATGAATTCATGCTTTGCCAGGTCTGTCAGCAAGACAGCAGGACAACAACTTTTAAAATGTTTGTTCTTTTGAATGGAGTTCGGATCAATCAGGGCTCTGCTATGCTAACTTGTTCACAGTACAATGAGAGCTGGAATAAAGTAACAGACACACATTTTCTGAACTCAGCAGGTAGTTCAACTTCCACGCTTTCTTTTCTCCAAGCAATGTCCTGTTTTGTCTGTTTTTTTTTTAATATAAATATGAAGTAGTAGGATCACAGAGCTCTGCGTGCTAACAACAGTGGAACCGGACGTGCACGGAAACTCACTGCCGATTAGCTCCAGTGATGACAAATCAACGTTTTAATTTAAAAAAACTAAAGTAAAAATGCTAATTTAATAAAAGCAGTTAACTCTGAGCTCCTCCCGCAGGTAAACGGCGTAGTTGTCGGAGCAGAATCCAGACAGACTACGGATATTTATTTGTCCAGAAGCTGCAGCGTTGCCTCCGTCTCTCTCCGCTGCTCAGCAGCTCTCCGTCGGCCAGCGGAGTTTCACTCCCCGCTCTGCTAGGGCTGCACAATAAAACAATAACAATAATTATAGCAATATAATTTTTTTAACAAATGTTAAATATTCAATGAATGTTGGACTTTTTATTCATGCATTACTCATGCATATTATAATTATTTTCTACCTCAGATTTGCTGAGTGACCCACTGTGTGGCCTCAAGTGTTGACCATAAAGAAAAGTTTAAACCAAAATTAACCATCAGGTTTCTTCAACTTTCACTCAGGAGCAAAAATCTGCTTTTAAACTCAAAAGAAGTAACGATTTGATACTTATGATGATTATTGATATCGAAAGATATGAAACTTTTTATTGTGATAATATATTTGGCTATATCGTCCAGCCCTACGCTCTGCCCGGTTCCCTCCCGCCACGTCTTTGCATTGGCTTTGCATGTGGTCGCGCCGCCACCACCGTTCGCTTTACTTTAGGTCTGAAAGCACCATTACCTGCACATTTAAACCAGCTGACCTTGATTCTTTCTTGCAGCTGACCAGGATGCAGCAGCCTGTGTCTCAGTGATTTGTCTCATCTGACTTCCTCAATGCGTTTCTGACACTCACGATTTCCTTTTAGGTTCGACCGCAATATGAAATGCACGTTTTACTAAACAGTTTACTCCCGCTTTGATAAAGAAGATAGATGCTGTCCTTTTTTGTCGGCAAATGTCATGCGTTGTTTACAAGTTAAAGCAGACGTGTGTGCTACCAAGGAAATGACAAGCTAATGAATGACAATGTTTTGTGGGTAACAGCGATAAAAGTTGCGTGATTAGTCAAAATTGCAAGTCGCTCTGAACTCACAGGGATTTGTTGAATTTGTGTTAATAGTTACGATTGCGAAATCCTAGAGGGACTGATTTATGTGCATAATACGTCACTGGAGGGTTTTATGCTGCATTCATGTCATATAGCGTTGAAACCATTTAGTTTAATTTCAACCCCAATTTAGTATAGATATTAAACAAATATCCAGAAAATATTTATGCTGTCTACTACTGTTATGTCAATATTAGGAGTTGGTGGCGCTAATTCTCCACCCAGGTGAGTCAAACCTCAAACTAAAAATATTATGTTGAAAACATGATGTTTATGTTTGTCTCATGTATTAACGTGAGGAAGGTCGTTCTCCTCATGTTAATACCAGACCTCCTTGAAAAATTACTTTTAAAAATGTCTCTGAGCCCAAGGTGACACATTCAGATAACTTATCTAAGTAATTCCAATGATAGTCTGAAACCCAAATGTTTACAATTTGCATTTATACATAACGGAGAGAAGCAGCAAAGCATCACATTTTAGAAGCTGTAACCAGAAGGTATTCAGATTTAGAAATCATCAGTTAACAAAACGTTTGTCGAATAATTGAATAATCAACTACTGTTTTCTACTCTAGCCGTAAACACTGGATGTTTTCCCTTCATCATGTATCCCATATGACATGAACGTGGCATATTCCACGGAGGTGTGACACCGTCTAGTTTCCATGAAAACATCACAGAGCGGTCGGCGTGTTCGACCATCGATCTGCAGTGAAATGAATGTTAATGATTGGCTCTGAGTGCAGAGTCGCTCACAGGAAACGGGGTAAACGGTTGAATGTGCTGCGGCCACTCTGTCAGGTGGTTACTTTGGGCCAGAGAGAAATAAACCCTCTGAGTTGTATTTATGAAGTTGAAGTGCAATGGAAAATTTCTTTTTTTTTGTATTTAAGTAACTCATTTTGTCAGTTTTCTTTCCATTTAAGTATTTTGTTTCCATGCTTTGTTTAAACTTGTTTTGAATGTTTAAATATCAAATATTTGCCTGGTAATGAAATAAAATGACTTTGGCATGATTCTGATGTTGATGGTTCACTTGTTGAAGTTTATTGTCATATGCGCCGTAAAACCATAACAGCTTAGACCATAAAACGAAAATCTTACTTTGCAAGTCTTCTATATGGAATGAAATCATCATCTGACGTCATTAAGGCACTGGCGCCATCTTGTGTTTTTGATGTGATTAATCCGTGTGGATGTAATTGTGACACTATGAGCGAATAAGTAAGAAATCTAGTGTCAGCTATTTGGAGTATTGAAGAGATTACAAACACACTAGCAAATGGATGTACAAGCTATAATACTGGGAACCATATCCAGTAGTTCTCCTGATGAAATAATTTATTCTCTTTCATCGTGGAAGACTGAATGCAGGAAATCTCCCAGGCCAGGCAGTTCCTGTTTATCAGGCCTTCAACCTCACAGGTGCCCCAACAACAGCTCAAGTTATTTCGCATCCAAACTAATCTTTTAAACACCAAAGTCACAGAAAAAAAATAACCTGGCAGCGGTAATATTTTTTGTCAATGGAGTTCGGTGGCTTTGAAGAGAGCGATATAACAGTTATTTCTGGTTAAACACAGGATTTTGCTCGTTAAAAAGTTACTGCCTGAGCCCTTTTGGGTTGTTGTGGGGGGCACCTGTGAGGTTAAAGGCGTATTTCAGCCTGATAAACGGGAACTGCCTGGCCTGGGAGGGTTCCTGCATTTGGTCTTCCACAATAAAAGAATACATTTCTAAATTAGGAGAACGGTACTGGATGTGGTTTCCAGTATTTTGGCTCATACATGCATTCGCCAGTGTTTTTATAATCTCTTCATAGCTCAAAATTGCAGACGTTGGACGCTTTCTTGCTGATTCACTAACAGTGTCACACTTCATCAATGACGTCAGATTTCATTCACTATATTCAGACTTTCATTCCATATATTCAGACTTTCATATATATCTAAAGGCAAGAAGAGTCTGGCAAAGTGAAGCGTGCTTGTGTCAGTTCACTATTGAGGATTTTATTCAAACCCCTCTTTACTTTTAAATTTAACTTCAAGTTGTACTACCAGTTGACATCCAAAGTCATCCAATACAAGGTCCCATGTCCACAGTAAACCCTCAAATTTACTGACTCCTGCACTCATTGCACAAGATACACTGTCCGGAGGAGGAGAGGACCCTTATCTTCACCCTCTGGGGCCTCCATGTCACTTTTCAAATTGTGGCACAATAGAGGAGACTTTTAGGAAAAGTATGGTTGCAGTTTGTCCTGATATGAGAAAGGTGAAGCTGGAAACAATCAGGATACTTTGACTGTTTAACTGGAGTGGCTCAGCCTTCCAACAGTGAGTCACTGAGCTGCAGAGATTATCTTGTTCATTCTTCCTTCCTTCTCGTGACCTGCTGTTTATGAGTTTGTGGTTTAGTTGAGGACTCACTTTCAGCCAGCCTCCTCCTCCTGCTTTACCATTTGTCAGGAGGGTTACGAGCATGGAAAGTCACGCCAGAAACATTCAAAAGTGATAAGATGTAATCGGAGCTTTAAGATTATTTATCTAAGATACAGTCACAGCCAGAAACCTTAAAAGTGCGTCGTACATCACCAACAGAAGGCATTCGAACACCACACAAAGACCTGTCATTGTTTGATTTTATTCTGTTGAAAAGACTGGAAGTGAAATCGGATCACAAACACAGATGGCTGCACGTTTTGATTAAACGCTCTGATCCCTTTGATGAGGGATGTCGTCATCACGTATCATCTCCTGCAGACAGAGCCCAGTAAACCGCTGATCTGAGAAGGGCAACAAGCCGAGACAAAGCTTCGCTGTAGAACAAGCCACACTCATTGTAAACTTTGTTGTTTTATGAGCTGCTGGGCGTGTGAATCAGAGTGAATCAGACGAGCTCTCGGTGAGAAACCAGCCCCTTGCTCCGGCCTACATTCCTCAACGCTCAGCTCCCCTATCAGAGCCTCAAATCAGATTTTTTTTTTAGTGGTTAGATTTATTTGTGTGGGTTAGTGTGTCAGGATTTCTGAGCAGTTAACAGAGAAAAGAAGTCTTCCAAAACCTCTGCTACAGTTTGCTGCAGGGGAAATCTTAATTTCAATAAATGTTTTATTTATACAGCAACAAATCATCAGTTTATCTCATGGCTTTTATAAAGCAGGTCTAGACTATAGCCTACTCTAATATCAATAACAGACCCCCAACAGTTCCCATAATGAGCAAGCTCTTGGCAGCAATGGCAAGGAAAAACATTCTTTGCTGTTACAGCACACTACAAGGATACTAGACCAGTGGCTTTCAAACTGGGGGGCATAATTCCACTGCAGGGGGGGCGTGGATGTTGAGTGAATCTTAAGTGGCAGGAATGTGATTCATTTGGTGGCATAACCAAAAAAAGGCAAGCGAGGTTATTTAGCTAAACAGTATCTTTTGTTTTATTTCAATCCCCCGTGTTGTTAATGATTGAAAAAAAAATGAAATCCACTTTTGATGGAGTTGGTGGGCTTTTTTCGGCTTCTAAAGGAGGGCTTGACAGAAGTTTGAGAACCACTGTTTAAGACAATAGTGGGCTTCCAACTTTGTTGCAACAGTTGGTGTTTGTCCCTTTCCTGTTTCAACAGGACAAAGCCCCCCGTGCACAAAGCCAGGTCCATAAAAAACACAGTTTGGTCTGGAAGAATTTGACTGGCCTGCTCAGAGCCCAGACCTCAACACCATCTGACACCTTTTAGGATGAACTCCGGCTGTGAGCCAGGCCCGATTGGCTTGCCAAGTTACATTTACTGCGCATGTTTGTAATGTCAACCTGCGTGTACGGTCGGAGAAAGTTCTGATCAATAATGCGTGTTGTCATATTTCTAATAGAGCTTTATTGGGACTGGAATGGACAGCAGCACTAGGGTTGCTACCTTCAATACAGAAAAATAAGGGACGCCTGCCGCAGTGGGGGCCACACCCCTCGGGGGCCCTGCAACAACAGGTCTGTGGTGTGCCAGTGGTGGTATATCATAACTTAATACTTTCCTAAAAACATGTTTTAAGATTGATACCAATGGACATTATAATAAGCTAGCTGCTACTGAAATCAGATGAACTCGGTCTCACTCTATCACAGCTCAGCAACAGACTAGTGGTCATATTGTCAGAGCTGAATACACAGCTATGATGATAATAAACATAGGCCAACAATGTGTGACAGTAAGAACACAAAAAATAGGATGTGAACTGTCTTTTATTAACTTATTAAATGTCTGCAACTTACTAACTCTAAAAAGGCTAAAACAAATGCTTTGATACAAATTGATTGAAAAGACTTTTGCAAAGGATTTTCCATGAACATCAGTGGTTTAGAAGTAGACTTTGTGTGCAGTATTGAAGCATGGTAGGCTTACTTCCCTTCCCTATTTAGATCTGATAGGTGCTCCAGAGGTGGAGGTGTGGCTATATATGTTTCCTCTGAGATCATATCTGAGGTGACCATACCCACAGTTGAGCCTCTACATTTTGAATGTGTTTTTGTTAAGGTAATTTTTCATACAAATAAATGTATAATTATTGGGAGCATATATAGACCACCCTCTTCACCAGCTGAAACCTTTGATCGCCTGATATCCACTATCAGCTCCATCTCCTGTAAAAATGAAATTATCTTGCTTGGGGATTTCAATAAAAACTGGTTAGATAAATCATCTGATAAAGTAAAAAATTTACTTAGTAGTTTAAATCTCACACAGCTAATTAAGGAGCCTACTCAAATCACCCCTACAACTCAATCCCTGCTTGACTGGATACTCGTTTCACACCCATTTCTTAAGTGTAGGTGTTATGTCTGACTGCTGTGGTGATCACTCGATAGTCTATTGTGTATGGAAAATCAAACTACCTAAATCAAAACCAGACAACACAAGAAACTGAATTCAGATGTATTTATCAATGATCTGATTGCTATTAACTGGGACAGATACCAACTTATACCTAATGTACAAGACGCCTGGGATTTCTTCTACACGGAGTTTATTGAAGTCTTGGACAAACATGCTCCTTGGAAAACTGTTATGGTCAAGGGTAATCATCTCCCCTGGATTGACCCTGAACTTATTAGTCTCTTGCAGAGGTACAAAGCATGGTCAATATTCTGCCGAACAAGGACTAATGCTGATTGGGAAGTATACAGGCAGCTGAGAACTATGACCAAGACTAAAACCCGTAATGCAAAATCTAATTACTATAAGGAAAGCCTCAGTAGCAATTTTATTATTAAATATTATAAATTAAAACTATTATCAATACATCCGATAAACATCCTATTAATCAAATACGAGTTGTTAATACAATACTACGTGACTCCCTATCTATTGCTCAAGCATTCAATCACCATTTCTCCTCTGTTTGTTCTATCCAACTACCCAAATCTGATCCGAGTACTGGCTTTTTTAATAATACTTCGCCCAGTCACAGTTCTTTTTCTTTTAGGAAAATTCAACCAGATGAAGTTCAGAATGCCATTAATGAATTAAAAGTGAACAGTGGTGCTGGACTTGATGGTTTAGAAAATAACTTTATCAAACTAGCATCCCATATACTTATGTATCCACTTACTGATTTATTCAGTCTCTCTTTGTCTACATGTGAGTTACCAGCCATCTGGAAATGTGCACGCATCACTCCAATACATAAAGGAGGAGATTTATTAGATCTTAACAATTATAGACCCATATCTATTATATGTTCTATTGCCAAAGTGTTTGAAAAATGTATTTATAATCAACTCTCACATTATCTTAGTGCCAACAATATCACCATTTCAGTCTGGCTTTAGGTCTAACCACTCTACATCTACTGCCCTTCTTAAATTCACTAATGATGTGTTCTCTGCTGCAGATAATGGTGAACTTACAGGTGCAATATTTATTGACTTGACTAAAGCTTTTGACTTTGTTGATCGCTATTTACTTTTAGATAAACTTCATGCTATTGGTCTTTCTGAAAATGCAGTCCTGTGGTTTAGTTCATATCTCCACAATAGAAAACAATGTGTCATCCTACATGGGAATACATCTAATTTGTTGATTCACAACAGAGGTGTGCCCCAGGGCCCAACATTGGGACCACTTCTTTTTTCCATCTATGTTAATAACTTACCATCTATTTTCAATAACTGTTGTGCTCAACTTTATGCTGATGACACTGTCTTATATACATCTAAACCTGATCTTCCACAAATTAAAGCTTGTCTTCAGTATGATTTCAAAATCTTACAAGATTGGCTTCTTCATAATAAATTATTGCTCAGCAAAGCAAAATCATATCTTATGATTTTTGATACCAGACAGAAACTCAAATCCAAACCTGGTTCGTGTATAATAACTTGTTCTGACTGTACTCCTCTGCTTAAAGTTGAAAATTTTAAATATCTTAGAGTATGGTTTGATTCTGAGCTCTCTTTCAAACCACATATTGATCATGACTTACATAAAGTCAACTATGGAATTAATGCTCTACATCGATCTCGTAATTGCTTTACGCTTAGTGTGCGTAAGAAACTTGCCTCTCAACTTATTCTTACAATTTTTGACTACTGTGATGTTGTTTATCAAAACACTGCAAAATCAGACATTTGCCGTCTTAAAACAGCATATACTAGACTCTGCAGATTTGTCCTTGGATGTCCCTTTCTCACGCATCATTGCACAATGTATAATGCTCTTAAATGGCCATCTCTAAACATAAGAAGATATATTCACTGGCTTCAACTTATATTCAAGTGTATTCATTTCAATTACCCTTCTTATTTACAACAGTATCTTGTTCCTGTTATTTCAAATGATCAATTGAGGCACTCTGCTCAGCATTATTTCTCTGTCCCTCGAGCTGAGAAATCAGTTGGCAAAAGAGCTTTTATGTTTAAAGCCCCATTGGATTGGGCTGATATTAGATCCATGGCTTCATTTGGGATGTTTAAGCATACCCTGTCTTCTTACCTTGTGATGGATTGCTCATGTAATGAATGATGCTGACACATTGTTTATACCCTATACTAAAATTAATTGTGTTATTATTTTGTGATCCATGTACATACAATTTCATATGTACTATTGGCCAGTTTGACCATCTAGTGGTTGTAAAGTTCTTTATATTTCTGTAACTATTATTGTGGGTTGTTTTTGTTTGTTTGTTTTGTTTTTCTGGTGTTGTTGCTCTGTATTTGTTGGTCTATATGTGTTTGTTGTCTGTCTATACATTGACAAATATATAATTGATGTACTTTTTCTTTTTTTCATTGTTTTTGATGGTTGTGATGTACTTTAGGACCCCCTTGAAAACGAGATGGTGCATCTCAAGGGGTTTATCCTAATAAAAACATTTTTGAACTTCCTTTTATAAATGTTTTCTAGTCAGAAATACAGTACTTGTGCAGCACTGAGTAGCTGTTTGTCTTTCAAACTGCTACAGTAAAACTTTGAAAAGAAAAATCTACAAACATTTCTCAATAAATTTATCACCATTTTTATGATTGGTCAGTAAATATATTTATATATTTATTTTTTCAGTTTTTATTCAGCTTATTAGCCTTCACATAGGCACTATATTTTGATAATTAAATGTGAATTAAATAGCCTATCTCTCTCTCTCATTAAATGAATGCTTATGTGTCTGACTGTATACCTCAACTTTAAAAAACTAATCATACCATAATGTAGGCATGTGATTCATTTACATTGTAACAGTATTTATTAACAAATAGGCAAATCCAGGGTGATCAATGAGAAAATTTGTACCTTTAATTAAATCATTACACTGCCTCAGCATGCTCTCCATAAATGCAAAGTTGAATTTTCACTCCCTTTCGAGCTCATTTTTGGTCTCTACCAACTCCTGAGAAATAAATCTGGCTGTTTAGCCTGAATTGATCACCTGGGGAACATGAATGTCTCAACAAAATTTAAAGGAAATCCATCTAATAGTTGAGAAATTTCAGTCTGAACCAAAGTGGTGGAACATAAAACTGACATTGCCATCCAAAGAGCCAACGTGCTCGCATGGCATCTACAAACTAAAGTAAATGTGACACCGTTTCAAAAGGCACCTTATCAGCCAACATGTATATCTGTGATGTGCTAATATTGGCGTGCTGGCCTTTGGATCAGCTTTTATTGCTAATTCACTTAGAAAGTTCTTGGTTTGTTTCCCACGATAAGTCTTGAGTCTGTTAAACTGGAAACAAAAATAAAAGCCCATCAGCCTTTGTGTCTGACTGTTTAAGAAGCCTGAGCTGGAAACCCGGACGATAGGAGCTCACGCCGGGGGTCTGAGCCCGGCTGCACAGCTCTGACTCACTGCTGCTTCCCCGTTTCCTTTAGCTAATCACCGAGGACCAATAAATGTAAATTAACTGCTGACAGATGTAGATTCAGTGTCCTTGGAATAACAATACAAGACATCTGAGTAGGTTAACAATCATGTTCTACAAGAAAAGACACAGACGTGGACAAAATGTAACTTAATCATTATGCAATTCACAAAAAGAAGCACAGAGATAAGAAGCCATCTGTCACGCCTTGTTTCACACTGATAACTTGTGTAATCTCCTGATGCAACATGATCTCTTCATACTTTTGTAATAAAAAGTGCCCTTTAATTGTTGCAACAAAAGGCTCTCTCTTGGGTAGACAGATTAAAAAGTAGGATTGTGGTCATACCAACTGATATTTTGTATTTTAAGACAATTTAACTTACAAGGTGATCGTTGACCTAGAGACATATCAGTGCAGTAAAAAAAAAAGGCTTTTCACACAGGTCATCCGAACTGTGCAAAGACTCCCATACTGTGAGTACCATTCAAAGGTTTTCAAGTACAGTGCAAGTTATACAAAAGTAACCTCATAGAAGGCTGCCTGGCTTTGGACACAGTTGTACGGAAATTATTGGAGTGGAGAGCTCAAACCCTCTCCAGTTCATTTAATAAAAACTTCACAAGACTATATGCAATATTTTGATGATAATGTGAAAGGGGTCGCTCGTAGTGATGAACCTATAGAGAAGTGACAACTGTAAAACCCACTTTTACATGACCTGCTCAACAGCAAACAGTTAAACACTGGCTGGTGAACATGGTGGTGCATTTAGCAGCTAAAGCGCCAGATATTTCCCTCAGGAGCTGGTGGAGACCAAAACAGAGTTAAAAGAGAGAATATCGGACTCAAGTTCATCAAGTGGCCAGAAACACGACTCCACCACATGAATGTTGCTCTGTAGCTGCTGGATGTGTAAATAAGCAACTGTATGCTAACAAGTTCGCCGTCTTAAATTAAAATGTGATCATCAGATCAGTTATTGCAGGTTGACCTATATTAGCAGTGCTTAGGCTGCAGGTCGATTGAAGGCTGAAATAAAATCTGCCCTTCACCAAAAAGGAAAAACACATAACCCTCCCAACCTTTTCAATCCCATTTCCCCGTCTAATAATTTCCGTACAGTCCCGTGCACAAACATTCAATAAATATATAAAGTACATTTCAATTTGAGCACTATTTCCCTCAAATTAACAAAAGTGCAGCAAGGCAACACATTGTTACAAAGGACGTTAGCAGAAAGAACAACTTTTCTTTTTTTTTTTTTTACAAACGCACAACAGTAACAACTGCAGCAGCAGTTAATGGAGACTTTTCCACAGCAGCGGTGAAGCTGTTGGTCTCGTGTCATCAAAGACATTCTCAGTCGATGAAGCTTCGGCATCTTTAAAAAGGCTTTGAAGAGTTAACTTTTCCAAACTCTCAGTTCTCTGACTCACACGTCTGATCCCAAAAAACATGGTTTTCTTCTTATATAAACACAACTGCATGCTGAATGTCTTCTGCTTTGGTCAAACTTGATACTTTAAGTAAGACTTTCATGTGAGTCTGTGAAGTTGTGGCTTCGATGGCGGCGGTGGAGGAGTGCATGGCTTGATTCTGGCAGCCGGACGGGGGCTGGGCTTCACCGGAGGTACAGGAGGAGGACCTGGTTTGGCTGCCTTGTACTGAAAGGCAAAACAAGATTAATTTCAGACATATTTTATAAATGTGAAGTTGTTATCTCTGCACCTAAAAGTGTGGAGGTTTGGGAGAGATGTTTAGTTTTGTTGTGATTTTATCTGGTCCCAAACACGGATGGCAGTCTAATCCATGAAAATGGGATGCAACTTTAAGATAAGACGTTCATGATCCCCGGGGGAGAGGGAGTGGGAATTACTACCGTTTAAAGAGGCAGGAAATGGATAAAGAACTATTTAAAATTACTAAATAAATTTGATCAAAGAAGAAAGGTCACTGGTCTGGGTATGCAGTTTAGACTTTGGGCGCATAAAGGTTTAACAGTTCAATCGTTTAAACACTTTTCATATGAATTTAAAGATAAACAATAAAACATAATGAATATAAAATAGAATACAACATTTCAAGTACCATACCACTGTCATCAAACAGACGTGGGAAAAAGAACTGGGACAGGAAGTTTCTATGCTTTCCCTTTACTTCTTTATATTGGAATAAAAAAATTACAAAAAACAAAAATAGTTTATGTCATAAAATATAAGTTGCCAGACGTGCTCAGGATGGACACCTCTTTAAATACTCTTGGCTGCTGTAAGAACACCAAAAACTCATTTAAATGTCTTGATTTATTGTATTACTTCTTCAGCTCCTGAGTGATTTGTACGGCCTGTTTGAGTTCATAAAGGGGAAAGTTTTTTGTGAAAGTGTCCGATCTCGAGTGAGAGACATGTATTTACTGAAAATGCAGCACACAAGTAGTCACTTGACTACTGTGGGTAATTGGGACAGACTCAGTTAGTCATAATGAAGTTGGGATATCTATAGAGAGCAGAAAGTCCCTCCTATTCCAGTGGACCAACAACTTATTTTGGAAAAAAATATGTACAGTAGTCAGCGGCGAGAGACGCGTTTGAACTGTGCCCTGAATTACACACATGATGTTTATCAATTTAAAATGTAATTTTGAAAGTCAAGCTAATGTAACTGAAGCTAACTTCAAAGAACATTTTTGTTTTGAAGGACAAAATTATCAGCATCTGTGTAGTTCAGGGAACAGTTGTCTCTCTCCATTGACTACCGCTCTGTAGTGTGTGTGGAATACATAATATAAATATATGGGTGTAATAGCAAATACAAAAATATTTAGAATAGTTAGAAAAGGCTGCAGCGAATCATTGTTGTCATTAAAGATGAATCTATCAAGTCATCATTTTGTCTATGAAATGTCAAAAAAAATTCTTGTTTTGTCCAACAGTCCAAAGATATTCAGTTTATACTTAACTATACTTAAAACTGAGAAAAGCAGCAAATCCACACATTAGAGAAGCTGCAACTGAGACCAGTGAAAGCAGCTGCAGGTGTGACTCACCTGTGTTTTATTCAGAGGCGGGAAAGGTTTTGATGGAGGTAAAGGAGGAGGTCTGGTCTGTGGTAAAGAAGAAGAAAGTCAGTAAGATATTTACGTTTGATTTTTCACTTTAAACACAACTCACGTATACTCAAGTAGTTTTCAGTTAACTAAATGTACATCGCTATACACACACTCAGAGATATTATACATGTTTCTTCTTGTCAACAAATCCAATGAAAAAAACAAAACCAACAGTTAATGTATCTCCTTCCAAGTCCTGTGTGTATCTCAGCCTGATATATCTTCTTCCTCTGAGCCATAGAGCTCCGTCTTTGTCCAAAAACTATTAAAAACACATCAATGAGTCTCACTGTTGCACTGGGTGACATGTTCCTTCACTACCATGTAGTTTATTCTGACTCACATCCACCGTCCTGCTGCCCCAAATACTCACTAAAGCACCACACTTGGATTCATCCGCCGCTGCAAATAGTCCCCAACAAATGCAGGATTTCCTCCTATTTGAGTAACAATTCATTACTAACTACAGTGAGTGGCTGTTTTAGGAGATTACTGAGCCTTTTAAAAAACTGCGATGTGTTTTTAAAAGAAATGTTTCTTGGGAACCTATGGGCTTGAGTCTGAGTGATGGACTGACAGACTGTTGGTTTTGAGTCTTTTCATGGGATTTGTTGACAGTAAGTATTAAGATTACACAATTACAGCAGCCTTATCCTTGAAGCAGTTGCACATCACACATCTGAATACAGACAACTTTCTCCGTGTGTTATTTAATTTGACTTCGGGATCTCAATTCTGAATCTTCAGTTTTTATTATGCATTTTTTAAGCTTACCGGCTCAGTTTGTGAGGTAGAAGACAAGTTCCTTGGAGGCTGGGGAGGAAAAAAAAAAACACTGATATTGCAAATTATGTTCTTCATACACTCACAGCTGTAACCTGCCCACACACGATTAACTAATTGCCCCCTGACATGAATTTCCATGAGTAATTCCTTTAGCATCACTGCTCTCTGTACCTGTGGAGCGGGTCTGCAGGGAGTCACACCAACAATCAGAGGAGCGCTGGCTCGTGTTGCTGTTGATCCCACGAAAGTGGGCTGACTGATGTGCACTCTCTCTTTAACATGTGGTTCCTGGATCACCGACTTCGACTTGTCTGAATGCACTTTCCTGTGAACACGAAATGTATTCAGCTGGGAAAGGAAAGACCAACAAACAGACATGGGCAGAGCCGAATATGAAACGCGAAGAGAATGAAATCAATACCATTTAGAGGTGTATCTGTCCATGTTGTCCTTTTTACAGCACATCAGCCCTGCAGTCAGTACTGTGATCACCAGGAGGATGGAGAGAACTGCACACACACCAGCTATTATCCCACTCTGACCTGCAGACATAGAGAGGGAAATTACACCGTTACAGCTGCACTTTCTAATAGACACTATCTCTGTTGGTGTAATCATTTTAATGCACAGTTTAAGTCATAACGTATACTAAATATATGGCTAATTTTTAGGCACTCTAGCTTCGGGACGGAAATGCCGGTCACCTGGTCCACCCCAGACTGACATTTGCACAAAAACAAGAGGAAAGCTGTTCTGTTACTCAGAAAGAGTGGTGTCATTTCTAATTAGTCAACAGTCTTACACCATCACTGTCTTCACTATAACGAGCAACTTCTTTCACCATAATTTAGGGAAAATGCACAATGAAGCAGCTTACTGAAGATACCGGTTTCACGAGTTCTTCAATTTGTCCTGGTGATGAAAGAAGAAAGTGCTGAACACTCTGTGCTAAAGCATTTCACAATTCTGGCCTTTTATCCCTTTTATTTTATTCTATTCTTTTCAATGTTTTATCTTGTATTGTTTTTGCATTATTGTCTTTACACTTGTTAAAGCACTTTGTAACTTGTTTTTGAAAAGTGCTCTACAAAGAAAGATTATTATTATTATCTTTCTGTTCTTCTTCCTTTTATTTGTTTTTTTTTAGTCGTTTACTGTGAAGCCCAAACTCACTCTCTGCAGGCTGTGGCAAGTTTAGTTCAGCTCGAGCCAAGACGACGGAGAGAGAAAGGTAAAACCAATTCAGCTGTTTGGAAACGCTTCAAGGAGTCCAACAAAGAACAGCGACAAAAACTTGAGATTGCAAGATTTGTTACATGGAGGTGTCTGCACCGATTAATCAAGGTAGATTCATCATTTTAAAACTCAGGGATGTATATTAATCATCAACTATTTTAATAATGGATTAATCAATTTGAGTGATTTTCAGTTACATTATATTTAAAATACAAGCAAATTCACTATTCATTTTTTTTTTAGGTTCAATAAATGCATGATTTTTTTCCAAGTCAGTGAGTAATGGTGTTAAATAACTGATTTCAATATTAAACAAAATAATTTTCCATAAATCGAGCCGCACTACATTTAACTGAGGTCAGTTTTAAGATTTACCAGGAACACTCGATTAGGTCAGAGCTGGAAGAAAATAGGAAATCACAAAGAATGAATCATTCATGTTAATTACTAACTGGAAGAATGATTCAACCAGCAGGTGTGACCTGTTTTTAGTTCTGTGCTGCTCACTGAGAGCTGACCAAGAGCAACCAAACCTCCTCAGAAAGTTGGACTTTGTTTCCTGTCATAAAACCACTTCCGGGAAGCGTCCTGTACCTTGAGGTAAATCTGCATACTGGATGTCACAGTAGGGTGGCGCCCAGCCAGGATTACAGTGGCACTCTTTCTTGTGGTTACACACCTGAAGACAAAATGCAATAAAATGAATCCAGACATGAGTCATCTCAATGGCACTTTGGTCCAGAGGAGTCAAATTGAAAACTTAAAAGTTAAAATAAATCTCTTACCCCCTTGTTGTTGCATTTCTTGGCACAATCCTCTGTTTGCCCATAGACTGATACGTCCACACATCTGTTGTCGAGGCAAACCTGTGCACAAATGTTCACTTCTGAGCAAAACATCCAACATAACAAAACTCCATATAATGTGTCTCCAACTGAAAGTTTTACCTTATTTACTCCACATCTGGTTCCTTTTGGCACCATGTCGATGTTTCTAGTTTTATCATCATCCACAGGTACTTTACACTCAATGCCGTTCACAGTGTAGGATGACCTTTTACCTGTGATGGACTCACCCCCTCCTCCACAAAATATAGATCCACATTTAAGATTCCTACAACAAAAGAAAAATGAATAAATGAATCAAGAACTTTTTTGACAGTTGTTGCTAGCACGGGGTCATTCTGTGTGCCAAGTTTCCTTCACGGGCGTTTTGTGATAAACCAATGGAAACCAAGAAGTGTGTGTTGATGATACGTACTGTGCTGTACAAGGGGTGTAGCCGAACTTGTTCCTCCCGCAGTTTAAACCTTCTATGCCCCGTTTGTTCAGGTCGAAACATATATCTGCTCCAATTCTGGTCCCTGAGGAAAGAAGATGTTCATGGTTAACGTCTTAAATATATGGAGGACCATTAATGCCAGGATAAGAAAAAGACTAGATGAAAAGTTAAAAATGGTAAAAATAAAAAATACTTTTTAAAAAAGTATTAAATACAAAGTCAACATTTTGACTTTTTCAAATTAAAGTTGAGAAATAGAATTAGAGTCACAGAATCTAAAATTAAAAATGCTTTTGGCTGCACAGAATGAGTTTGTAATGACTGTTGGTATAAAAGGAAGATGATGAATGGAAAAATAAAAAAAATACTATTTCTATTTAGACTGGTTAACAATATTAATTTAACACAGATGCCCAGAGATACCAGGTGCAGCACACGATCGTCAAAACCGCTGACTTACGGCCTTTTTTGCTTGGTGGCCATTTGGTGGCCGACCCGTAGGAGCTACACAGACAACCAGAGTATCCATCACTCCGTTCTAAAGCTACAGGCCTATAAAGCATGGGGGTGCTTTTGGTGACAGAAATGTTGATGAATATTCACAGTTTTTATCAATACTTCAATGTTATGTTATTTAGAACGTGGTTGTATACATGAATAGTGTTTTAAATATAACTCCCAATAAAAAATCAACATTTAAACAGTAAATATTGCCAAAATATGGACAATCGCCTGGTATATTTTGAAAATATTGTATGATAACTGTTGTATTTTAGTTTATTTTCATCAAATTTACAGTTACAAGTGCATTCCAGGTGTATTAAAATATGTTCAGTTGCATTATAATCTTATTCCTTAATCTTATGATGGTTTTGATGGTTTATTGCATTAAAATATAGCTTAGGCGAGGTTGAAAATATCCTATTTTTTCCGTATTGCATCTCAATTTAGTCTGTAATGGTAAAATAAATATGTTAATTTACAATGGATTGATATTTCTTAGCTTCTGACCTTCCAAAGGAGACCAGAATTACGCATCTAGGCCATATGGTTGAGGAGTTATTCCTGATTTATTTGGGTATGTTATTTTAAGCGTTTTTCCTGGAAAAGGGGGCCTGTTTTCAACAAGTTAAGTCATAATTTTGAGACCATAAATCAATATGTCAAAAGCCAGGGGTGCCCTGGTGATCTGGCGTTTACTGACCATGAGAACACGTCGTTCCTCATTTCTCTCCCCTCATTTCCTGTCATCTCTACTGTCAGGTTATAAACATATTGTGTCATGATTTTGATTCAGTAAGTCAAATCGTCTTTTTTAACCCACTATCTCTTATCATCTGTGTTGTTTCTTTTCCTGGCTTAAATACTGTATAACCTTTGTTTTTAACTCTGGTGGAGATCTTATGATGGGGCTCGGGACATCTCTGTCAATGATACTATATGTTAAGGTTCAGGCACAAGAGATGTTGCATGATGTTACAGACACCATTAAAGTTGGAGATAGTAAAAATGTGCTTGATAAATACACACTTGTTTTATAGATGCAGAGACTCCTATATTCTGTGAGAGCGCTATTCATTCAAGTTCTCTGTAGTCCTTGTGCACACTATTAAATCCTTGCTAGAATGAGCCATTTCTACCATGTGACGGAAAACAGACTAATAACTAAAGCTCCTTCAGGCTCATCTTGTCTATTAACAAGAAATGGAAAACACAGAAACCCCTGTTTTTACTTCTTTTACTTGAATGACCATACTGACAGCAGTGTGATGAGGGTACCTGATCCAAACAGCCTCCAGCAGTGCTGCTCAAGTGTGGGGCACTGGCCGTTGTAGCAGTAGCCCGGTGCCTGGTCGTAGCACGCTTTGCCGTTCATCTCAAAACTATCTTCAGGACAATCCTCAGACACTCCGGTGCAGTATTCAGGCAGGTCACAGTCACCGGCCAACTTTCTGCACACACTTCCAGCCAGTTTTAACTGTGGGTTAAAGTACATTTCGGCTGATTTAGTTAGAATTTCTTGTAAACGGTATATAATTAAGCTTGTGTATTTAAGTGGTATTTCATGCAGAAGGATGTGGTGAGTTGACGGAAACAGAAGGATATCACCCTCTGTTTCCTGTTATTATTGAACTGCTGCTGTTTTAATGTGGTTCGAAGAGTAACCTCCTCCCAGTTATTAGGAAGAAGCAGGGTGTGTCTGTATGACTGGCCTTTCTGTAACCTGCTGTAATGGAGCTGATCTGGCTTTCTTGACCAAGTCTAGCAGGGTTTTTTTTAGCAATGCTAGCAGCATGTTGGTTTGTCAGTCAGTAGGTCAGTCCACCACTTTGGGCCAGACTGAAATATCTAAACAACTATTAGATGGATTGCCATTAATCCTACTGACCTCTGATTCTCTGCTCGTGTGAACAGCAGGTCATTCAAAGTGAACGTATACTGGACGGATTGGCACAACATTTTGTTTTAACATTTGTGGTTCCCAGAGGATAAATCCTGATGACTTTTGTGATCCCCTGACTTTTTCCTCAGGTGCCACCATGAGGTTCTGGTACATTTGCGAGTAAAATATATCATGCCATTCAATTAAGTGCATTCATGTTCCCCTCTGGATGTAATAACTCTGATATTCAAAACATCAGCATTTTAGCATGTCGATTTTAGCAGGTATTGTTAATCATATGTTTGGGATTCTGGTGTTTTTACTCTGGGCTTTAAGCAGGTAAAGTATAAGAAACCAACTTTTAAAGCTAGCTAAAGGGTAATGGTAGCTAAAGTACCTGGCATTCGTCGCAGCATTGTCCATGAGCACACTGGGATCCTTCAGTCAGACGACAAGTTGAGGCATCACAACAAGAATTCTTGCATTCCTAAAAATTAAAAACCCACAATCTTTTTCAGTTGTGTTTCTATCCAGTTACACTTTCAGCTGGAATTTGCAGTAATGAAGTTCAGTTGAAACACATCAGATTTAATTCTCCCACACATGCAGCATCTCTGCCAAGAATTTCGTCTCTCTGAAAAGATGTGAGCGCACAGGAAAACTATTTTAATGTTCGAGGCCAAACTTCAGCTTTGGATGCCCTGAATCACCACTAACTTCCCTTTTATTAGCGCTAACCTCACATACAGGAAACCACACTAGTCAGCTTAAACAGAAAACCAAAATGGTGTCGTCCTTCACCAAATAATATATTTAAACTTTCCAAGGTCTCAAAAATCTATTACAACCAGTGTCATTAGCCTCTACTGAAGGTTGTACCTCCACAGTGCCACAGTCACACTCCTCTCCAGGGTCCAACAGGGCGTTGCCACAGCGAGGGCCCACAGCGATGGTCTTAACAGAGTCTGACGGTTTGGACAAGCAGCTGGGTTGAGCTCGCTCCATGAATTCAGCGAGCTGCTTCACACTGCAGCTGCTGAAAAACTCCGGGAACGCTATATTTCCTGTCCTGAAGAGGAGCAAAGAGATTTCAGCTTTACAAAAGATTTAAATTTAAGACAAGAGCTAAAACAGTTTATAATCCATGTGGCCAAAATTATGTGGACGTCGGATGTGCTTGCGTGCACAGAGGTATCATCATGTTGACGCAAGAAAGAGTCAAACACAAACTGTTGACGCACAGTTGGAAGAACTGTTGTGTCTAAAATATCCTTGTACGCTGCAGCATTAAGATGTCCCTTAACTGGAACTGAGTGGCCTGGCTCAAAACTAGGATAGGGGGAGTCCACAAACTTTTGGCCACATACTTCCAAGCTGAATCTTTATGACGTTCTTGCAAAAAAACAAACATAAAACAAAAAATAGCAGGAAGACGTCCTTACCTGAGCTTGTCTGCCATCACACAGTTCCCACTGCTGTAAGACGGACCACACACACAACCTTCAACATCGTGGGACAAGCCAAAATTATGTCCCATCTCATGAGCGATGGTGGAGGCGAGGCCTATCGGATTATCCTGGTGATCCTGGGAGAGAAACGCAGCAATGGCGCTTTAAATTCAGCAGGATGCATCATGAAACACCAACCTGCTCCCTTCATCTGCAGATGTAAAAGGACGAGTGTCTTGATTCATACCTGATTCACTCCACCTGAGTTTTCAGTGCACATGGCAAACTTATTCGCCAATCCAACGGTATCTCCCACAAAGTCTTTTCCACTGTTGAGTGAGGAAAGTATAACGTCAGGTCAAACTGGCAGCATAACTGTGTTCAACACCTGCGCAGATATCAAAGACTGATCCTCACGTCACAAATTGGGCGTTGTCATGCTTCGCCCTCTGCAGAAGATCGACCTGCCGCCACATGAGGAAATTGTCCAGAGCAGTCTCTGAATTAATGTCAACGTCGATGTAGTCTCTGTTTGTCCAGATCTCCAAACCCACCAGCATGACGTGAATGTTCAGATGTCGATACAGCTGCAAGCGGAGGAGGAGACGGCTTTCAGTGAGTGAATGCGCTGAGAGCGCCGACGGCACGACAGCAGACGAACAGCTTCTAAAACATTAGCCTGAATTTACCTTGTCGACGTGATTCACAACTCCGAGAATACGAGATTTAGTCTTGCTTCCGTGTAGCTTATACTGCAGGAAGAGGAGAGACAAACATGATCAGATTCACTGAGCGTTGGGAAGTTGTAAAGGACTTAAAATGAGATTTTTACCTCAGTGTTGTCCACCACCATATACAGCTCGACAAACCTCTGTGGACCTGCGATGGGTTTCTGAAGAAAAAAAGGAAACAGATACAACCTTCAAACTAATATTCTTATTTAAATCAACATAAAGAGGCGCAAAATTATAGACATAAGAGAGCAGACAGAAAAGGAAACAGATATAAGATACTTGATTTACATATAGTACATTCAGCATAAACATCCATCCTGCATGTTGGGGCCAAAAGTTTGTGGACACACAGGTGCTGTTTTTTAATGTTTTACTCATGACTCAGGGAGTGACATGGATAAAATCTTCAGATTTTTTTTTCATTTAATGGAAAATCGATCTTATTTGGCAAATTAAAAACACGGTAATTCAAATGTTCTTCTTCACACCGACACCCACATGAAAATCCAATATTACCATAAAACAGGGCTGATAATTCATTTACAACAGTGACCTACAGTAATAAAAACCAGGGATAACTGTGATGGCATGAAAGTATTGTTCCCAAATGGGCTACATCACGACATGTCCAAACTCTGGCACCTCAGCGTGGCCTCAGCACGCTGCTTCCTAGTTGTTTGTGCCTTCTTGGCCTTTACATTAAACACCCAGGGTGTATATGTTGATGTTACAGTGTAAATAATAATTTCCTGGCACCCGCAGGCCTGTGACGATAATTACATTATGGACTTATCGTACAATATATGAACATCGAGCCCTCGATCATTTTTGCTGACCTTGATGTTACCTGTTGTTTACATGCGTGTTTGTTTCCATAAGAATGTCTCCAACATTTTAGCATCATCTCCATTATCATGCCAGAATAAACAGCAGGATTTTCCCCACCATTATAAGACTTGGGGCCTTTTTGCACCTAAGTGCTGTGAACAATAAAAACTATGCAGACACATCAATTTTATTTTTTGTTTTGGTTGTGTGGGTTTTTTAAATTAATGTTTTCTTTATTTTAGTATTTTTTCCCCATTCCAATTTCCAATGTCTGAATAGTCTTGTGAATAAAACGTTCATTGCTCTTTGATTTATTATTATGGAAGTGGCACAAAATGGTCTTAAACTCTATTTTACTATATCGAAATTATTTCTGGAACATTATATAATCCAACAAAAGTAATTGTTGTTGTTGTAATCACGACAGGCCTAGTTACTTACCCACGATCTGGACTTGAAGAGGCCAGCGAGCCGAGGGCCCGGGTCCTGGTCCTGGTCGTACAGTGTGGTGGTGTTGGACGAAGAGCCACAGCTGACCTTCAGGTGCTCGTGTCTGTAAACTGCATGGTCACCATCGTCGGACTGTCCCAGAGGCTCTATCAGGTAAACCTGCTGCTGGGCTCTCACAAAGCCGCTGCAAACACAAAAAAACAACAACACAAACACTTAATTTGTAGGTTCTCTGAAGCAAAACAGCATAAATATGATTCAGCATACAGGGGAAAATGGTTTTGTCCACAAGATTTGGTTGAGGTTTCAACACATTTATTATTTTTAATAATGTAAAAGATTTCCACAAGGAAAGCCAACTTTGCTGAAAACAGCTTTAAAACACAAAGGCAATTCAAAGTGCTTTACGAAAGGCAAAGAACTGAATTTAAAAACACAACAAAAAAAAAGATTTAAATACAGTTGTAGCGCAGGTACAGCAACACACAAGCAGGCTTCATAAACACCTTGACAAACCAACTGATTGCTATCATGAAGCAACACGTTTCACAAGAACTGAAGTCACTGAAGAAACTTTCACTGGCGAGCGGCGAATTACAAACGAATAAGGAAGTTCAAAGGTTTAAAAATATCTTAATTTTCTTACCTAATGCCTGAACAAATGCCAACGCTGACGGAAGAGTCCCTCACACCTTCAATGTGACCGTGATAGTAGCAGTGCTCCTGGAGGGAAATACACTCATCAGATCAAAGACGTCACTGTTCGTACTTTACGTTATTCTTTAACGGTGTTACTCAAAAAGGGTTGTTTTTAACTTCAGTAAAATTATGATTCACAGGTTAAGAATGTCGGATCTTAATCATGCTGGGTTTGGCGTAAACTCCATACTGTCACAATATATTACCTTTGCTCATAGAATAAGGCAAAACTGACGCGTTTGCAGATACCAATGTAGCATTTATTTCTGCGTAACCATGTTTTTGTTTTAATGTGTGACATGTTAAATACTAAGCAGTAGGTACAACCTGAGAGTATCTCTCCTGCTAATGGTTTCAACTAGTTACCCTGATTAATAATAATTCAGTGGAAACCTCATCGGGCTCAAATTGATCACTATTATAACAGATTTTTGTCTAATGCAGATTCTAATTGACATTTGTATATTTATTCCATGAATAAAAAATCATTAAACGGAATCTCATTGACTCTTTCAAATGCTTTTGAAATTACTGTATTAATTAAATATAAAATATAGCTAACTGTAGTTCAAATTATAATAAAAACAGTATTTTGTCAAATACAGTATTGGGAGTAGTGAAAATAGGCTACTAAGCCAAAGCTCATCTCTGGTTTCAGTGGATTTCTACATTTTTAACAGAAATAATCTCTCCGCAGCAACTAACAATTATTATAATGCATCAAAGGTAAATTAAAAGTAACATCTCACCTCATTTGGTGACGTTGTCACACGCTTTCCATCGTCTGAATAGTGTGTTTCAGTGTAGCCTCTCCCAATAAGATTCCTATTTAATACAGGTGAAAACAGTTTTATTTTTCAAATACTTAAATATTAAGTGTTAAGAATTGAAAACAAAAAAACGATATTTACTTGTTCTTTTCCAGATACATTGTGTGGTTCCTCCCTTCGATGGCCAACTCGTACCGAACTGTATCAGGATAAAGCTGTAGAAAATTCATGACAACTATTGATAATTGTAACAATTATACACATTTGTAGTGGTGGAAGAAGTACTCACATCCTTTACTTGGGCAAAAATAGCAATACCACAGAAAAAAATAATATTAAAAACTGGTCTTTTACCTGTTTTTAAGATTTTTTTTTCTGTGGTATTGCAGTATTGAGTATTAACAGCTGTGATGCACAGATGTGTAAGTAATATTTAAAGCAGGTCGAGAAGAAAATAATTGAAGCTTCTTTATATACTGTTTGGTACTTTAATCTATTGCAGTGGTGGGAAGAAATGAAGTACATTTACTCTGTGCTTTTATGCTACTTTACAATAACACTCCATAATGTTTAATAAGTAAATATTGTACTTTTTACTGCACTAGAGGTGTAGTTACTTTGAAGATAAACGTTTTACAGAAAAAAAACATATGATAAGGTTATGAAGAAAATAAACAACCGTATATAAAGTAGTAAAAGTTATTTGTACTTCTACACACAGATGATTACTTTGACTTTTTATATATTAAAGTACATTTTTTTATGATAACAATTCTGTACCTGTATCTTTTTACATTGTGATGTGGCCCTAAGTGTTAGATCTTCTTCCCCCACACAAAATGATGTTCTGTATGCAGAATCAGTACATGATGCAGGTTACAGGTCCCACAGGTGTGTGAGGCAGGTGAGGTGTAGTCAGTCACCTGGTTGTCCCGCACGCTCCTCTTCTGTCTCCCTGGAAGTCTCTGAGGTCTGACCACCTCATATCTCTCCACCTGAGACAACATCCCAGAGCACTGCAGGAGACAAACTGCAAACAAAACTTTACTGTTATTCGCATTTACATGAAATATTTCAGTGGATACAGTCTGAAAATTCTTATTAATTACATTCACATAGCGACAACAAAAATTAGTTTTACAAACGATATGAGCCTTCAGACGCACTTAATGGCGTTACAAACGGCGGACAGAACATTAACAGCTTCTTCTCCAAGTTTTCCTGTCAGCGTGTGTTTTATTCAACCGGGATAAAAATGTAGGGAAACAAAAACAAACGCGTAAAAAAAGTATTTCAATGCAGAATAGTGAACTCTGAACCTACCCCATGTCAGCCACAGTGAGAACATGTTCGCTCCCATGTCGGTGCGCTGTGCTCGGGCACTGCAGCTCATCTACCCGTTAACTCCGGGCCAGCTGTTCCGTTAAAGCTCCGCCTCCGGTTACTTCTTATCGCCCCCTCACACGTTTACCGGAAAGAAACAGTCAAGTATGCTACGGTGACACGTACTTAAAGCAGACTTCCGGTGAAATAAAACAAAACACTTGTTGTACAAAAGACGGGTTGTATCTTTGAAAATTATTTTTTCGTAATCCAGCAGATGTCCGGAACCATGAAATGTTAGGCCGGGGCGAAACAAACTTTAAAATAAAATCCGCAAATACTTTGTGTGCCAAGCGTAACGCACGTCTAGCGCAGGAGTGCGTAGCGGAACACTTTTCGGAAAGATTACCTTAAACGTTGAGTTTACACGCTGAAAAACATTTTCCTCTTTCCAACCAGAGAGCGGGCATCAGGAAAATACATTTGGATACGGAACTTTTCCCTAAGGTTTCCACGGGGGCGCCATGTAATCGCGGTTCAACTAAGTTTATGGCTCCGTCTAATTGTTGGAAATGCTTAGGCGTTCTTCAGTTTGTGGCTCCGTCTATTTCTTGAAATTCCCCACTTGAAGCATTCTTCCGTTTTTTCCCCATTTTACTGACAAACTTTCAGCTTAAAAAGACAAAATAAAACACGGGTCTCAAAATTTTACATATAAGATATTCTACAATATAAATATAACGTTAGATCTACTTATAACCAGCAGATAAATACTCTATATGTTGACATTTTAACATGTACGTCTTTGACAGGTTACGCTTTTATTCTGAAGTCAGTCGCGTTATATTTCCGGTACGACTTTAGTTTTGGCTAACTTCACGCTGCTAAGTGTCAGAGTTATAACCTGTTTTATGGTCTACAGTTATACTATAACACTTATCAGGCCACAAATTAATAAAAAAACCTACAAATACCTTTCATTAAATAATAAATATTCGCCTCACACATTGAAAATGTGTCATTTATCTTAAATAATTCAGTCAAACAAGCAAAAGAATGGCTACATAGCAGTTGCATAAACAGTCAGTTAAAAGTCATTTTTTTTAATGAAGTGAAATATTAACATACATTTTATTGTACAGGTACAATAAGTTACCCATAAGGAGAGTCTTGAGTTTCACTTTCAGAGCAGAATAAAGTTCCACATTTCTTAAAATGTACAATTTGAAGCACTGAAATGACGCTGCAAACATCAGATTATAACTCTACATTTGATACAGTAACGTTACAATATTATATACACAAGTATCAGCTCTTTGAATCAACGGCTGATGTTTGTATGGGCGGCTGGCGTTGGAGTAACGGGCAGACATGTGGAAAGGCTCTTTTTATTGTGGAGTGACAAATGTATTACATGCTACGCTGCTGCTTTCTGACTCCGCTCGATGGCCATCCTCTCCAGCCGCTCAGTGTAGAATCCATTGAAATCCAGCCTGTGAAATTATAACAGCAGAGTAAGCAAATGATCAGTCATTTATAATGCTTGATAAAAAAAATAGGGCCAATTTAATTTGAATACACTGCGACTACCTCTGGGAAAACAAGGCGTATTGGAGTCTGCTCTAGTTTGAATAAAATATCCAGTAGCTCTGTAGATCTATCCATATACTGCCAATAAATTTGAATGTGCACAGAAAAACCCATCTTTGGTCCATTTAATGTGAACAGTTTTACCTGTAGATGATGCTGATCATGCTGTGCTCGCAGTCGTTGGTGCTGTAAATGCTCAGCTTGTCCAGCAGGTCCAGCAGCAGCATGCTGAAGTTACTGTCAAAACTGCTGATGGTGGCTTCAAAGCCTGCGTCTGACTGGAGGGCGTCCACGTACTCGGCTAAAAACTGAAGCAGTAAAAGATATTACCCAGATGCTCCAGTGTTTGTAAACACCAGTTGTTTCATAATATTTCAGAAACACAAAGTAGGAATCTGAACATTTCCCAACATTTTACTGGGTGACGAGTGTATTTTGTAAATACCTTTGTGGTCAGCCTCTTCTTCTCTGCCTCCTCAGCACGTTCGCTCTGAGTGGGAGGCCCGTCCATAGTCCCTTGTTCCAGAGAGAGACGCTCTAACCTCATGCTCTGAGTGAACCGCTAGAACAAAAACAAAAATCTTGTTACAAGCAATTACGAGTTTCATTTTCAGGTTTTAACATTCCTGATTTAGTGTAGATTTTTTTCCATCTAGTGTTCAATTGAAGCAGAACATGAAATGCAATATGAATACTTTAAAACAGAGGTTTTCAAAGTGGGAGGCGGGCGTTCCCATTGGTGCTCCAAACTGTTTCAGGGGAGGCTCACTGATTGGAAGTAAAAACATATTAGTATTTACGTTAGTAACTAAAAATCTTTTTTATATTTCCCAGTGTTGCTTTTATTTTTTATGCAATTTCAATTGCCTTGTGGTTGAAATGTGCTACACAAATCAACTTGCCTACTATTAAAAATAGTTATTACATTACTTATCAAAAGAAAATCACAGAGACTAGCCCAAATGTGTGTGATCTGGTTAAACGGAGTTCAGAGATACCGTTTTGCGGGAATGTTACTGTCTTTCCCAGAAACTCATAAACGCCTTAGGACAGACTTTTGTTATCTATTTTGTGTAGTTTGAAGTTCTGTCAAACATTAGGCTGTCTTAGCTCAATTGTTGAGCGTCGATGGGACCAAATAACATAATTGGGATTGCACAGGCACCCGTGATTTGACCAAAACTTAGCAAGTAAGCTAAAGGGGTGTGAGGGGCCGCCTTTTTCCAAGCTTTGTCTTAGGGGAGGCCCCCAGTCTAAGACTAAACCCCTGCTTTAAAAGACACAGACCTGGAGCAGAAACAAGCAGCTGGCTTGGCTCCTCTTTATTTTCACGTCAACAAACCTGCATGCAGTCTGTGAACTTGACGCAGACAGACATGAGTTTGGAGAAGATCCGGAGAAGCTCGGGGTTGGTCAGCATGCAGTCCTTCAGGCAGTTGTCCAGGAAGCTAGTGTGGTGGCAAAGTACATCATCAATGTTTGACGCCTGGAGAGGGAGAAGACAGACGATAAGCACAAAAAAAAAAAAAAACACCAGACCACATTTTCCGAGAAACCTGTGTGTTTCCTTTCCAGTGTTCTACAGGTGTCCTGACCTCCGACCGTTAAAACTAACTCATACGAGCGCAGCAACAACAACACATAAAGAGTGATACCGTGGCGGCTTCGCTTTTGTTAAACAAAAGACCACTGACGGTGCGATAACAGGACGGGAGAGTTCATGCACTCACTGTTTTCAGGTTATTCTCCATGATGTGCCAGGTGGGCTCCATCACCTCAAACATCATGTAGTACTGGATGTTCTGCACAAAGTTGAGCATGCGCTGTCGGAGCGCGAACGCAGCAGCAAACCTGCGTACAGGTAGTTTGAACAGAGCGTGAGGACGTTTTGCTGGCTGAGATTTTTACATAAATTCACCTAAAATTCAACTTCAACTCACCATTTGGGAGAACGTAACGAGTACTGCTTGAAATCTTTGTTGCTGATCCACACGTTGCACAGCAGCCTCTCGACATGTTTGCAGTAAAACATGTGTCTGAACAACATCTGGTACCTCGTCAGGGCTTTCCTGGAAAATGATTGCAAATGAAATACTGTTAAATTACTTATGGATTACTTATACGTTACAAAGTCATACATAAAAAACTAACAAGTAAAACAGAAATAACTAAACAGAAGAAAACATATTGTTAGTGTACAGAGACTCCTGCAGCAGAATTTAATAACCACTATTATTTTATAATTTGGGACATTTTTTTTGCAGCTACAATTATATTTATTATTAATGAATGTGCCTTATATTTGCTCAATCAATCAATCGCTTTGCCTATAAAAAGTCAGAAAATAGTGAAAAAGGCCCAAGTGGACGTCTTGTGATGTCTTGAGTTAAAAACCCTAAATATTTTAAGGATACTCTCACTTCTGACAAAGAAAAGCATCAAGTCCTCAGATTTAAGAAGCTGCAGCAAGCAAATGTTAAAAGACACTAAAAAGACTAGAATTGTAAGGCTGAAAAATATGCAAACAAAATCATCGTGATTATTTTTATAGATATTGCGATTGTGATATGAGTCAAAATTTTAGTTGTATTGGTAATTTTTGATTTTATTTTCACTGAAAACAGTATAAAAATGATAAGATTTCTGATGGGGTCTGTACCAATCAAGCATGTTCCCTCATGTATGGAGAATATCATTTGTAGGCCGGGGCAATTTCAACCACAAATTCTGATTTTGATAATCTTTCGATTAATTGTTAAGCCCTACAGGATCGGATAATCAAAACGGTTAGTTGTTCATTTTGCTCCCGTGTCATATTGAAAAGAAAGAAACGCGTCTCTTACACCTACAAAACGGCAAAATAACAAATTACAACTGCACTTGGGATTTGTTATGTTATGTTTTATGCTGAAATATCTTGAAAGTTAGGAAAGCTAAACAATATGAAACGCATAAAAGAGATAAAAAAAATCAACCGGCAGCAGCAGAACAGAACCTGTTGATGATGAGCGAGAGCGGCCATTTGACGATGTAGTCGAAGGAGAAGGCCTCCAGCCCGCTGAGGGCCACGTCTGTCGGGTCTGCGTTGATGATGGACTTCTCCTGTTTGGTCTCGATGGCCAGCACCCGCAGCAGCTGAGTGATGACGTCATGAGGCATTAAGTCAATCTGTGGTAGGAAGAGAGGAAGACCGAACGTTATAAAGAGTGACTCATAAATCATGACATCAGTCTGCAAGTGAAGGAAGCCAAGTACACTTATTAGTGTAACAAAGGATCGGATGGATTGTTACAAGCTCTTGTTTTGCTTTCTCTAATTTCCATCTCTCTTTATTTTCATTCCTGTCCATTGTTTTGAAGGGATAAACTCCTGATTTTGTGGGTGTGTAAAGACCGCTGAGACTTTACAAATAAACTTGACCCTGAGTTCGCTCCGAGCCTTGAGCGAAAGTGGAATTAATAAATTAACCAAAATGACAAATGTTTGCCAGGCAGGACTAAGTACATGTAGCTTATTTAACTATATATTGAATCCAGAGCAAGAACATAGTGAGGTACCACTGAACAGCATGTTTAAAAATCCTCCTGAGGAAATTATCTGTCACTTTAGCTGCCAACTGCTCCACTATTTTCACCAGCGTGTCTCTAACTTCATATTTATGTACCAGCCCATCTAACTCTTGGGACTTTGACGTTTCCTGACGAGAGTACACAGAACTACAGTCTTATTTCCACCCGCCTTGAGGTCGTCTTTGAAGGGGTCTGTGTTGGCTGTGCTCATCCTCAGAGCGAGCTCCAGCAGAGCTTCTAGTCGGGGAGGAACGATGTCGTCCACTGGCTTCTTCAGCTCTTCCTCCGTCAGGTCCATGAAGTGCACAAAGAAGTCGCCTTTGTCCATCAAAAAGTAGTGCTTGATGGATCTAATAAAAACAGCACAGTCAAAGACAAAGCTTTTTAATAAAGTGGAAACAGACAACTTTTCTACCTCCAGCGTTTCCAAGTGACATTATTGTTTGCAGCGATGTCGCAAAGGTGCCACTGTTTCCTAAGAGCCTAACTTCATGAAGAAATTTCCAACACCACTTTTGAAATAAGAGAGAAGAAGGAAGCATGTTCCCTGTAGAAGTCAACTGAAAGTGTCACAATTTTATTTTTTATTTGGGAAAAGGCAAAAGCTACTGTAAGCATGTGCATTGCCTATTAACATGAGTATGAGTAAAGTTATTGCTTCACACAAACAAGTAACTACAGCATGAGTTGGCATCAGGGTGGAGTAACGTTACAAGAAAACATCAGGAGACTTTCATATTTTTTGGGAGTGTCCCAAGATTTCCCCCTACTGGTCAGATGTGGTTTAAACTATTCAACTGATTATTGGACTACAGCTTGAAGAGAGTTTTAGTGTATTCTATTTGGGCAACATACCAACTGGACTGAACAAACAAGACAGATATTTGTTTCAAATATTGCAGGCAGCCAGTAAGAAGACTTTATCACGAAAATGGTTCAATGAGCAACTGTATCAGAATGGACAGACATAATACACAAACTTTATCCCTCAGACACTCAGAGAAAGGTGAACAGTACTGGAAAAATGGAAATATTTTGTTAGTGAGATGTCACAGTAGATCTGGACTGGAATTATACGTAAAATGTTGATTTAACAAACCTGTGTAATATTTTCTCCCCCTTTTTTCTTACTAGATGGCTCTTTCAACCGTTTAATTTTGTCGGTCATCTTTATGTTTTGTGTAGTTTTTAGAAAAATGTTCAATAAAAACAAAATTTCAAAAAAAAAAGAAAAGAAAAAAAATCAGGAGAACGTGTGTGTGTGTGTCTGTTAATTAATTTAGTCTATAATAAAGAAATGAAAGCAGATAGAAAGTATTATATATGTTGAGAAAAACTGGGTTAGCTACCAAAGCTAACATGAAGAAAAGCCCTCTAGAAATCAAAAGACCAGTTTATCTATCAGGTTATATACTGAATGCATCTAAAACATAGTGCATGTAGATATTATGTCATCAGATTTGCCTGTTACACATTTATCATATAGCAACAGCAGAATAGAAAGAGGACAGTGCCATAAATCGAGACTTAATTTTTCCGGGAACAATCGTGCGGAGGCATAGTGAAAGAGAGGCTTATATCTTTATTCTATAGCAATTCCACCATGCAATCAATATTTATTTCATAAAGATGAGCTAAAGCAAAAAGGTTGTCTACTTTGACTTTTTTTTGCTTGTTTTTCTTTGTAAACTGTCCTTTGGTTTCAATATACTTCATATATATTGTTGTTGTAATTATTAATAATAATAAAAAACAACAAATGGAGAAACATAAATGCAGATTTCTCCATACAGACCATGAATGACGGTGGCTTTGAATTCAACGTGGCAACTAAGCAGCACCTCATCCTTTCTCTCCCCGTTAGCTTACCCGTCACTCCTCCATTATAAAATGTCTCGAAAATCGGTTTACCTCAGACGTGAAACCAGCTCCTTCTCTTCCATGAGGAAGGCCAGCAGGACCTTGCTGGCATAGTTGTAAGCTTTCTCTATCTGCTCCACGTAAGCCCTCTCCTTCAGGGTGTACAGGACCTCCTTAGCATCAGGACACGTCACATCGCGGCCGCACTCCCGCACCACATTGAGGTATTTCCCTTCACAATAACAAAGAAGGGGGTCAATTATTTTGTCTAGGAAAGGCTCTTACAATGTTTTATGTTGTTTTGTTTTACCTGTGCTTAATATTTTGTCTGCCATTTTCTGTAGAAAGGAGGGAATCCGATGTTGCACAATGGTGTATCTCTGATCCCAGTACTTATCATTGTAGTCCTCCTGAATTTTCTCTTTCTGCAGCTCATGCTCTTCCACCATGAACTCACTGTCAGAACACAAAAACATGGACACAGCCGTTAAAACAAAAGGCAGATACAGTGGTTCAAGTGGTGTTTTGTTATTTCGAGCGTCGGCCTATAAACTGTACCTGTATGGATCCTTGATGATGCCCCTGTAGATCCACTTCTCCAGGATTTCAAAGTAAGGGACGCTGGCTGCTTTAGTGAGGTAGAGACACAGCTCCTGAGCCTGGCTGTCACCGGTGAAGTTAAAGGTTCGATCATGAAGAAGACTCAGCGTCGACCCACCCATACACTCTCCTTTGTCCACCGAGGAGGCTGTGAACATAGCGGAAGCGGTTGTGTTGGCTTGTGGCCCTTCATCTCACGACAAAATGCTGCTCTCACATTGATGCATCAGTATTAACAATCCAACTACATTTACATACACAGCATAAGTACATTTATCAAATAATACTTCAGCGCTTTTACTTAAGTAGCATTTTAAAGCAAGACTTTTACTTGTCTTGTAACCATAGACTGTATAAAAGAAGTGGACGTGGCCACCGTGACGTCTCCCATTGGTTCGTAGACTACTTGAAGCCTCAAGTTTGGGATTGTGGTCGTCGCCATCTTGGTCTCAAGTGATCATATTTGGACGAGAGGGTGGAGTTGGGCAGGGATATGCATTGCTATGCCTTACAGGTGCTCTGCTTTATTGCCTATTTTCCTCTAAATGGGACCATAATTTACTGAATGAGCATCATGCTGTGTTAAAGAAGACTTGAAACTAGCGACTGAGACCATGAACTCTTTGGAAAAGTGTTCACTGAGGTAATAAATCAGCTGAGAAGTAGCCTCATTTTCTCATAGACATCTATACAAGAGTCGCCCCCAGCTGGCCATCAGAAGAAATGCAGGTTTAAGGCCCTTCCACATGGGCTTCACTTTTCAGACCTGGAGGTTGCTCCTTTTTCACAGTGTGATAATTCTTCAAGTTAAAGGATCCAAATACTTCTTCCACCACCGTTTAGAAATGAAATACATCAACTATCATTATGAACATTTGTGTCCAATTTGCTGGTGCTGTAGTTATCTCTCTGAACCTGGTTCAGAGTGGTAAAAATGAGCTCCCTACATGCCCCTGTAATTTACATGAGTGTGATTAACATGTCGTTTTCATGTTTGAATAGGCCCCCCAGTCACGTTTCCATGAAGGGGGCAATCTGGCAATCTGACTAGGTTTCCACTAGGGCTGACTGACTTGGGGGGAAAAAAATCTAATTGCGATTTTTCTACCAGATATTGCGATTACGATTTGCGTTTTTTTAATTGAAAAGTTCAATATTCACTGCCACTCTATTTTTGACTGAAGCCACGTCAAGCAGCACAGAGCAGATGAACCAGGCAGGAAGTCAGACACAGAACGGCACAGAGGATCCGGTCAATTTTCATAAAGAAACAGCCTTTGCAGACTTTCGATCGTACATCAACAATAAACACAGTTAAAACAGACAAAAAAAAGAAATAATTTAACTACGTAGCCTAGTTAACCATAGTAGAAGCAGAAAAATCAAGGACAACTTAACAAATAAGCAAAATCTGAACAAGTCTGCAAAATCAGACAGAAAAAACGCTCTTATTCTGAAATGGTCCGTGTGGGAAATGTAGCCTTCAGAGAGTGGAACGAAACCGGCTCACAGAGAGCGGTTATCCGTAGTTGTAGCCCACAAAATGACAAACTAACAGCACGTCAGATATGTAGGGCAGCTAAACGCTCCGCTGCTGTAACCTGTCAGTGTGAGTTGACGCCAGACAAAACCTGGTGCTTGCGATTGGCGAGCAGATCTGTCACACAAGGAAGACAATGGAATGAATTCTTCGCCACGCAGTTCAGCGATAAAGAGGACAAAAATCTCGAACACAGTCTTACAGCAGCTTACAGTGTGAATGTGACATTAAATAACATTCAAAACAGAATCAGGCCCTTCGTGTTCAGACTCTCACCAAGAGAGGCGAGTATCTCCATGGTCCTCATGGTGGGCTGGATGTAAAACCAGAGCTTCTGCAGTGACAGGAGGCCCTGCCGCTGGAGGTGCTCCAGCTGAGTGACCAGGATCAGGTACTCCTTCATCAGGGTCCTCATCGCCGCTGTCAGCGCATGGTTCACCTGACCGTACTCAAAGGACGACTTCTCCTCAATGAATCTGAAGGACAAACACAATAATGTTTCCTCTGTGGCACTCTTAAACGCGTATGAACACATGAGCGCAAACATTTTGAAAGGGTTGATTCAACATAACATTTTTACATGCTCACCGTGTTATAGTGGAGTAATACGACGCAACTGGTAATATTCTGTTAACCAGCTCTTTGATAGACATGTCCAGTGTTGAATCGACAATGAAGGAGCGGTTCTGCCTCCCCAGCACAGGCTGAGCTGTGATGTCTCGCCCATCAACTCCAACCAGGACGAACAGCAGGTCCTCCACCAGAGCTTGTTCCTGAGCAGGCAGGGGCATCGTACCTGGCCGCAGATAACACTGTTAGAATCTCTACAAACAACAACAACAACAAACAGTCACTTGAGCGCATAATTCATGCAACCTTTTAAAAAAAAACATAATAATTTCATTCACCTAGTTGATGATCCAGTATTAAAGGAATACAGAGAGCGTGTGGAAATGAAACTGGCTTACCAATGGCCACAGCTGCATCTGCTGGAGGGGTGGGGCTGGTGATGAAGTCTCCGAGGAGAGCAGGACGGTCGTACACCCAGTTTGGAAACACGGGGTTGGGCTGGGTGGGGTTCTTCTTGTTGTGTTTGTCCCTCAGCATCTTCCGTGTGACTTCAGCAGGCTGCAGGCAAAATCCAAAAAGAGAGACTGATGAATTAAAAAGCAGGGTGAAATTTAATCTAAACTTTCTGTTCTATTAAGTCTGAAAAGCTGTTGTGGAAATTATATTCCTGGTGAGAGGTTGAGCAAATAATTGAGTTACAAGGAACCGTTGTCTTTGAAGAATTTATTTAACAAAAAAGAGAATAAACAGTGAAGTACTACAACAGAATCAGCTGGACCAGAGGTTCTGTCTCCTAAGACAGTCACTAACGTCTGGCCCAGAGCAAACAATTGCATGATCATTTACACAGTCTGAGCATCTATGTTTTGGGGAACAAAAGGTCCTTGACTGGTCCCAGTCAAGGAAGGAGAAGAACAGCTAGTGAGGAAAACAATCAACAACCCCACATCCCTGACCTAAACCACACACATGTGGACAGACTGGAATAACAAGAACAATAAAGATTTAAAACAATATATAAGACATAATAAATGGAGATAAATAGCACTCTTATAAGTACTTGCATAAAAGATTATAAGTGTAAGAAGAAAACAATTTTCTGCCCTTACATTAGCTTGTTTTGGTTTTATAGCCAACTATTTTGCTGTTTTGATTCACTCTCACAAGCTTTGTGAATCCTGATGAGATTTTAATTATAGGACTCGTAAGCAGGGTTCCCACGCTTTTCTAGAAATCTTTTCCAGGAACCTTCCAGGACATTTTTGTTATGATATAGCTGGTATGACAAAGAATCTATTAAATATGTAGAAATTATGACAAATTGATATTGCCTTGTTTTTTTTTTTTGTTTCTTTGGGAAAGCCCTTCATGCTCTTTGCTTGGCAACTGCTTTTCTTAAGGAATTATATTTTAACCACTGCTGCCAGACCACCAATAACTGAATAGCCTCAACACAAATTATAGTAAAATCCCAGCATTCTGTTGAACCTTAGCTTTCTAAAACCATAGCGAACATAGCGATAAAATAATTTTCCAGGATATTTTACTTTTTCTCTCATTTTTTATATCTTTTCCATGACTGGAAAATTTGTCAACTGTTTTCCAGAATGAGTGGGAGCCCTGGCAAGTACGCCAATGAGCCAGGCTGTTGGGGGAGGGGAAGAAAACCACACATATACACTCCCGACAGGATTAATAATGTGTGTGTATTATTAAAATCACCCAACAGAAATTAATCCCATCCGAATGGGATTATTATTTGATAAGCATTCAATTGTTTTTGTGAAAAGACCCATCCAGCTGTCAGATCTACTGCATGCTGTGCTCACCAGAGGAGCGTTGGAGCTGGCCGTCACGTTGCCGAGCTTCTTTCGCAGCTCGTCCAGTTCCTGCATGGACATCTTGGTGCTGGTCTGAGGCAGAGTGTAACTGGTAGTTGTGGTTGACGTCGCGTTCGCTGATGACTCTGACCTCTCTTTGGCATTCTGCTGCAGAAACTGAAGCGTCTGCGAAAAACATCCCGACAAGGCGGTGAGATAGTGTGATGAGAACGGTCAACTACTATTGTTCAGTATGGCAGTTTAAAAATATAAATGAACACACAAATCAAGCCACACCCAAGGCCTTTTAAATTGGTTTCAATCCTCTATTTACATCAGTGACATTTGCATAAAGCCTATACCATTAACTGCATTTTTCACTTTCACTTGGATGTTTACACTGCTGCTATTGTTAAGAGATGAAAAACAAATCATATGAAAACACAGGACACATTTTTTACATCATAATCCTTTCAAATCTGAGAAACTAATGAGTGAAACTAATTATTTCCACTTCCAAGTAATAAACAAACCCATATAATTAGCTGCTTGTAAACGATGTCTTACCTCTTTATCTTCACAGAGTTTGGAGAGCAGATAGACAAGAGGGTCGAGGTTTCTAACATTTTTGGACTTGAGCTCTTCATACTTCCTCAAGAAGTCCTCGGGGGTTTTAGAGAACTCCGCTAATTTCACCTGAAAATTATAAAACAGACAATATCAAGAGAATATACACAGTTAGCAACACATTCATTTCTTCAACGGATGTGAGAAATAATTCTTATAGTAATTATGTTTCTGTCACACCTGATTTAAACTGACTGTTTTACTTCATATAAAAGAAAATCGTGCTCGTCATGTACTGCAGGGCTACAGGTGCTGCCTACAGCTGCAACATGTAGTCTGAAGAAAAACAAATTCCGACCTAAACCGCAAAACTACGATAATGATCTTTAATTCACACCGACAAGACAAACATTTAAGATGTTTAGACCTCTATAAAAAGAAATATATATCGCAGTGCGTTTCCCCCCAGCGCTTCACCATTTTTCAATAAAAGATGATGAATTACTGTATCTTCGTGGGATATGCCACACAATTATTGTTTGTCCAGATCTAGACATGTGTGACCCATGCAAATATATAAATATGCAAGAACATGTGCATAGAAAGATATCTCTGTAATTTATGGTATTCATCTTCATAGGCTGCAATACAAGTCTGAAATCCACTTACTGCTAGTAATTCCAATTATACACACTCTTTCTTTAAAAATGTTTCTGCTCTCTTTTACAAGTTATACATTTTTCACAGAACATAAGCTGAAAAAAGTCTCACAAATTACATGGTGAAAGACAAAGAACGCCTATACGATTTTGACTTTAGCTCAGATCTGAACAGAGCTCTGATTTCTGCTGCCAGGTGTTGCAGGCACATCTGGAAAAAAACATTTTGTTGGCTAACAATGATGACTGACCGTAACCCTATGATGACCTCCAGTGGGTCAGGGGCAAGTCACGGAGCCAGAGTTTTTAATCAACTTATTGAACATTGGGGTGCTGATGGCACAGTGGATAAGACACAAGCCTTTGGTGTGAGAGACCCACGTTTAATCCCCCACTGTGACACATCCACCAATGTGTCCCTGAGCAAGACACTTAACCCCTAGTTGCTCCGGAGGCGTGCAACCTCTGACATATATAGCAATTGTAAGACAAAACAAACAGCTAACTGAATAAATGTAAATGTGATTTGTATCATCTACAGTAATGCTGCCTCCAAAGCACAGCGTAAAAAAGAACACATGCTATAATGCCTTGATAAAAAAGTATAAAGCTGATTTCTGCTTCTACATCAGAGTTGTTAAAAAAAAAAATAGCCTTGACTGGGCCTTCTTGAAAACAGTGATCAGTTATCAATTACAAGGCATTATGGTCAAGTTCCCGTGCCTGAAAAGTTGCATTAAAGTGTTTCTTATACCCACCTTTGCACTGTGAGCAGAGACTGTAGTTGTGACATAGGGAGTCCTGTGTTTCTGCAGTAAGTCTATGTAACCCTCTGCTCCATCACCTCCCCGAACATGGAGCAGGCTGAGCAGCTCGTTCACATCATGGTGGATCCTGAACTCACTCATGGCTCAGGCAGCTGAGATGACAACAGCAGACAGAGATGAGGAGAATAGCTTAGCTTAGCCCCAATACAGCTGAAATCAACATCAGCGCTTCTGGCTCGTACTGACAAGACATCGGGTCTCAACTAGCGACTTTAAAGGCTGCATCGGGCACCTTTAACGAGCTTATAGTGAGATAACAGTTAGTTATTTTGACGCTAGCTCGCTAACTAGCTAGACAGACAATCCCGGGTAAAATGAACTAGCCAGTAAGATGAGGATGCTAACTGTGCGGCTAGCTTATCCTGTGCGAAATATATAATTCAACAGCTATAGTTACTCAGTAATAATAAGCCTTATTATAGGTCTAACCCGCTATAACTTTACCTGTCAGCCGTGTTTAGCACAGTTTAACAGCACAGAGCAGCAGGTACCAAACGCGCCCACCACTGGTTAAACTCTTCTTCTTCTGTTGTTGTTGTAATCTACGCAGTAACGGCGCCGTACTGCCCCCACAGGTGAAATATCACACTACACCTTTATTCATTGGAAGCCAATCCTTCCATCACTTACTCACCTTTAATTATAAGGACACCTGGTGTGGTTTGTTTACTGCAAATGGCACCAGTTCAGTCCTCTACAAGAATGTCACAGTCAGTGCTGGAAGTGGGCCAGAACTCATCGGTACACAGTACAGGCACTTCTCTTTTAATTTGGCTTACAATAACATCTGTCACCTATCACATTCTGTGACTAAACCCAAACAACAATGTTTTCCTAACCATAACCAAGTACTTTTAGTGCTTAAACCTAACCAAGTACTTTTAGTGCTTAAACCTAACCAAGTACTTTTAGTGCTTAAACCTAACCAAGTACTTTTAGTGCTTAAACCTAACCAAGTACTTTTTGTGCCTAAACCTAACCAAGTACTTTTTAGTGCTTAAACCTAACCAAGTACTTTTTAGTGCCTAAACCTAACCAAGTACTTTTTAGTGCTTAAACCTAACCAAGTACTTTTTAGTGCTTAAACCTAACCAAGTACGTTTTGTGCCTAAACCTAACCAAGTACTTTTTAGTGCTTAAACCTAACCAAGTACTTTTAGTGCCTAAACCTAACCAAGTACTTTTTAGTGCTTAAACCTAACCAAGTACTTTTTGTGCTTAAACCTAACCAAGTACTTTTTGTGCCTAAACCTAACCAAGTACTTTTTAGTGCTTAAACCTAACCAAGTACTTTTTGTGCTTAAACCTAACCAAGTACTTTTTGTACCTAAACCTAACCAAGTACTTTTTAGTGCCTAAACCTAACCAAGTACTTTTTAGTGCTTAAACCTAACCAAGTACTTTTTGTGCTTAAACCTAACCAAGTACTTTTTGTACCTAAACCTAACCAAGTACTTTTTAGTGCCTAAACCTAACCAAGTACTTTTTAGTGCTTAAACCTAACCAAGTATTTATTGTGCCTAAACCTAACCAAGTACTTTTAGTGCCTAAACCTAACCAAGTACTTTTTAGTGCCTAAACCTAACCAAGTACTTATTGTGCCTAAACCTAACCAAGTACTTTTTAGTGCTTAAACCTAACCAAGTACTTTTTGTGCCTAAACCTAACCAAGTACTTTTTGTGCCTACACCTAACCAAGTACTTTTTGTGCTTGAACCTAACCAAGTACTTTTTGTGCCTACACCTAACCAAGTACTTTTTGTGCTTGAACCTAACCAAGTACTTTTTAGTGCTTAAACCTAACCAAGTAGTTCTTAGTGCCTAAACCTAACCAAGTACTTTTTAGTGCCTAAACCTAACCAAGTACTTTTTAGTGCTTAAACCTAACCAAGTACTTTTTGTGCTTAAACCTAACCAAGTACTTTTTGTACCTAAACCTAACCAAGTACTTTTTAGTGCCTTAACCTAACCAAGTACTTTTTAGTGCTTAAACCTAACCAAGTACTTATTGTGCCTAAACCTAACCAAGTACTTTTAGTGCCTAAACCTAACCAAGTACTTTTTAGTGCCTAAACCTAACCAAGTACTTATTGTGCCTAAACCTAACCAAGTACTTTTTAGTGCTTAAACCTAACCAAGTACTTTTTGTGCCTAAACCTAACCAAGTACTTTTTGTGCCTACACCTAACCAAGTACTTTTTGTGCTTGAACCTAACCAAGTACTTTTTGTGCCTACACCTAACCAAGTACTTTTTGTGCTTGAACCTAACCAAGTACTTTTTAGTGCTTAAACCTAACCAAGTAGTTCTTAGTGCCTAAACCTAACCAAGTACTTTTTAGTGCCTAAACCTAACCAAGTACTTTTTGTGCCTAAACCTAACCAAGTACTTTTTAGTGCTTAAACCTAACCAAGTACTTTTTAGTGCTTAAACCTAACCAAGTACTTTTTGTGCCTAAACCTAACCAAGTACTTATTGTACCTAAACATAACCAAGTACTTTTTAGTGCTTAAACCTAACCAAGTACTTTTTGTGCCTAAACCTAACCAAGTACTTTTTGTGCCTAAACCTAACCAAGTACTTTTTGTGCCTAAACCTAACCAAGTACTTTTTAGTGCTTAAACCTAACCAAGTACTTTTTGTGCCTAAACCTAACCAAGGACTTTTTGTGCCTAAACCTAACCAAGTACTTTTTAGTGCTTAAACCTAACCAAGTACTTTTTGTGCCTAAACCTAACCAAGTACTTTTTGTGCCTAAACCTAACCAAGTACTTTTTAGTGCTTAAACCTAACCAAGTACTTTTTGTGCCTAAACCTAACCAAGTACTTTTTGTGCCTAAACCTAACCAAGTACTTTTTAGTGCTTAAACCTAACCAAGTACTTTTTGTGCCTAAACCTAACCAAGGACTTTTTAGTGCCTAAACCTAACCAAGTACTTTTTGTACCTAAACCTAACCAAGTACTTTTTAGTGCTTAAACCTAACCAAGTACTTTTTGTGCTTAAACCTAACCAAGTACTTTTTGTGCCTAAACCTAACCAAGTACTTATTGTACCTAAACATAACCAAGAACTTTTTAGTGCTTAAACCTAACCAAGTACTTTTTGTGCCTAAACCTAACCAAGTACTTTTTGTGCCTAAACCTAACCAAGGACTTTTTAGTGCCTAAACCTAACCAAGTACTTTTAGTGCCTAAACCTAACCAAGTACTTTTTAGTGCTTAAACCTAACCAAGTACTTTTTGTGCTTAAACCTAACCAAGTACTTTTTGTGCCTAAACCTAACCAAGTACTTATTGTACCTAAACATAACCAAGAACTTTTTAGTGCTTAAACCTAACCAAGTACTTTTTAGTGCCTAAACCTAACCAAGTACTTTTTGTGCCTAAACCTAACCAAGTACTTTTTAGTGCTTAAACCTAACCAAGTACTTTTTGTGCCTAAACCTAACCAAGGACTTTTTAGTGCCTAAACCTAACCAAGTACTTTTAGTGCCTAAACCTAACCAAGTACTTTTTAGTGCTTAAACCTAACCAAGTACTTTTTGTGCTTAAACCTAACCAAGTACTTTTTGTGCCTAAACCTAACCAAGTACTTATTGTACCTAAACATAACCAAGAACTTTTTAGTGCTTAAACCTAACCAAGTACTTTTTGTGCCTAAACCTAACCAAGTACTTTTTGTGCCTAAACATAACCAAGTACTGTTTAGTGCTTAAACCTAACCAAGTACTTTTTAGTGCCTACACCTAACCAAGTATCTTTAGTGCTTAAACTTAACCAAGTACCTTTTAGTGCCTAAACCTAACCAAGTACTTTTTAGTGCCTAAACCTAACCAAGTACTTTTTGTGTCTAAACCTAACCAAGTACTTTTTAGTGGGAAAACAGACAGACAGACACAATAGGATGAGGGAACAGCAGAGAACAAAAGGCAAAGGGACCACTAGATACAACAAACAACATGTGAATGTACCAAAGCCTAATACGTCTTGATAAAGCTGCAACATTTAATAACGCTGCAGCATAGTAGAGTGGATTTAATCTTCCAAATACCACCATTACCCCATGTTTTCTGTGCTTATGTGGCTTTTTCTGATCATTCATTGTCCTTCCACACAAGCTATTGCCCAAGTAATACATCTGTTAATTCTCCAAATTACACAGTGATGTAATGTGAGGATCAGAAAATTTTCTCTGTTTTATTTATTTGTAAATTGAATATTAAATGGTGAATCTGATGCTTAATCAGCAGATTAATTGATAATGAAAATAACAGTTATTGCAGCCCTAACAGATTAACATCCAGTAACAAATTTATAAAGTAGGCCTAAGTGTTTTTCTTTCCGTCACCATCCAAAACCCATAAGCCTCCCTTTTCTCCCTCCTCTCCAGATGTTATCTAACAACAACATTACACACACAATAATTTCAGTCAACATAACATTTAATTACACTGATTAGAAAGACAGAGAGAATAAACTGTTTTTGACACGAAATGCATCCTCTGAATTAAACTGAAAGCCTTTATTAACACATTTAGAACCTTTTCTTTTCTGGCTCCATTGCCTCCTTAATACATATCTTTGCTCACCACTTTTCCACCACGATGTCATAACCACTGCGGGTGTGTTGAGTGAGCACCAGAATGTGTACACTTCCATCTGAAAACAAGTCATGTCTTTGTATTACAGTAAAAGCAGCTGAACGATTGCTCAAAAGGTCATTACAAATTCTGTGAGGTCCTTGTGGTTTACCCTTTCGATTTCTTTACTCTCGATTGCTGTGAAACACTGGCAGACTAGGGATCTAATTCAGCTGTGAGTGAAGTGGATTCACAAATGTAGTCCACACACATGATAACTTATAAATAGTCCACTGAAACCGAATATTGCTGAATACAAGCCGGGCTCTTGCTGGGTTCGGCACAACGTCGGTGGCACCTACTTCATCACAACAGACAGTGTGCAGGGACCAAATATCTTTCCTGTTCCAACTGTGCCAAGGGAACCCCGACCTGGACTCTGACAAAGTGAGTATAAAGTCACAGCTTTCTTTTAGTTTTAATCACTACAGAGACAAAATCAATTCCTTCATGATATTTTGGCTTTGAATCCATTGAATCCCACTTACTTACCGTATTAAAATGCAGCTTGTAAACAATCCAATCAGAAAAAAATCCTAAAGCAAAATAAAGAAACATACCTCATAATCATTACAAAAATTGTTATCCCCAGACATCTATAACCTGTTTGTATGATGCGCATGAAGCAGTTATTCCATCTATTTCTTAAAAGTACATGTATAGAAGATGGAAGATTTTCTCAAACTAGTTAGCATGGCCAGGTGGTAGCACAGACTGTTATGTTTGACATTTTAATACAATTTGGTAATTAACTAAATGGACACAATGCATGGGGGCTATTTCAGGCATTCCCAGTAACCATACTCATACAATCTTTATCTTTTTTTAACAGTTGTGTGTATTTTCAATCTATCTTGTTGTTGTTCATTTATTTTGTGCCGCGTTTTTTAATAATTACTGCATGTTTATAGTTGATAATTATTTACTTTTGCTCTTCCTTGTTTGAATCAAATATTAATAGTTTTATTTATATATTTGTGAGATGGAACATGGTGCATGTTCATCTGCAGAAAGACATGTTTGTGAAATGCCTGGCAGCTGTGTTTTTTAATTTTATTTTGTTGCTAATGCATAGTGGCACGGAGGGTCAAAACACAACAATGTTAGAAAAAGAAAAAAACAAAGCACAAACACGTCATAAAAAACACATCAACAAAACTAGAATCATAATAATGAAGATTCATTCAAAATTTTGTACTATTTTTCCCAATTTGTTTTATTCAAGTTTATGATCATTTCTTTCAAGCCATATTTTTAATTTATTCATTTCTTTAGTAACAACCTCCGTTAGCTGCTGTAGGTTTTTAGATGAACAGAATATATTTGTATCATCTGCAAGAACCACCATCTGCCACAACAGATAATGAACATATGTCATCAATATACAAGATAAACAGTTTGGGGCCCAACACTGACCCCTGGGGGACACCACAAGCAATGTCCAAACACACTGATGTGGAGCTCCCAACTTCACAAACTGTTGACTCTTATGGAGATACTTCCTAGACCAGTCTAAAACTATCCCCCTGATACCATAGTTAATTATACCATAGTTAATTTATTAGTATGACTTGGCTGATTGTGATAAAATAGCATTTGTATTTGAGGAAAGTACCGTCTCCTCATCGCTCCACACAGATCTGATGTTTGTCTCTCCAGTGGATGTTTAAATCACACGCTCAAAGTTTTTTTCCACCTTCACATGAATTAAAATGGCACAACAGAATTTGCATTTATTCATTTGGCAGACGCTTTTATCCAAAGCGACTTACATTTTAGGAACAACATACAAGCATCAAACAAAGCATCAAATACAGATCTTCAACTGACAATACATACTAGTAAGAGCAGCAATAAACACTAGTAAGAGCTCATAGTTCATATCACATCATTGGGGTAAATACCTAGGGAAGGAAGTAAGAGTTAAAAAGTGCTATCAATACAAGATCATTGTAGGAGATAGAAGAAGAATAACACAGGAAGTGCATGTTAGAGGTTAGGAGTTAGAGGTGTTATAAGAGGAAGAGGAAGTGTTCTCAGAAGAGATGAGTTTTCAAGAGCTTCTTGAAGTTAGAGAGGGACGCCCCTGCTCTGATGGCGTGTGGTAGCTCGTTCCACCATCGTGGTGTCACAGATGAGAACAGGGACTGTGATTGCTTTGTGTGAAGGGATGGCAGAGCCAGGCGGCGTTCGTTGGAGCAGCGTAGTGGCAGAGTAGGAACGTAAGTTTGTATTATGGAGTGTAGGTGGATGGGAACAGACCCAGTAGTCACTCTGTATGCAAGCATTAGTGACTTGAAACTGATTCTTGAGGCCACGGGGAGCCAGTGGAGGTCACTGAGTAATGGAGTGACATGAGTCCTTTTGGGCAAAAACCAGATGCGCTGCTGTGTTCTGAACCATTTGTAAGGGTTTCACCGCACAAGCTAGAAGACCTACTAGGAGGGCATTGCAATAGTCGAGGCAAGAGATAACCATGGCCTGTACCAGAAGCTGGGTGGCGTACTGAGTGAGGTAGGGCCAGATTTTCCTTATGCTGTATAGAGTAAAGCGGCACGACCGAGAGACAGTAGCAACATGGTCTGAAAAGGACAGCTGGTCATCAATCATGACACCCAAGTTTTTCACCACCCTGGTTGGAGTGATGGTTGAGGAGGCAGTTTGTAGTTTGATGTTATGGTGGAATTTTCAATTTTGTTCATGTGTTTTCCTGGATGTTGTCTTCCGGCCAGTGTTCTTGTGTTTTGCCTCTCAAAGCCACCATATTAGGGAGAGCGGGGTGAGTTGAGCCAGTTTTTACTTAGTGTCTTTAAAGGTCTCCAACGAAAATATCAATCATATCAATATATCACTTTAAAGTCATCCTGTTTATCGTCAAGTCTCGTGCCACCTGATGTATGGACTTCCCATTTTTGTACCTCTCCCACTGCTCTGTCCAAACCCACAAGAGGAGTTGAAGCCTGTCTGTTTTCCATTTATAGAAGCATGACATGATGGTTTCTGTTCTAAAATGCATCACATCATTTCGCTGATGCATAAGAACGCAATGTAAAATTACAGTCAAATATCAAGTTCCCCCAGGTCTTTTGGCTCAAATCACCCCATCCCTGCCATTTCAACAAAATTGTGTCATCCAGCAGTTTAGAGTTAATGTCACGCTAACAGCATAGCCTCATATTGTAACTTCCTAAAGTACGGTGGCTAAAGCACTAACACATGCATAATATTTTCTCAAACCTGTCTGTAATAGTTCAGACACAAGAATCAGGACTCCTTGAACATAAAAAAAATCAAGTTGAACGGCAAAAACTGTTTTTTGATTTTAACATCTTATTCCATGAGTCTCTCTCCACCACAGGGTGAGTAAAATGATTAACTCTTCAAAAATGTGTATTCATACAACCAATTTTGAAACAAGGGGTGGCTCAACTTCCCCACAGGCTCAAATCACCCCGCTCTCAACTACAGACATGTTAAGACCAGGTAAAGACATGTAATGTAAGAATACAACCTGTTCCAGCTCCTCCCCTCCGGTGGGCGCTACAGAGCACTGTACGCCAAAACCAACAGACACAGAAGCAGTTTCTTCCCACAAGCCATCACTCTGATTTCTGACTCACAGTGTTGGGAACAATTCCTGTGCAATAACCCAGTAACCCTGCCTCTAATCAGCCACCTGTTCACTGGTTACCACTTATTATTTATTCATCATTCTCTATTTCAGAGCTGTTCATCCTGTTCATATTTTCATATTGTATTTACTGTGTACGAAATCCACCTACCTCAAGTAAATAACACCTGCACATACTTATTTATTCCTGCATCCTTTGCACTATGCTCCATCTAACTGTGCACATGTGTACATGTATGTATGTATGTGTATGTGTACCTGTATATCACATCTACCTCCGTCATGTACATGATAATAATAATTTACTTCTGCATCCTTTGCACTCTGCTCACTGCATTATTTGTCAATCTTGTTTTTGTTTTTGTTTATCGTGTGTTTATTTGTCTTCTCTACAATGTAGCCTGTGTTTGATTTTATTATTATATTATTTTATTGTATGAGTAAGCACATCGTGAGCATTGTACAATCCTGAGTCAAACTCCTTGTTTGTGTATACATACCTGGCAAATAAAGCTGATTCTGATTAGGCTTCTAGTAAAGGTCAAACATACAAGTGTAGTAATAATAAGCAAACAACATTTTGAGTAGAGGGGGACGTTTAAGTCACATGCTTCATGTAAGTCATGATTTATTCACTGTTTCCATTGCACTTTGTCACATTTTGTTTTTTCCCGAGACACCCACTTTTCTATCGTCACATGAATTGAAAATGCACATAAAAATCAGATACTAGGAAACGCCATAGATCATGTTATTGTATTTTCTGTAATGTTGTATTTTCAGTTTTGTTCATGTGTTTTCATGGATGTTGTCGTGTTTTGCCTCTCAAAGCCGCCATATCCAGACATGTCATTACATGTACCCCCAACAATAGGCTACTCTGATAAGGATAGGCCTATGGTTTTTCCATAAAAAACTAATGTTAAAATATTGGGGTTTTTTAAACACATAAAAATGCTCTTTCTGCTCTGTAAATATACAAATATTGTTGCATGTTGGACCATGATTGGTTTCTAAACTAGTTTCACACCATGTAAAAACTAGTTTAGATCAAACATCCAAGTAAAGTAATGACGCAAAAAACATTTAGAGTCTAAAACGTTTCAGATAAAAACATAACATTGTCTTGGTAAACTAAAATCCCACTAAAGCAACCATCAACCGTGTTGGCTTTTATTTTGAAAAAACGATGACACGGCGGAAGTAAACAGTAATCACGTTACAACCCCGGAAGAATTGCCCATCTCTGATTAACGTTTGAATAGACAAGAATGAGCAATTTATCTCGGGAAGAAACGATTAGACGCGATGCTCCAAACATCGCACAGCCTTTGATTGTCTTATTTGTGTCTTAATTTTTTTTTTTTGCGTTAATTGGCGGAGGCGGTCGAGTGTGAGCAGCAACGCCCTGATGCCAGCCGACCCGTCGGAGAAAAATATCCTCGCTCTGTTTACAAATCGGCCGAGAGGACTTGTTTCCCCGCAGTGAATCGTTAGCTAATCGTGCGGTTGTGTGTTTTTACAGACGAAGAAAACATGGCTGAACTGCATGTTGTAGAATCGAGTGGCACCAGCACCATAGAGCAGCCCGAGTACCGCGACGTCCGGGGCTCCGTGCGCCTCGCTTCGCCCACTCTCATGGTTCCTCCGCGGAGCAGCCAGCTCAGTCCCAGCGGGGTGTCGAGCGGCAGCGGCGGGCGGTCGGTGTTCGGGTTCCCGGTGAAGAGCAACCCGAGCTCCCCGTCCGAACCGGCGGAGAAGCCGGGATCACGCTGGGTTCGGCTCAACGTCGGGGGCACCTACTTCATCACGACCAAACAGACGTTGTGCAGGGACCCAAAATCTTTCCTGTTCCGACTGTGCCAAGAGGACCCCGACCTGGACTCGGACAAAGTGAGTACACAAAGTCACAGTTAGGGGCTTTCTTGTAGTTTTAATCACTACACACACAAAATAATTGGCTTTGAATCCATTTGTCCCACTGATAATGTGTTTTTATTCAATGCCTCCATTTGGTTGCATTCAGTAGGCCTCTCTTAATATTAGTAATTATATGTTCAGATATAGCAAATGTATGCAAAAGCATCTTTAAAGTCAATACTTGTGCTCCACTGTTGTGTAAGTCTGCAGCTAGTGGTCATTTTTGTTACTGATTCATGTGCTTATGCATCGTTTTTAATGTAAAATCTTAATTTGTGAAGTATCTAGTAACCATAGCTGTCAAATAAATGTAGTGAAAAGTGCAATATTTCCCTCTGAAATGTAGTAGAAGTATAAAGTAGTATGGTATGATGGATATGCGGTGGTTCAAGAAGTACTCTGATATTTCAGTTAAGTCAAAGTAGCAATACCAAAGTGTAGAAATACTAATATGTAAAAGTCCTGCATTCAAAATTTTATTAAAGTGAAAAGTATTGGCATCAAAATTAAGTCCTTATTATGCAGAATGGCTTCGAATGACTGAATTTTAACTATTGAAGCATTAAGACGCTATCACTTTGTTAAAAGCTGGAGTACTTTATAAACTGCTAGCTTGTGAATTTCCCCCCTTATCGTATTTTATTTGTTTTTTTGTGTTACACTTTGTATTATTAATCTGTATTTGCAAAGTAACTATAGTTATCTAATGAATGTAGTGAAGTAAAAAGGACAATATGAATCGCAGTGGAGTAGAAATACTTACTCAAATAAAGTACACAAAAATTACACTTATTACTTGAGTACACAAACGGAAATATGATTGAAATGATTATCATGACATTAGTTGGGATAACACTAAAATAGATATAGATACAAATAATTGTGCTCCATTGTAAAGAAGGAACTAAATTATTATATTCGTTGTCGGCTCATCTGCACATTATTGTCTTTAAATCCATTCTATAAAATGTCCAAAGTTAGTGGGTTATTTTTTTGGGACCAAGAGTGCAAAATTCAAAGATACACAGTTGAAAAGTCTCAACACAAGGTCCTCATCACTTGTTGCCATGATTATGAGAGTTTAAATTGCATTAGATAAAGAAAAGCTCCAGATAATCACAAATGAAACGCTGGAACTGGGTCATATTTGGCATGCAAGCTTAAAAATTACTTGACAACTAATTGAAAAATGAACTGATGAATGAAATTGTTTCAGCGCTACTCTTATGTGTAAAATAGCAGCAAACTATTCCTGATTGTAAAACAAACACTTCAGCAACTAATGTTGTTAGATTTTAATGCAACTGACTTGTAGTCACAATATGATCCTGCCCATAATCAATAAACATTAATGTCAATTTATCACCCACCATAGTTTAAGTCATACATTTCAAACCCTACAAGACTGTATCAAGTAAAGCCGGACATACTTTGGATATTTGAGGTTGTCACAGAGTTAAAAAATCAGATGTAAGCAACTTTTTTTTTATATGAAGGCCTTATATTGGGTTATTAAAGAATTATGAACCAGAAACACAAGTCGTCAGTGCTCCCTGGTAAACAAACATTTCTAAATCGCCTCTAACATATCTGATGATTTGGCTCCACAGTTTCTTGCTACTTATTGGTCAGACGTCACAATATCTGTTTTATCTAACTAAAATCAACCCTACGATTTATCAGTTAGGCTGTACTTTTAATCTTCGTAATGGTGAGTAAAGAGCAAGCAGAAAGCCGGATGTCAAAGATACTTTATGTTTGGATTTTAAAGGTTATTTACTTAAAGCAGCATGACTCTTAAAAATAGATAGGTTGTGCTCTGTGGCTAATATTTTATCCCCTTCTCCAAATTATAAAGTAGTTTTAGCTTTAGCTCCATTTGTCCTTCGAAAATCTAATCCCAAATTATTTTCATCATCAGTTAATCTTCCAAAGTTCAAATAGTTTACAGTCTAAACCCAAATATATTTAATTTACAGTGATGTAAAACAGAGAGAAGCAATGAAATCCTCACATTGGAGATGCTTTGGTTGAGATTTTTGCTTGAAAACTGACCAATCGATTGTCAAATCAGTTTCCGAAAGTGTTTTAGAGCCAGAAACAAAGACAAACATCAGCTAACATCATGAAAAATCTATAGAGTTTATGAAATAACACACAAACCTTCTTGGTAAAAGAGGCTTTTTAAGGTCACCGGGCTTACTGAATTGATCATGAGATGTGTCAGGGTCGAGGTTCAAGTGTCCACGGTGCAACAGTGAGGACAAAGAAACCCCCTACTAGAGCTCGACAAAAAGGCAGATACTTATATCAATATTATAACAAATCCTAGTAGATTAGATTTGTTTTTTAAAGAATTGCCTAGATGTCTTTTTTTTAATTTTTAAAATTATCCACCGGCTCAACTCAAACTTATCTTTGGCATTTCTGTTACAAAATTCATTGTTCCTTACTGATTGGCATATACAGCTAGAGATTAAAACGGTATGACAATTTTATATCACGATTATAGTGACCAAAATGATCAGTATTATCTCAGTTAATAGTTGTTCACATGTGCTGACATTTTTCAAAAAGTACTGATACACACACTGAATCCATTTTACCAAGGTTAATATTGAAAACCAGAAATAGAATTAGCATTAGCTTTTTGTTTGCATAAACATTAAAATAATAAGTATATAATAATTATATAAACATATGAAAACTGCGATACCTCCTCTTATAACACCTCTAACCCCAAACCTCTAACATGTACTTTGTGTTCTCTTCTTCTTCTATCCCCTTACAATTCTCTTGTAATTAATGCACTTTTCAATCAACTCTTGCTACTAGTGTTGTAGTCAAGCCCGCCCAAACCGAGACCAAGTCATGACCAGGAGCATTGTTTATCTACACCGAGACAAGACCAAGACTTTTAGGGGCTGAGACCAAGTCGAGACCAAGACCAGTTCCCCACATTACATGACACACAATAAAATGTGGAACGAGATCATAGGTACTTCTCAAATTGATCAGAAAGATCCACATTCCCATTAAAACACCGATATACAAACATGGTTCGACTTATGGGGGGGATTGGGGGGGTCTGAACCCCCTAGTTAAGGCTTGGACCCCCCCAGAAGTGGCAAAAACAACAGTTCAGGGTTTTTTTTTCTTACCTGTAATTGTAAATATTACAATACTCATGCCTTATATTTAAGAATATTGAAATCTATCCAGCTGCTTTAATACACTTAACTTTCCTACCTTCAGAGTTTCATAATTAGCATTTCTTTTACTTAAAATGAGCTGATGTTAGCTAGCTGAGAGCCCACCCTGTCATTTCATTATTATTATTATAATGTATAATAATTATTTTATGTAATTGTCACTTAACACTGGTGCTTAGGCATGAGCAGTGAAATTGGTTATAAGTTATTGTAGAGATACATTTTTACATCAATATAGAGTTTATTATTTAATTTGAAGTCTTTTGAGTCCTTTCACATTAAACATGGCATTTATTTTACTCTGGAATTCCCAAAAATTCCCAAAATTCCCCAACAACAGTGAACGACTGCTGCTTTACTGGACGCAGATTCACAGTCAACATGAGCAAGAGGAAAGGAGATATTTGCTAATAAAAGAGTAAGTTGATTCTTTGATGAGAATTAGAGATGATGGTGCAGCCTGTATTTTAGGATGGTGTCTTTGGTTCTGGTTCAGCATTGTGTGGGTCTGGTTTGAGCGGTCATGATGGACGGCTGTTGTGTGTCTGACTTGCTGGCAGTTTTGCTCTAGAATACTTGGTGACCCCTAACTACTAAGGTTTTCGTGTGGTATGGGGCCCCCATCAACAGGTGTAATGAATTTGATTCATCATCTACAGACTGCAGACATTAGTTAAATAAGCAGCATATTGTAAGATTTTAGTTCACTGAAGCACACGCCTGCGCTGTACTGGGTTTCCTTTTTTGACCTGGGAAAAAAATTTATATTACTTGATATTCCCAAAGTTATGGTCTTGACTGGTCTTGAGACCGAGGCAAGACTGATTACAAATGCGGTCGAGTCCAAGAAGAGACCAAGACCATCAAACAGTGGTCTCGAGTACTACAACACTACTTGCTACTTCCTCTGGGTATTTATCCCATTGATGCCGTACGCACTAATAGCTCTTACTAGGATCTATTGTTACTCATAGATCTCTTACTTTGTTGATGCTTAGTATGTTGTTCTTTAAATTTAAGTTGCTTTGTGTAAAAGCATCTGCCGAATGAGTAAATATAAACCGTATAAAATGTGCATTAACAGATTAAAGATGTTAAAGTTATAAAGCATATGAGGGACCCAATAAAGAATTAACATAAATACAAATGATATTAAAATGAGTCTCGGAGGAGTTTGCTGCACTTCTAGTTTGCACTAGTTTGATGACTGCTGGTGTTTAAACAAACAAAATATGTTGTTTGGGAGACTAAACTGTGTAACGTGTTAATATGTGCAATGAGTAAATAGAGTCTGCAGACGCACGACGCATACAGCAGCAGAACAACATGTAGTGTTTTTACGGGAGTAGGTAACACAGAGAGCTTCAGGCTACAAGCTTTTAGTAAGTTAGACAGACAAACCATGATACATTCCCTCATTCTGAAGTCCTCACATCACGCATTGAGCTAAAAGTTAACTTACTAGCTTAAACTAACCTCAGCTGGTTGTAATGGCCTGTGTAGGGCTGGACAATAATAATCAATAACAATATAATAAATATCCAATAAATATCCAATAAATGTTTAATTTTATTCACTTGAATCATGCATGAATTGGGACTTAATTTTTTATTAAGATGTTTATTTTGTTGAGGAAAAAGGACTGAAAAAAGCTTTTTTTACTCGTGCATATTTGACGAAGATTTTATCATAATTGTTTTGAATGTTCTACCTCAAGTGACCATAAAGAAAAGTTTAAACCACAATTAACCATCTGGTTTCTTCAACTTTCACTCAGGAGCAAAAATCAACCTTTAAACTCGAAAGAAATAATGATTTAATACTTATCGTGATAATTATTGATATTGAAAAGGTGGTAACGAACTTTTGCTTCTCTTGTCCATCATTCTTTTTTGGATATTATCCAACTCAACATTTTGTCACCGCGATCCAACAGTTGAGGACAAACCAATCCTCCTCACTGCTCTCAACTCTTGGTGTGTTCCCACAGGACGAGACAGGAGCCTACCTGATCGACAGGGACCCCACATACTTCGGCCCCATCCTGAATTACCTTCGGCACGGAAAACTGATCATGGATAAAAATCTGGCTGAGGAAGGTAAAATGTTTTGATCCCTGCTGTTAGATTTTGCTGGTTTGCAGTGTGTAGAGATTAGGGCCGAACGATTAATCGTTTTCAAATCGAAATTGCATTTTGAAAGAACGTACAAGCCAATCACAAGCGCCATGCGCCTCCTGTTACGCTCCTACTCACCAATCCGAGTGGGAACGGGGCGTGTACAATTTACAACATTTACATTTACTCATTTAGCTTTTATCCAAAGCGACTTACAAATGCTATATACGTCAGAGGTCGCACGCCCCTCGAGCAACGAGGGGTTAAGTGTCTTGCTCAGGGACACATGGGTGGATGTGTCACAGTGGATTCGAACCCGGGTCTCTCACACCAAAGGCTCGTGTCTTATCCACTGCCCCATCACCCACAACATCAAACGAAACTAGAGGGAAACATGTTTATGGTGCCAGCCGAACTGAAACAGGCGGCGGTTTTGTTTGGCGTCAACTCACACTGAAGTGTTTCAGCAGCTGAGCGTTTAGCCTGCACGTTGTTAATTTGTCATTTTGTGAGCTCCAGCCCTCTGTGAGCCCGCTCCGCTCTCTGCAGGCTAACGTTACATATCCACATGGACAATTTCAGAATAAGAGCGTTTTGTCTGTCTGATTTTGCTGACTTGTTCAGATTTTGCTCATTTGTTCAGTTGTCCTTGATTTTTGTGCTTCTACTATTGTTAAGTGGGCTACGTAGTTAAATTGTGTCTGTTTTAGGTCTGTTTTAACTGTGTTTATTGTTGATGTACGATCGGGAGGCTGCAAAAGGTGCTGCTTGACGTGGCTTCACTCAAAAATAGACTGGCAGTGAATATTGAACTTCAGCAAAACTTTAAAAAAACAAAATCAAATCGTAATTGCAATATCTGGCAGAAAAATCGCGATTTAGATTTTTTTTCCCCAAAGCGTTCAGCCCTAGTAGAGCTCAAACAATGAGGTCTAATGATCTATTTTTCCACGTCAGGTGTTCTTGAGGAAGCCGAGTTCTACAACATCGCATCACTGGTGAGGCTGGTTAAAGAGAGGATACGAGATAACGAAAACCGGACGTCTCAGGTACAGAAACAAAACAAGGGGAGCAGGTCAGAGGACTGAGAATAGAATTGACGGCTAAATCTGTGTTCCAGACTTTCTTCTAGTACAAATATAACCAAAAATATCTTTTTATTTGTGTTTGTGTGCAGATTATTGATGTTCTTTTGTGTGTGTTTGCTATTGTCATGTCCCTCAGGGCCCTGTGAAGCATGTGTATCGAGTACTACAGTGCCAAGAGGAGGAGCTCACACAGATGGTCTCAACCATGTCGGACGGTTGGAAGTTTGAGCAGGTGCAGAAAATGCAGGGTCTTTTTTTCTCTCGTCATGTTTGAGTTTATGCTTCAGTTGTTTCAAAACTGCAGTTTGAAAATAGTACTGCTAGTTGGCATTGCGTGTCAGAACATATTTAAGGCTGCTGCTAATGATAATTTTAATTCCTGATTAATCTGCCTTTTGTTTTGTGTGAAATTATGTAATGTCACAACAATCCAGTGTTACCTTTTGGCTCTGGAGATGATATCTTCAAATTGCTTCTTTTGTGCAACCAGCAGTCCAAAACCAAAAACATATTTAATTTATTATCAGACTGTTAACACTAACCACAAAAGAAGCCGGAGCCAGTAAATTCTCTGTTTCATGCTGAAATATATAATTGCAGTCTGCACGATGGGCAACAACTAAATGTTTTTAAATGTTCCCCTTCTGATATGTGGAGCTATGTCTCAGACTTTGCATCAAGTTACTCATATAACAAGGCTGCATTTACAGTTATAACGTTCATTCATTCATTCATTCATTACATTTGTCAGCATTATATTTTAGTATGAAATGTTGACATCCTCTATTTTTCATTTTTGTGGCTTTTCTAGTTTTGTGTCATTGTATAAGTGGTTTTAAGGTTTTATGGCTGACTGAAAAGCAGAAAATCATCACATTTAAGAAGCTGTAACCAAGAAGGAGAAAACTTTAGAAATAGTAGTATTACCCCACAATGTAGATTTTAGTTCACAGAACTTAAAGAAAATTCTCTCTGCCCTTAGCTTATAAGTATCGGCTCCTCTTACAACTACGGCAACGAGGACCAGGCCGAGTTTCTATGTGTAGTTTCCCGGGAACTCAACAACTCCACCAACGGCATCGTCATCGAGCCCACCGAGAAGGCCAAGGTGAGCAAATCTGCTGAGTCACTTAAGTGCCGCTATTCTGTATTTGTCTTTTTGTCAACAAGTACCGTGAAGACCAAAACCAACCACTTACAAGTATTGTTTGTGTATTGAAAGCCTGATATACAAAAATATTTTTCTTTTATAATACTGGTTAGTTTCAACTCTTTAGAATTATCAGATGTAACGATCTTCATTGATATTTGCAAAATGCGACAAGAGTTTGCAAGCAGACATTGCTTTATTTTAAGTGATCATAGGCTAAAAAGGACCACTGAACTAGAGCAGTGGTTCTCAAAGTGGAGACCGGGGCCCCCAGGGGTCCTTGAGAGGGTTTCAGAGGGTCCCCAGCAAAAAGGGGAACTGTTGATTTTCACTATAATTCTATCCGTAAGTAACACAAAGACAGACTATTTTGGTCATAGGTTTCATACACTTTCTGTAATAAAAAATCTAAAAGCAAAAATGCAACCAGATGAGGGACCTTGGGAAAATATTTTTATCAAATGGGGGTATAAAATGTGTCAGTTTAGGGGTCCTTGATGTGAAAAAGTTTGAGAACCACTGAACTAGAGCACCACATGCCTATTAGTCCACCGCTGAAAATAATCAATTTACTCCTGTCTGAGTAACTTTTGGTTAAAAACTAGTCAACAGCTGTTTTAGGAAATTACTGCACCTCCTTTTTTTTTGTTTTTTTTTTTTTTTATATGTTTGTGCGCCAATTTTAATAAGTCTTTGAAAAAATGTCGCAGACAAGAAAAGGAAATCTACTTATTGAGACACAAACGAACACATTGTTGGTTCAATAAGAAAAATATAGAATTCATATCTTTATTGATTAATTAATTAGTTGATTAGTCTCTATAAAGTCAGAAAGTGTTGAAAATGACAATCGCGACTTCTCACCGACAAAAAGACATTCCCATAAAAAATCAATTAATGAAACGATTACTTGGTCACACCAGCGTTGTTCTTTAATTACCTTCATAAAAATGGGAAAACAGAAATAAGTCTGTTTCTGTTTGAGGTTTTCCTCTGATTATATTTTCCCTTCTGTTCTCGCAGATCCTCCAGGAGCGAGGCTCCCGGATGTGAAGAGACCCAGATCCTGAGCTAAATAACACATAATCAACAAAAACAAAACAATAACACAAACATTTTCTCCAGTTGTCATCAAAAATCCATGAGTTTACCCCCTCCGCCTTTCTGCCATCACCTACGCCACCCCTCCTCCTCTGGCGTGCCTTTCCACAGCGGGGGCTCCCCGACGGCCCCCTTCTCCTTTATCGCGGGCTGTGGAACACCTCATGGGGAGTTTAAAGGGGAATACAAGTGAGTGGTTTTCCTCATTGCAGCTTTTTGATGGTCAGTGTCACTGCGGTGCGGGCTACGGTGCTGATTGTAGCCCCCTTATTATTGTCAGAGGATGGACTCCCAGCACAGAGCTACTGTAACTCATTATCATCATGTTCATCGTTATTTTCAACGCTATAAACGGACAGGATACTTCCTCTCTCTTATCCATTTGGCTCTGTCGACTTAGCAGAACCCTCCTCAGGACTCTCAAAGGACATAAAGGAATAAACTCCACTGACTGAGCCTCTCTCTTTACCCGAGAGCCCGCCGCCTCCCTCTCTGCATCCCCAGACTCCTCGGCTGATATCTGAGGCTGCTCGCGGCACAACAAGCCGAGCCAGCAGGTGGAGGGAGAAGTTGCAGGCAGCGTGAAGCAGAGTCCGATCGCTCTTTTTGAGCCAGCCGGGTGCGGCATTTCCTCAACTCTCGAGTCTTTAGAAACACCTTAAACGAGTGAGAAACGTTCATCGAGCAGACGCTTTCTCTTTCTGCCGCTGGAAAATCTCCTGTTTTTGTTTTTTGTTGTTTTTTTTTTTAGCTCGGTCTGTCCTACCAGGGAGAAAATTAGGGATATTGCAGCGCAAAAACAAAACAAATGACTCAAAAAGACTAAACTACACCTGTGTACAATTTGTCAAGGCATGTGAGGAATCTATATAAATCTATATAGGCTACATGATGAAATTATATGAAAAATGGAATGCAAATGGTGTAATTATTGTTTTCTGTATCATAGCTGTCATATATTTACATATTCTGGAGGGTGAGTCTATTTAAATGACGGAGAAAATATAGTTTTTTCATAACCAGTTTGCTGAAGGTCTCCCACCTGGTAACATGGATGTGAGTAATGTGTATGCAGTGCCTCTGCTTTCTGTCCGTGACTGAAATATCACAAGTTTTTCAGCTGCACGTGTTCCTCAAAATACGTTTTCTCTTATGATATCCTACTTTGATCTCTTGCATATCTTAAAATTGTAATTAGGGATAAGGAAAACTACTGTCATTGCCATTTGTCCACACAAGCGTGGCGTGGCTCGAGTGGACTGTGGCGAATTCGTATGCTGCCTCAAAACCCTGAAGCACTGCTCTCACCCCAGCCTTGTGCTACTCTCACGCCAATATTCATTCACTTCGCAGCTGCCTCTGTCGCCAGTCCTCAACTCAAATGACTGTGTTGTCTTATGTTCTGCAGCACTTGTAGCAACTGTGGCGCGAGCTGAATTGTACTCCTCCTGAGCCTACATTATCACAAAAATTTATATACTGTAAGTGAACCTGCCAGATGCTGTGTCTTCAGTTTTCTGAGCTTCGTAGTGAAGCCTGCATTTCAGATGTTATGTGACATTTCATTTCCAGCAGATAGGTACCAGCTTGACATTAAGTTGCCATGTGATAGCGCCGTTTTAATGCCTTGTAACAACATAGGAGCAGCAGATATACGAGCCTGGTTCAGACCCTCGCTGCACACACAATAATTATAAGGCTAAATATACTCGTATGTGTTTTGAAATGTTTCATAAGTGATGTGCAAGATAGTTTAATGACATTTTTTGCAGGTAAAACTGAATTGGCTTCTATTTTGAAAACTGCAGGGCTGCAACCTATTAGTCAGTTAACATAAAATGTATCTGCAACTGTGTTTGCTTTCAAGTGTTTTTTGCTTTTTTGTTTTATTATCTTTGGTTCTGGATCTTATAAAACAAGAGATTTGCAGATGTTTCCATGGACTCTGGGGAAAATGTGATGTTTTGTAGACTAAACTATTGGTTAATTGAGAAAGCAATTGGCAATCATCGTTAGTTGCGGCCCTCGCAGTCACCAAACCACAGTGCCGCACCTATTGATTGTTTTACAATTAATCAATGACTTGTTTAATCTTTAAAATGTCAAAAAAAAATGGTTTAATTCCAAAAGCAAGCTCCTAGAGCCCGTGATGACAACATGTCATGATGGCAACTGTCAAAATCCTTGAAGATATTCAACTTACAATTATATTTAACAAAGAAGTAACATTTGTTTTTTTGCCATGTTTGCTTGGTAAAAAACTTAAAACACAGCACACAACCGTAGTTTCACCACTACACCCTAAAAGAGTACAATGTTGACAAATGTGAATATAATGTTGTTAACTGGTGTAAATGCAGCCCAGGTATATGAGCAACTTAATGCAAAATTGGAGCAGGTTTCCACATATCGGATGGAGAATTGAAACATCTGGTTGTTGTGCAGACTGAACTCATTTTAATCACTGGCCCTAAAAGCTGGCATTGATCACTTTGATACACAATTCTTTGTACAAAGGACATATTTGATGCAGTTATGTTATATCAAGCATGAACTAAAAGAATGCGAGAAAAAAAAAGGCTACCTTGTTGTTGTCATGCTCCATGAACGTGTTCAGTGGGGCCACAGAGCTCAAACATTGATGTGACTCCTTCATTGTTGTTGGGTTTTTTTCTTCCCTCTCGACTGTGTGTTGTGCAGTTTTATTCTGCTACTCTGAGTCGTGAGCAGACTGCGTGCTGCTAAAAATGCCCAAAACATTTCACTGAGGGGAACGTTTTCTCCCTTGTTGTTCTCTGGGCCTTTGCAAAGCACCTTGAGTGTTGTTTCCCCTTCGTCTGTGTCCAGTGTTGTGCCTTTGACCTGTGTTGTGCACAGTTGTTCTTCCCTCTTATCATAAGGTGCCTCTCATACCTTTAAAAAGCCAGGAGGCACTGACCTGAGGTATAACGAATAATGCGGTCTTTAGCTTGTTTTTCAAATCGTGGTGTTTCAGTGAGGGGCAAGCCAAACAAATCCACTGTCCCCTGTGTTATTTTAAATGTTATGATACATACCGACAAACTGAAAATGATTACCAGCTGATTTCTTAGTGCCATTGCTTTTGAGCTAAATCCACCCACAATCCCTTACACTCCTGGAGGTTCAAAATTGTGTCCTAATCTGCTGTAAACACCGGTGGTGGTTGGCACTGTGTTTACAGCACTACCAAATGGGAGGGAAGCAGGAAGACCAGTTTCCTTCCTCTGCTTATATCTTAGTAAAACTCCAGCAGTGCTCTTCTCATCGGAAACCGATTTGACTACAAACTCGCCATCATTTAGCTTCTAATTTTCTCTTGAGTTGCGTGCTGAAACCGTCTCTAATGATTATTTTTTAGACGATCAACCTTTTAAAGCACTTGCGGTACCTGTCACCTCTGTGAACCCAGTTTCATCTTGGCTGCACAGTTCAGTGGTTCCTAATCGGAGAGTGACTCACAAAATAGTTTCCACAAGATAGGAAAGCGAGACAAAACCTTCTATATGTTACACCGACATATTTCTGCTAGAGATATCTGCATGTTTTTCTGTCTTTCCTCTAATAGTATCTTTTTAATAGCCACGCTAGGATGGCGGCGTCAGTCGGTCCATCACTTTGCTCCAAACTGAAATATCCTGACAACAATTGCCATGAAATTTTGTTGAGACATTCATGTTCTCCAGAGGATGAGCTCTAATGACTTTGGTGATCCTCTGACTTTTCATGTAGCGCCACCATGAGGTCAAAATTAAAATTTTAAATAAAAAATGAAATATATTTGCAAAACTAGAGACTTCCCCATCAGTCTCAGCCGCACTTTGCTTTTAGTGCTAAGTGGCCAAACAAGAATAGTGAACATGGTAAAAATTATACCTACTACACATCAGCATGTTAGCATTTAGCACAAAGCACAGCTGTCCCCTCACAGGAGCCTCACAGAGCCGCTAGCAAACCAGTAGGCAGCGTGGCTTTAGGAATGTCTGTCGGTTTACCGCTTAAGTCCAGACTGAAATATCTCAACAACTATTGTGTGCTATGAAAGTTTGTACAGGTTTATGACCAAATACCTGCAAAACAAATGATATTCTCATGGGCCTCAGCTGGATTTTGTGCTAAGGACTGATAAATAAAATCTGAACATGCTAACACACCACTAACAAAGTTAAAATTATATCTTTTAACCCTGCAGACTCTTAACCTTGTTTCTTGTGAATGACCGGATTTACTTTTGAGAAATGGGAGTGGGTGTCGCAGGTACACATGCAACCTGAGACACAGACTAAAAGCTCGGGAACCACTGACCTAGCTGAACTTCGCAGTGTGATTATCTTAACATTTGAATCAAGCACCTGTTTTTCTTTTCGCCTACGCTAGTTAGTCACCAGATAACAAATCTGCAAAAATATATATCTCTGTTGTTTGGGCACGTGAAAACATGAGAGCATGCATTGTTCTAGAGATTACGGTGTTGTGTACAGGATTTTGTCTGACCTCTGTGTTAGTGCAAAGTATATGTTATGCATGGTGGGGTGAGGGTGGGGGGGAGCCGAGGGGAAGGCATGGCTCTGTGGTATGTAGGTGTAGGTGTGTCCTGTGTGGACAAGTTGGTCTACAACTAGACACTTTCTCTACTCACATGTTCTGTTGCTTTGTTGTTTTTGTATCTTTGTCATGTCAATTTAACCAAACAGTAGATTAAAAAAAAAAAAAAAAAACGTAGCTAGTTTTGAACACAGATTAACCAACCAATCAGATTGCAGAACCCCCTCACTCCACACACACACGCAACCTTGGTTTGTAAAGCATATACCCACAGGTCTACACACAAAAGAGATTTTTTTTTTTTGTTTAATTCATGAATCATTTTGCCAGTTAATCTGTGAACACCTGCATGCGTTTGTGAACACGCACACCTGTACACTCATTTAGACGTATTGAAAATGTCACCTATTAATGCTTCGTATTCATTTATCAACAGTATTGATGTCAAATGTGAATATTGTCAATGGAGACCGTGGAGAAATGTTTGGAAGCTGACAAAACATTTTGTTCGATTTGCTTGTTTCACTTTTCATTTGTTTTATATTTTTTGAATTTTGTCTACCAACGTTGTTTCTTTACATGTAACAATTTTAACAAAACCCTGTCTGGTTTTTAAATCATAAAATGTGTCTGTGTTTTAAAAGGTGGCTCGCTGCCTGTTTGTTGTTTCTGTTTACTGTGGATTTAATTAAACAGGATGAACATGCTTCAATCAAGAACATAATGACAGAAAGTTTTAGCCTCTTTAAAAACCTGTTCTTGCCATGAATATTTTAGTAGTTTCCTGTTTGCATATATTTTCATTGCTTACCATGTAGTGACGAGTAAAACCATGGATGTCAAAGGGCACATACTGTACTGTACATAAATAATAAGGTGGTAAACTCTCAAATTTACATGGGCCAGATTTTAAAACGAGGAAATGTAGATGAGACAGACATTTATAGCAGCCTATTTAAAAAAAAAAAAAGAAAAAAAGAAAAAGTTTAGCTTTTGGAAAAGACCAATTCAAAACAAATGTACTACAAAATAGAAGATAAAAAGTACCACTGCCGGGATTCATTGTCAAATTTTCATGTCAGGGCCGAGAAATATATTCAGGAGAGCACTTCCCTACTTGTGTCTACAGATTGAGGTTATCAAATGACAACACAAATAAAGTTAACTGTCATGTTTAATCTTTATAAATAATAAAGTAAATGAAGCAGAACAAGAACACAGAGTGTCAGAGATGCAAACCAACAAATATTCTTGTACATCGAAAATGGTGTGACAATCCCCTCCTCCTCCTCCTCCTCCTCCTCCTCCTCCTCCTCCCGAGAGAGATGGTCTCTTAACTGGAAGTCACCTATATCTTTTTGGGATGGGTATCATTAGGATTGTATTGATACTCCTTCTTGGTTCTTTTTCATGACTAAAGTATTTAAAATATATAATTTTATTTTTTAGGATTTGAATTTAATATTTTATTAAAACTAAATGTTTCTAGAAAAAAATAAGACCTACTTTATTAATCCTGCTAGGAGGAATTACATTTTGTCACTTTTATACACACATACAGAACCTATACACATGCAAAGATGTTAGAGGGAGAGGGCTCCAAGCAGGTAGTTCAGGATGTGAGCTGGCCAGTCCACACTGCTCTGTGCTGGACTCGAATCGGCGACTCTCTGTTTCCCAAGCCAAGTACCCACAGACTGAGCGACTGCCACTCCAAAAAACAGTAACGCTTACAAGTCAAGTTATCATGTGTCATTTACACTGAGGACACTAAGGACATGTCCCCACCACTTTTTGAAAACATTTGTTAAATATGTTCTGAAAAATAGCTTGCAACAAGAACAAATTAAAGGTTTATTTGCACAATAAGTATACTATATTTGCAATGTAACTATAGAAGAAACAAATGTGCGTTGTCCCAAAAAAGTAACTGATTATGTGTAATATTCCGTTTTACTATTTTTTTATTTATAAATAGTATAATAGTATAATAGTGTTAAAATATCTCGAGCTAAGTGGGCCCTTATGTCCCCACCACCTTTCAACATAAAGTGACGCCCTTGCACTGTATAATCTTAATAATAAGATTATACAATAAGATTGTAAACAAGTCTGACATATCAAAATAATTCATACTCCTGACATCAAAAATACTGGGTGAAGTTTAGAAAGAATGAAAGCCTTCAGTCAGTATCAGCCCTTCCTCCTCCTCCTCCCCCTCCTCCGTCTGATGCTGGCAGAAAGAGGAGCGGCTGTTTTCTTTCAGCCTGCATACCGGTATTTGTTTACAGGGACTTGTGTCAAACAAAACTAGACAGACAGACAAACAGCTGTCGTCTCAGCTTGTCACTTGCCCAGGCAAGTTGAGCAACATCCGCAAACACCCGGCCTGATCGGTACAGCGCATGTGCAACTCTCAGCTGAGACGAGACGGAAAGAAAAGGCTCCCTCCTTAGCTTCTTTCAGCCTACACCATATGTAGTTTATATTTATTTTGTCATCTATTTGAATTATGAATGGGCCACACGGAGGTTGCTTCTGGGCCGGATGTGGTCCGCGGGCCGCCAACTGAACCCACATTTTGTCACCTACCCCTGGTGGTATGTAGCCATGCAGAAAGCTTTGGTTTTGAGATATCGGACTCTGAAACATCTTCCGCCTCTTCAGTACAAAGGAGGTGAGTAAAATTTTGCGCAACACATGAAATTTTTATTATTATTTATTACACATGAAAAAACAACCACACACCTTAAACCAAAGTGACAGATATATCTCAAAAACAAACAGTGGTGGAGGAAGTTTTCAGTTCCTTCCTACATAAGTTAAAGTAGGTGTTGTTACTACACTCTAAAAATACTTTGCTACCTCTATTGAAAATTAATAATTAGGAAAATGTATAGTCTTCTTAAAGTATTAAAAGTATTATATTCAGTTTACTAACAGAGATGAGCAAAGAAACCAGAAAATATTCACATTTAAGAAGCTGGAATCAAAGAAGTTTGACTTTTTTCAATCAAAATAGAGCCCAAAGTGACACCTTCACAATGCTTGTTGTGTCCAAACCTCAACATTATTAACAAACATTTAAATTAATCCAATCATTAAAAGGAAAAGCAGCAAAACTTCACATGAAGCTGAAACCATGAATTGTTGTTATATAATATATTTTTATTAAAATACTTGACTACTCATTTTCTTTAAGGGATTAATCGACTAATCATTTCAGCTCCACTAGATTAAACTGTTCTGTAGTTTAATTTATGACAAAGCATCATCGTAATAAGTGGCATAAAAAGAAAACTCACATCAGTACAGTATTCGAGTACTTGTTACATCCCAACACTGGAAACCAAAGTGAGTGAGGTAACTGTTGCTTTGCACCTGTAACCACAACCAACCAACAGTGACGTCACGACATCCTGGAGTACACGTCACTGCAACAAGGTGAGAAGTTAAACCACCAGAGGTCAGCAAGATTAAGACTATCACGGTGTGTTGAGTAAAAGTGGCAGGACCAGAGGGGGAAAATACTCGTAAAAGTCCTGCATTCACAATCTTACTCAAAGTGCAGAAGTATTATCAGCAAAATGTACAAAAAGTTTCAAATTAACAATATATATGCAAAATTCCTACCAGAGCAAGGTTTCCATTATAACAAAAGCTATTACTTCAGACAGTATTGTTGTTATATGACCAGCTGCTCTTCCAGTGGGGAAAGTAATCAGATCCTTTACTTAATCAGAAATAGCTTTATTGCCAATTTGACTAGTCCTATGTATATATATATATAAGAATTTGACAAAATATGCATTATAGAACAATAATAAAGACTAATGTTAATTTGCATTTATTTATTTACATAAAAACAAAAAAGCAGCAGTATAGCCTAAGTAAAAGTGCTTAAACCTTTGTGTAAAAGTACTGCAATCAAAACATTAGGCTACTTAAGCAGTAGCAAAGTTTACTTAAAAGTACTCGCAGTGCAGTATAATGTTCCCTGTCAGTGTTTCTGATGTTTCTGGATTAATATTGCTGCTGCATTAATGTTTTTTATGTTGCATTTTACTGCTGCAGATGTTTAAGGTTGAGCTCATTCTTTATATCCTGCTGAGAAGTTTAATCTGCAGTAATGCATCACATTCTATATGATCATCATATGTTTGTTGGGTTGCTGTTTTCAGCTTTGTGATGATGCATTTTCCAGCTGATCCAAGGAGGGTTTAAAAAGATTATTCTGCTTAAGTTGTAGGAGGAACACTTCATCCTTTATCAGAGACAAACTTGTCTCATCCCTTACCGCCCCTTTCGGGCGCCTGTGTGTGGTGCAGCAGGGCCGGGGCCTGCATAGCATCCGCATCCGACCCTCGCAGTCGGCCACGTCCAGTCTCCGCCCACCGTGAGCGCGCGGGCGGACGCAGCAGCTCCGTGAGGAGGAGGCTCCCGGACGGCAGTTGCGGCTCCCCGGCAGTCATCGAGGAGCTACCGCGCCTGTATGTTTGTGTGTGAAGCAGAGGAGGAAGAGGGAGGGGACTGACAGGAGCAGGACGACCAACAAAAAAAGGTGATTTTATTCTCACATTTTAGAACGGAAGAGATGTAACCAGTGAAATCGTTTCCTCTTTTCTGCGCAAGTGCTGAACCCGTGAGGTTCAGCATATGAATCAATAAAAAGGTCAGGAAAAAAATATATGAGGCAAGGTTGCTTTTTCTGAAGCGACACGTTTAGTGTGGCAGAAGATTATAACAGGGCTGCGGTGGGTCTGGACTGATAGTCCGCGTTTTGCTGAGCTTTCCAGACGTAAACAAGCCGACATAATTACGAGCTGCCACGTGGGTGAAGCTTGCAAAACGACTGCCTGTTAATACAGTAAAAAAATGTGGACGAAGAAAATATTTAAAGCAGATCAAGGTCAGGAAGTGCAGCTTGGCGTCAGTCTACAAAACCCCCTATCTGATATGTCAAACAGGGACAATTACGCAGCGCTCCCATCCCTCCGTGGGGCTGTCCCACGGGGGAGATCAGCTGCTCAGCATCACTTTAATTTATAAAGGGAGACACGCAGAGGATTCTCCCAACACACTTCCTCACCCCTGACACCTTTTTAATTACATTTAAGAGATGTATTTGTCTGCAGTGGAGCATGCAGGAGGTGAGAGAGAAAAACAGGACGTCCTGGCTTGGAGGCTCAGATTGCTGAGATATGTGCGGGACCTTTTCCTTGTCACTGATCCATTACACACTCAGAATAGTAAGAGGAATATGAAGGGAAGAAATAAGTGAGTGACAGCCAAACACTATATGGCCTAAAGTAGCCTGTGTGCACAGCCCTGCCCTGTCCAGTTTGTTGCTTTTGCTCTGGAGCTGTTTTTCATGGCTTTCACTAGTCTCAGTTTGTATCTCATTACATTTGAGCCACAGAGCTAAGCATCCCATTTCGAGAGTTAATACAGTGGTTTACCAACAGGTAACGCTGTTCTGAATGGATCTACAGAATCCTCGAAGAATATTCACTACATATTCTGTCTGTTGCACAACAGAAGACTTCAGATCCCCCGTTTCTTAAAGGAAAAAAAATGTCTATTTGTTTTCTTGCCAAGAGTTTAGGTGAGAAGATAACAATCTCATGTCTGTAAGGTAAAAATATGAAGCTGCAGCTGGCTAGTTTATAGCTTAGCACATTAATCCGGAAACTGATGGAAACAGCTAACATGGCTTTGTCCAAAGGGAACAAAATCTGCAGGTCAGCACCTCTAAAGCTCACTAATAAACTTGTTGTAGCTCGTTTGTTCTGGACAAAACAACACAATAAACTGCACTACCAGCAAAGACTCCAGGAAGTTACCCATCTGATCCAATAAATAGTCCAGTTCAATACCTCCATAAAACGTTTATTTGTCTTTTTTATACTTCGATTTCTGTACAGATTAACCAAACAAGATACAACATGTTGATTAGTGATCTTTAGAGGTGCTGCTAGGTAGATTTTGTAACCTTTGGGCAGAGCCAGACTAGTTTCCCAGTAGTCTTAATGCTAAGCTAAACTAACCAGCCCTTGACGTCAGCTTCATATTTACTGGTCAGGCGTTAGAGTGGTATCAACCTGCACATCTAACTCTCGGTAAGAAAGAAAATAAGCATATTTCCAAAATTGACGAACTATTCATAACATCTTTGTTTGGATTAGGAATTTTGGTAAAATTTGGTAAATGGGTTTAAAACATTTTTTTGTTGCGGAGTGATTGTCAGTTTTTTTCATCCAGATGGTTAGAAGAGTCTGAGGATTCAGGGCAAAGGTTGGTGTTGCTAAACAACCATCTGAGGTTTTTAAAGATCACTGGATATTTATTTTTCAGCAAATCAGATGCTCAAATGTAATGAGAGACACATACTGGGGCTCAGTTTCAGCACGGCTCCTAAAGTTGTTCAAGATAAATCTCAATGCTACAACATGAAAAGCTATTTTAAACAGAAATAAACTGGTTTTCCCGGTTTGGTGTGGAAGAATGTGACTGATCTGTGGAGAGCCCCTGACAATATAACCCACCCCAACACCTTTGGGATGAACTGGATCGCTTATGCAAATAGCAAGTAGAAAAAAACCCACATCAGTCATGCAGAGATCAGTATTTGAAATGATGTAGAATAAGAATGATTCACTGTATTACTGTCTTTTAATATAAACATTGTAATCTAATGTCTGTCATTATTATGATTTGACTTAACTGCATCAGGTTTGCTGTTGTAAAAACGGCAAAGCATTGTGTATAATGTCCGGGAGTACACACACTGTACATTTGGCCATAGAGTGTAAAAGTACATTGACGCTAGCTAAGAGTTTTGTTCTCAGGAACTTAATCTCAGAAGATGTTGCTCTGCTTAGTGGGTGATGCATCTGAAAGTTGTAATAGAGTCTCAGGGGAAAAATTTGGCTGGGACATTTGCTTTTCATTCACAGGGTTTTCACGAGTGCATGTTAGTCTCTCGCTAGCCAGATTCCTTAAAGCCATCAAACCGCTCACTCACAGTCTGACCTGCAGACATACAGTCCATCCGGGATGTCATCTTCTGATTTTAATAGAAGAAACCTTTATTGTCACATACACATTGTGAAATTAATTCTTTGCATTTAACCCAGCGCCCGGGGACCAACTCCAGATGTATGTATCAGTGTCTAGTCAATGTCACTGACTGGAGAACCTAACGTGTTTTTGATGGTGGGGGAAACCCGGAGCACCCACACAGACACAGGGAGAACATGCAAACTCCACACAGAAAGGCCTGGACGACCAGGGTTTGAACCCGTGACCTTCTTGCTGTGAGGACACAGTGCTATCCACTGGACAACCGTGCCACCCAGTGGTGATCCAGTTTATAAATGCTTATAAATCTCAATTGATCGCCTGTAAGACCTGAAGCTCCTACAGGAAATGAGTTGCTGCGGGCTCCTGGGGGAATTCTGGACAGTAGACTGGAAATCGTCGGGAGTTTCTGGAGTTTCTCCTTAGCTCAAGAGCTTTTCGGCTCATTGTTTTGTTTTTACAGCCTGCAACTTTATTGTTTGGGTTCACTCCCGATGCGCTCATCAGCTCTTAGCAGCAGCAAGCAGCTGTTTTCAGCAGAACGGTTCTGATAAAGCGATTGTACGCTACCTGTCCAGCACCAAACAGCAGACAAAGTAAGTAAACATAGTGGAGAACTTATCAGCTAAATAAATAACAGTTTGGCATAAACCAGCAGATCAAAATCTATTTAGTTAGGAATTGCAATCAATAGATATTTCCCTCAAAATCATAGATGTCATGATTCATTTTCATTTTCTACCTTATACAGTATCTCACAAAAGTCAGGACACCCCTCACTCCTTTTTGTAAATATTTGATTATATCTTTAAATGACACTTTGCTACAATGTAAAGTAGTGAGTCTGCAGCTTGTATAACAGTGTAAATTTGCTGTCCCCTCAAAATAATACATCACACATCCGTTAAAAGTGAAAGTCCACATTGGTCCCAGTCAGTATTCTGTGTGGCCACTATTATTTTCCAGCGCTGCCTTAACCCTCTTGGGCATGGAGTTCACCAGAGCTTCACAGGTTGCCACTGGAGTCCTCTTTCACTCCTCCATGACGACATCACGGAGCTGGTGGATGTTTGAGACCTTGCGCTCCTCCACCTTCAGCTTGAGGAGGCCCCACAGATGCTCAATAGGGTTTAGGTCTGGAGACATGCTTGGCCAGTCCGTCACCTTTACCCTCAGCTTCTTTAGCGAGGCAGTGGTCGTCTTTGAGGTGTGTTTGTGGTCATTATCATGTTGGAATACTGCCCTGCGGCCCAGTCTCAGAAGGGAGGGGATCCTGCTCTGCTTCAGTATGTCACAGTGCATGTTGGCATTCATGGTTCCCTCAATGAACTGTAGCTCCCCAGTGCCGGCAGCACTCAAGCTCATCTGAACCAAATAAGTTTATCTTGGTCTCATCAGACCACAGGACATGGATCCATGTCATAGTCTGCTCGTCTTCAGCAAAATGTTTGCAGTTGTGCATCATCTTTAGAAGAGGCTTCCTTCTGGGACGACAGCCATGCAGACCAATATGATGCAGTGTGCAGCGTACGGTCTGAGCACTGACAGGCTGACCCCCCACACCTTCATCCTCTGCAGCAATGCTGGCAGCACTCATCTATTTCCCAAAGACAACCTCTGGATATGACGCTGAGCACGTACACTCGACTTCTGTGGTCGACCACGGCGAGGCAGGAACCTGTCCTGTTGAAGCGCTGTATGGTATTGGCCACCGTGCTTTTTCAGATCCTCAAAGTGTTCTTTGCCATGAGGTGCCATGTTGAACTTCCAGTGACCAGTATGAGGGAGAGTGAGAGCGATAACACTAAATTTAACACACTTGCTCCCCTTTCACACCTGAGACCTTGTAACATTAATGAGTCACATGAGGGAAAATGGCTAATTGGGCCCAATTTGGACATTTTCATTTTTGTTGCCAGTGGTTTAGACATTAAAGGCTGTGTGATGTGTTATTTTGAGGGGACAGCAAATTTACACTGTTATACAAGCTGCAGACTCACTACTTTACATTGTAGCGTAGTGTCATTTCTTCAGTGTTGTCACATGAAAAGATATAATCAAATATTTACATGAATGTGAGTGGTGTACTCACTTGGGTGAGTACTGTATCACCACTAGGTCTTCGGTCAAATGACCACAGTTTGGTTGTTCCTCACTTTCGACTGAACATAAAAAAGGTGATTTTGAAGTGGTGGTTCCAACACACTGATTTTAAAAAGCAGCTGAAGTTTTTTTTTTATCTTTTGTTGCTTAAGTTTTATTGTTTTGTTTCTAATACATTTGCTCTTGTGAAGCACTTTGTGTCTTCCTCTCTGAAAGATGCTTTACAAAATAAAATAAACTTCACTTGTTGTCTTTTGTTGCCATAGGTCGCAGCAGTTATGGTGCCATGGACCACAAAGATAATCACACACCCTACAGAACTAACACTGGAGCCTGAACTGCCTTGCAGAAAATGACTCAGAGAAATGGAACGAGAGGGGCGAGTGATCGCCGCCTCCACCCGCAGGCCTCCGTGGTTTATGAGCAGGCCAACGGTATGGAGCACGACAAAGTTCGAGAGTCAAATGACTGTCAATCAGAAGAGGGGTCACAGGGGGGTGAATGCAGAGAGTCAGTGGCTGTAACGGGAGCAGTCACTGCTCCGGATGGCGGGTGGGGCTGGGTGGTGTTGGCTGCCACCATCATGGTCCTGGCTTTGACCCTGGCGTTCCCCTCCTGTGTGGGAATCTTCTACAATGACCTGCAGAATGAGTTTCGCGCCTCCAACAGCGAAACCTCCTGGGTGCCCTCCATCATGACGTCGGTGCTTCATGCGGGAGGTAAAGTAGACAGACCAGGAAATAAACTGGTCTGTATTCAGTTAGTTCTGTTTTTAGTTAATGAATAACTTTAATAACTGTACCTATTACTCATTTATGCTGTGTATATTAAATACACTGTGGTGCATGATATATTTTTTGTTGGAATAATTCCACTGTATTATTTTCAGCTTTTGCAGAGGTTATCATAACTTCTCCTGCAGTTAATTATCACTTTCAGCACAATTAATATTACATGTGTAACATTTAAGTTGCCCTTTAATGCTCCCTAGTCTCAAAGGTAATTTTAGCTCCTACCTGCTGTTGGTATAGAGGGAAAATGTGAAACCCAAGAGAGAAATTGGCTGTGTTTTTAAATGGCCCTGCTGTCTTGGTGTTGATTTGAAGAATATTATCCCATGAGAAACTGCAGCCCGTTTATTAGCCAAAGCTCAGAGGTACTTGGCACTCGACACATCAAGAGTTTAGAGTCACAAAGAAATAATAATCCCAAACTGTGAAGTGGCACTGTGTAACTTCTAAAAGACAAAATATCACATTTATTCCTTTTACAGGTGAAAAGTTGAACTCATTAGTAATAAAACACAATTGTTTGAATCAATATGCTCAGGGGCTTTGCAGCTAAAGCCTCACTTGGTCTGCTATGACCGGTAGCTTATGGTGGCTAATGTTAGCAACATCTGATACATGTTGTTGAGTTAGTTTTCTGACCACTGAGCTACTGACTCTATGGCATTTACTAATTTAATACTCATTCATTTCATTTACTATTAAATTGTAATTACCACTTGTGGCCACAGAGGTCACTATGCAGCAAAAATTACATAAGCGCTCTCTAATAAATATTGATGCTTCATTATCTAGAGCTTTTATTAACTTTAAGACACAGTATTTAGCATATTTTATCCACCAGAACTGAATATTAGATGTTTTATTAAGAAAAACAGGATTTCCTTTAGGGTCTTTTAAAGTTATAAGTTAAGTTATATCAAATATATAGTGAGAAGGCTGAAAGAGACTCCTCTATTCTTTGACATGAAAGCCCAAAAGATGTGTTATTAAAATAACAGCATCAAAAATGAAAGCAATACAGTTGGGAAGTGAAGAATAACTGTGTGTGCAACGGTGTGTTTTGCATTCCTCTCTTCCACTGATTAGTTCTGCAAATAACAATTATTTTCCTTATGTGCTTTCATTTACTATTATAAATGACCAAAAAATAACAGCAATTCCTCACGTTTAAGAAGATGAAACCAGCAAATGTTTCGCATTTCTGCTGAAAAAAATGGCTGAAACGATTAATCAATAATCAAAATAGCTGTCGATAAATTTTCTTTCATGGAAAGATCGATTAATTGGCTAATCGTTGCAGCTTTACCGCTGATCTGCTGTTAAAAAGGCACATCATTTATCCTGTCAAACAGACAAAGAAAGGAATAACTTAATGTATAACAATCGCCGAATTTACAAGAAGGGACAAATAATTAAGCATTTGTTGTAGACAGTTTCACAAAGTTATAAAGTTTCCACTAACTCAACAACTCACAAAACTATGTGAACTATGTTATATTGGAAAGTTCAATAATGAACCCTGTGATAGTTGTGAGCTATATAGAATATAGATGATCGAGGTGAATGGCTGTCTTCTGATCAGCTATAGAGTAACAAATTAGACCTGTTATTTATTTTGGTAACTTCACGTTTCTGTCTGTCTGTATAGCAGAATATAGATTTTATGACCCAGCCTGCTGTGCCTGTAAGAGATCAGTACAAGTCAAACAGAGATAAGAGTCTGAAGTGGTGAGAGTAATTTCACAGCATATCAAGCCCCTGGACACACTAGCCAGAAGGAATGTAGTTAATTTGGCCCTCTAACTCTTTCTAACTTAGAGGGATCAGAAACTGTTTTTTTGAGGTGTAAGTGGATATCTTGATCGTAGGGTTGAAGTAATATAACTCGAGGTGTTACCCAATATGCAAAATCAACTATTGTTTCCAGGCAGAAGATAATCTCTCCATTTTATCAGATTTATTTGATTTCATTATTCCTCCTCTTTCTGTCACAGCGTCACTCCCTGTTTTTTAGCAAAAAACAAATAGTAATGTTTTTTTAATATGTCTTTGAGATTTATTTCTAATAAGGTGTGACATATCAGGGTGCTGATCAGACAGCATGGGTATTACTTAGGCTGACCACAATAAAAGGCCTTAGGCTGGCCACAATAAAAGGCCTTAGGCTGGCCACAATAAAAGGCCACTCGAATATGTGGGGCAATGGGGGCAAAAACAACAGTGTTTATAATTTTGTTCAGTATAAAATATATTATAGGATATTATAGGAACATATAAATGTGTGATTAGATATCAAATAACAAAAGGGATAAAAATTAAAAGAAAATAATGAACTGTTTAGTCATGATTTCTAAAAGGCAACAAAATCTGCTCATGAAGTTAGTTTTTCTAATATGTTAAACCCCATCCCCCACGTACACCGTCCTGCTGCCGCAAACTCTCACTAGAGCACTACATGTGGATCAATCCGCCGCTGAATATAGTACCTAACAAATCGACCAGCTGTTTTAGGAAATTTCTGAGCCTGGTGTAAAACAGAAACTGTATATTTGTGAGCCGTTCTGTGAGTTTAAGTCTTCAGTTGGAACTGATGGGTTTGGGTCTGAGAGCCACAAACAGTTTAATGAAGTCAGAAAGTATTGAGAGACGAACTAACACATTGTTTTTGGACTTTTCATGGGATTTGCATACAGTAAGAATTATCCTTTAAGCTGCTGCATCCTGAACAGTAAGTAAGTAGATCTGTGTAGACTAGAGGGCCCTTTTATGTATAAAGAGCTACAACAGTGTGAGGGTGGTGTGATAATTGCACACAGTTCTCATGGTGTTCGGAGACAGGAATGCTTTGATCTTCGAAATCTTCCTGACCTGACAGAAACAGGAATCTCAGGTTTATCGTAAGCTGTACAAAATTTGAGCTGCTCATCAGCCAAAGTTCAGAAGGTTGAAGAATTTATTCTTCAGCAACTAAAGCTGTAATAGTAGTTTACTTGAAAGTAAAGTACAGACACAAACTGAAACAAGGGGAAGCACATGAGTATTAACTGTGATGTTTTCAAACTTTGTGGTGAAAATGTTTTATCTGGCTTTGAGGCTCCTTGAGGAGAAACTTTAATGAAAAATGAGTCTTTAAACTTAGGCCGCCTGTGGGTTTGTATAGGCTCAGTTAGGTCCATTTGTACCTTGCAGCCCTGTTGGCCAACAACCAAGGCACTTCCAGTGTGTGTTGAATTTACCACCCCTGTTGGTGACCTTCAACCAATATACCCCTCTGTGTTTAGTACTGAGGCTTCAGAATAAGCAACATAATGTGAAACGTTCTCTTCTCTCCAGGGAAAGATTAATCATGAGCAGCAAGTGAGGTAAAACAACACGGTAGAGATGGGAACATTTGTTCAACACCAATAATTTTCATGCTGACGTAACAATATCGTGTTGCACTGACAGTTTTATGGGTCAACGAACTACTGTACTTAATTTATACACCATCTGTCTGTAATACACTAATTGAGCAAACCTACTTTCAGTCAGTACTTTCATTCAGCCGCTACAGATTACAGCCAAACAAAGTTATGTGAAACCCGCTGCAGGATTACGAAAATGACCTCGTCTCTGCCTTGTAAGCTTTTGCCCATTTCTGCTCCATCCTGCATTAAACTAAGAGCATTACATTTTTATCCACAGGTCCCTTTTGCAGCGTGTTGGTGGAGAGATTAGGTTGCAGAGCGACGGTCATGTTGGGCGGAGTCCTGAGTGGTCTTGGAATGGCTGCCAGTTCGTTTACCCAGTCCATCAGCCAGCTCTACGTTACAGCTGGGGTCATTACAGGTCAGCAAACACTCAACAGCTTTATTAACCAAGCGGATATTTGATTTCCGTGGTTACACAAAACGGTACACTACCTACCCAACAAACAGCAGACACAGAATATTTAGCAGCTGAAGTGCTGCCACCAGAAATTTTGGACATCCATTCATCTGGACACAGCTTCAAATGAAAGCTAATGTTGCTCCATGTGTAAATAGACGTTAGCAATGACAACTTGTTTTTAAGATTCTCCTTCTTGGAGTTTTCTGCCAGAAACATCCAAAGCAATACAGCTTTAAACTTTAAATAGGAAAACAAAAACAAAATTAAAGGATAACTCCAGTTCCTTTATAATTTTAGTCATTATTTATGACAAAATTTGACTTAATCAAGTAAAATACTTGCTGAGATTTGGGAACATGACGCCGTCTCTACAATGAAATCCAACAGGAAACAAAGAAAGATCATCGCACAGGTTCAATCAAATTGTTGGACTAGGAAGTCTTTTTGTAAATGTTTATGACAGACAGTTATAATGCTTATATGATAAGCCTTTGTTTAGTTAAGTTTAGTTAACCTGGGAGTTTGCTGTTTGTGTTTCTTGTCCCCCTAAGCAACGATCACTTTGTTCCTAGATCTCAGCAATAAACTTGACGAAGACAATCTTATTATTTCAGATTGGAATCAAAGCGTCAAAAAGTACAAAAATAAGACCCAAGTTTTTATAAACTGGACTTTTAAAGCAGAGTGTTCAGAATACTTCAGATTGGGAAAGATGCCTACACAATATAAGACATCTATACGTACTGCACATTTTCTATAAATAGGCTACATAATATTTCAGTAATCACCGTGCTGTCCCTGATGTTGTACCTGCATCTTTCATTTTTACAGGACTTGGTTTCTGCTTCAGCTTCCAACCAGCTGTGACAATCCTGGGGCACTACTTTGTGCGTCGTCGTGCGTTTGCCAACGCCATGTCCTCCACAGGCACAGCCCTGGGACTGTGCGTGCTACCTATCCTGGGTAACTACCTCCACACAGAGCTGGGCTGGAGAGGGAGTTTCCTTGTTTTGGGGGCTGTCCTGCTTAACTGCTGCGTGTGCGGAGCAGTGATGAGGCCCCTCCAGCCCCGCAAGCATCGAGGCCAGCCACTGATGAACCACGGACCCCCTCCGTCAGAGGAGGAAAATGTGAGGAAGGAAAATGGTTGGGTGAGAACGGCATGGAGGTACCTGTTGGCTTCCCTGAGCAAACACATGGCCTTTGATCAGCTCTGCAACAACTCTCGTTACTGTATGTATGCCATCGGCATCACCTGGATGATGCTTGGGTTTGTGGTGCCCTTAGTGTATCTGGTTCCCTACGCCACAGATAACAACATGGAGCAGGGGCGCGCTGCACTCCTGCTCTCCATCCTGGGTGTCGTTAACGTCGTGGTGAGGCCGCCCATTGGCATCATCTTCAACATGCCCTGGTTCAAAGGGCGACACATTTATGTATTTTCCGCAGCTTTGCTGGTCAACGGCCTCAGTAACAGCATCTGCTGCATCGGGCCCAGCTTTGCTGTACTGCTGACTTATGTGGTGATCTACGGGCTGTCCATGAGTGTGGTGGGCTCCCTGATGTTCACTGTCCTCATGGATATAGTGGAGATGAGCCGCTTCCCCTCGGCTCTGGGCCTGCTCGCTATCATGGAGAGCATCACGCTGCTCATTGGGCCTCCACTGGCAGGTAACGTAAACACAGAGAGAGCTGTTGAGTGAGAGATGGAGAGGAAAGATATGGCGGAAATGTAGGACACACTCGCATTATAACCAAAACATCTCGATAGAATTTGCCTCAGTGTGGTTTTACAGGACTCAGGCAGATTGAAGTTAGAAACAGCTTCATTCATGGGAGAGCTGCTCCGAAGGTAGAAATGATCATTGGTCAAAAAACTGTACAAAACATTGTTGTGTCGCATACTTCATACTAACAGTATACTATGCTATACCATATTAGTATACCACAGTTAGTGTACAAGAAATCAGCATCCATCAGAAAGAGAACAGATTTTAAACTGTAGACCTTCACGCTGCCACACCACCACCTGCAGTTTATTTTAATGTTTTTCAGCTGTGAGCAGCTTCTCCATTTCCTTTCTGCATCACGCTGTCAGTTTAATAACTAGATTTCTCTTTTATGGCTGGACTTTATTAGTTAGTTTTCCTTGAACACACTACATAGTCAAAACTGCCTTTGAATTAGTGTGATGCATGGAACTGGAGCGAAAGCTTGTGATACAAAACCTAACAAGTCAAAAAACCTGATGAGAGGAAGCTTTGTTTAAGCTGTTGACCACAATGAAGCACAAATTGAAGCACATCATGGGGAAGCAGAGGTAGTTTAAGGTGTCACAAGCCAAAATAAAACTGTGTATCTGTCTAGTATGAAGTCTGTTGACCTTATAATATGAAACAAATCATTGCCAGTTAAATGCTCTCTAGAGTTTGACTACCTCTGCTGATAACATTCGCCTGGTAGCTTCTGTGTTCTCTGACAAGCAGTGAAATGATTTAGACCTCCTGAGCAGCTCTGCCTTTGATAAACATTAACACTTAAAATCAGATGTGCCTGTATCAGACCATTGGGAGCGAAGCTCGGTTCAGTTTCTTGCTGCCTCTTTTCTCTCTGCTGCAGATCAGATATCAGAAGTGCCAAAAGCACATTGAAAGATATTCAAAAGCTCAGAAAACACCTGTGTGTAGGCTCTGCATGTGTGTTTGCATGGGGTTTTCTGCTTGTGTGTTATGTGAATAAAAGGTTCCTCCTGCTCAAGGCTGTTGATGTGTAAATAAAAGCCTGTTATCACTTACTGCTACACAGAGAACAAAAGAATCGAGTGTGCTCTTCATTCTGGTGGGAGTGGAGTTAGTGGCAGCAGAGGGAAAGGACACAGGCTGTCTGTCTCAAATGACTGTGGCATGCTTCCCCTTTTTGTGTGACTTGCTTATTTATATATATATATATATATATAACCGGGCAGTGATGTAACCACAGATACAAGTCAACAGAATCACTTTACACACACAGGGAATTGAGCTTGGTTTGAGAAACTTTTTTACTGATTGATGGCGCTTTATTTTTTTGATGATTGATTAAAAGTCAAACTTCTGTGTTTCCAGATTCTTAAATGTGAATATTTTTACTCAAAACAAGACATTTTATCGGTTTGGAAACACTGATGGACATTTTTCACAATTTTCTGACTTTTTCTTTAAAATTTTATTGACCAAAAAACTGATCAGTTAAATAAGGAAATATTCAACACAGAAATCTACTACTACGTAAATTATTGTTAGTTGCAGCTCTACGGTAGATTATTTAAAAATCCCCAGAAAGTTTCCTGCAGAAACATGATTTTTTTTAATAGTGTAAATATGTGTACTAGAAGGTATTGGAAAGTATTGGGCTCTAAATTAAATAGTCGTTAATCATTATACATTTACTCTTTTAAACTTTCTTTCTCATATGTGATTTATATATTTGCCTGTAGACAAACTTTGCATGTTCAGCTGACCTGCAGTGCACTGATTAAAGGGCTGTGTAGTTTAGGGCTGGACGAAGTGGCCAAAAATGTTATCACGATAAATTGTTTCATATCTTTCAATATCGATAATTATCACGATAAGTATCAAATCGTTATTTCTTTCCGGTTTTAGATTAAGTGAATAAAATCAAACATTTATTGAATATTTATCATATATTATTATTATTATTATTATTATTGATATTATTGTCCAGCCCTACTAAAGGTCAGTGATTCCCAAACGTTTTGGCTTCTAACCCGTCATCCTCAGCTGAGTGATTGTTTTCTTTTTGCATTATTTACTTATTTTTTACAGACTAAAATATCTTCTCGTTTACAAAAAAAGCAGAGGTTTAGAGTTTGGTGTAGCATAAAGATCTCCTACCCTGTTTATCGTCTCCTCACCCCTCAGATTAATCGTACTAATTAACACAACTCTATTTTCTCCATAATTAGGTGCCTTCTTTTGACTTCAAATCCGTTCTTTTCTAGGAAATTATATAAAAACATAAAACCTGTGAAATAAAATGTTGCCACGAAAAGATAAGACATTAAATGCTGCTGTTACTGATGCTTATTCTTGTTGTTGCAGGAGTCCTGATTGACCGTACAGACCAGTACTTCTACGTCTTCTTTGCCTGCAGTGCCGTTGTTGCCTCATCCGCCTTGTTCCTCATCGTGTCATTTTGCTGGCTGGACAAAAAGGACAGGAAGTCGTCAAAGCAGGGTCAGCCCCCCACACTGCCTGAACCAGCGAGACCTGCTGTTGACGTAGCCCCTGGCTGTCATTACAGCAGCGTGCCCACAGAGGGAGACAAAGACAAGGCCTCGGCTAACGGGGCGGAGTATATCACCAGCCTGTGAACATCCTCACACTGTACGTCACCCTTACAAGACGCAAGGTCAAATAGTTTTTCAAATCTTTCCTAATGTTTGCACCAGCTTTCATAGTGCGCCAGATGCTGCAACGTTTTCTTTTATGTGGTTAAATGACACTTCCCCTGACCTGGTCCTCATTTGATCAACTCCCTCCATCTGGTGCGCCATAAAAGTCAAAACAAACACTATGAATAATTTGCTCTGTTTGACCAAGGTCGGACACTTGATTCTACATACCAAAATTAACAGATGTGCACTTACAACTACAACGTGATTGTACCGTTTATTGTAAAATGCTGCTGATCTTGTCCATGTGATCACAAAGTCAATCAGATATGTCACTTTATCAAGCCACAATGCACACACACACAATCCTTTCGTTCTAGATGTTTGCTGGAGTTAAATGTCGTATTAGTATATGATGAGCTTACAGACACAAAGAGTGGGATTTGAGTAGGCAAACTATGAAATTATAGTAGGCCAAGTGGTTGTAATCAAATAACAAGCAAATTTAGCAATAACATGAGATGGAAGGATCAGGAAGTCGCTCCCGGAGAGTACTTCATTATCAAGTGTTAAAAGAGAAAGCTGTTATTCTATATTCTTTATTGTCAACAAATCTCAGATAAAAAAAGCCGACAGTGTGTAATTATTCCCGGATTAACCCAACAGGTAAAATGAGCTGTGGCCTTCCAGTTCCCATGCTACTGTTCTGGAGTACTACCAGGCCCCAAGCGCAACTCAGTGCCTCAACATTAGGTAACAAACCAGATTGACACAGTGCCTGTTTGTGCCAGTTCAGCCTGGTTTCCACTTCATTTCAGTTCAGCAGACAAAGCAGCACATGCTTCACAGGGCTTTTCGTGGCTGAATCCAAAAGTTAAATGTGCTGTCTCTGCCTTAAGTTTAGCACGGCATCTCCACCTGGTGCTGTTTGATTATCAGCTGATAGAGATTCTACATCATATCACCACACTACAGTTAAGGCCCCATCCACGCTACTACGGCTTTGTTTTAAAAATGCACAGCTTTTGCTACATTTGCACCTCCTGTCCAGACTGAAACGTCAAATCTGAAGACATAAAAACGGAGATAACGCTGCCAACATCATTGTAGCGTTTTAGTGTGGACAGGCGAAAACAGAGGACTTTAAAAATGATGACACAGAAACTCATCTGCCTTTCTGATTGGGTCTGATTGGGTCTTAGGCCCTGTCTACATGAACACGGGTATTTTCACAGGTATCAGTTCACTGAAACCGAACATTTTTGAAAACATTTAAGAAACTCCGGTTGTCGTGTTGTCGTGTAGACAGTAAAGTAAGTTTATGCCTTGCAATGTCAGTGTGCGCCGTTATCTGCCGTCTTTGATGTCAGATTGTGTGTGCGCCACTCCCTGCTTAGTTTACCATTTTAATAGGGTCTGATTGGCCAATGTGGCTTTACGGTTAGGGTCATATCGCTGCCTGGTGATTTGGCATGCTCTTGACAGTGCTTGAGAGCGTGCTTTTGCGTTTTCGTGTAGACAGAGATATTTTTTTAAATGAAGAAGGAAAAATACCCGTGCATGTGTGGACTAGGCCTCAAAAGTCATGCAAAGCAAAAGCACAAATCTACTGATGTGTGTGTTTTTGTTTTGGTATTTTCATTAAAATATTTTGTACTGTGCAAATAACACTTGTACTGTGTTTTGTTGCAGTCCAGTCTGTTTCCTTCGCCAAATCTTCTGCAACTATAGAGCAGAGAATTTGCTTCCTATTTACACCTGCATGCGCAGTGTACGTGAACGGCCACTAGATGTGCGTTTTCAGTCGTTTTAACATGGACTGAGATCAACTCTGAAACACAGCTTAAACACTGCTGTGGACGGAGATTGTTTTCATTTTAAAACTCCATTATTAAACAAAAACAGTAGTGTGGATGAAGCCTAAGTCAGGCTCTTGCAGCTTCATAACAAGCTGCATGCTGACAGAGCCAAATAGAGCGCAGCCATTGTGATTAAGTGTTGCATGTTTAAAAACAAATGGCCGTAAAACATCTGACATACAGTTATCCTTCTGACTTCCCCGCCTGTGGCACTCCCAAACCCAGTGGTTCATATTGTAATATTTAAATCTTTAAAAAACAGTCTAAAATAAATATATATAGCGCTGGATGAATCCACACGTCGTGCTCTAGTGAGTGTTTGGGGCAGCAGGATCTGGGATTGAGTCAAAATAAACTACAGCGTGTGTGTTCATGGTGATGAAGGAACATGATGTGTTTTTAATAGTTCTTGGACAACAATGGATCTCCACGGCTCAGAGGAAGAAGATATATCAGGTTGTGTTACACACTACTTGTTAGGAAATGAAAAAAAATCGGGTCTTTTCATGGGATTTGTTGACGATAAGAAAAATATAGACCATCACAAGACTTATCTTATAATTATCGGTACCTAGAGACGTAGACGTTTAAACAGGCAGAACAGGATATAGAAAACGAGACTGCTTGCTTTCGGGGTCTTTTTGATATCTTCACCTTTAAAGTAGGAAGATTAATTTCCTATGTCTTGTGAAGGTATTAAACACAGCATGCTGAGCACGTTAGACCCATGTCGATGAAGGCAGATATAAAAAAAAGGCTGAATCTGTTTGTCATTCATTTTCACTTGTTTACTGTTTACGCAGTAATTGATCATCATTTTTGTTACTTTGCTTTTCATTCCTTAATGGAACAGTGCCTTTTTATATAACTAGTGTATTTTTGAAGGATAATCTACAACCACAGGATGATATCGAACCTTTACAGAAGGATAGACGCAGAAGAGTTCATGTTGAATGTCAACTTGACAGCGGTTTAAAACATTTAGTGAGATGAATACTTTGAAGGCACTGAGGACTCAGCAGCTCACATGTTCAAACTCGTTTTTTGACACTGTAACTGAGTTCACTTCAGTTCGAAACAGACATTTTATTTTACAGATTTATCTTTTGATAAATTACTGGGGACTATCACACCACCTGCACAGATTGAACAAAGGTATTTTATGTGACTGAAAATAATAAATTTCAGGTATTGCAGCGAACCAGAGGCTACTCAGCTATGAGAGTATTTATTAGTATTTTTTTTAGGCTTGTCTTGCTTTGGGCCAAATTATATCTTTACTAATAGATTTCTGTATTTATACAGGATGATCAGGGGAGAAATAAATGTTTGGATATCAAAGTTGTCTTTGTTGTGTCTTTTTGTTAGTGTGAATCCAAACATTTCTTTTGTGCATGCATACAAGGGGAACAGAGCATTAAATTTCAACAGCAGTGGTATTTACCCTCAGGTACTAATTAAAAAACAACACCCTTCACATTATACAGGATTAACAACTGTACAACATGTACTGGGGCTCCAGATGGGATCAAACTGCCATGGCAAAAGTATTTTTACCTAATCTTTTTAGAGGTTTTAACATCTTTATTATTTCAGTTGATGTAATGCTTACATGCTGCATATTCTTGGGAGGAAGGATAGTAATCAAGAATGGACGTAGTGGTTGTGTTCTGGGGCTCCGGGTGAGAGATCCGAGGTCAATAGGAGCCAATCATGAGACAATACTTCCACTTGCCTAATTATCAGTTCAGTTTTTGAATAATGCAAAACAGGGAAATGTCTGCGAGAATAAAATACGGCAGCTATGAAATTACAAAACAGTTGATGTAAAATAAAATAAAAATACATTCTTTGCTGTTACAGTAATTGATTTAAGGATACTTAAAAATGACACAATAATACTATTAAAATAATATTAGTTTTAGACTAAACCATGCCGCTTTTTTGCAGTGATGCAAAGTAACTAAATATGTTTACTCAACTACTGTACTAAAGTTTTGAGATACTTATACTGTACTTGAGAATTTCCATATTCTGCTAGTTTATACTCAACCAACAACAATTTAAAGGCAAATATTGTACATTTTACTCAACTTCATTTCTTTGATAGCTGTAGTAAGTGTACTTTCCAGATTCTAATTAATAATACAAAAATAATCAATAAATCAATTATGTATTATTAAATGTTGAGCTAAGAAAAAGCTTTATTGATCCTGGGGTAAATTTACAAGGTAGTTTATAAAGTAATTAAATTAGCCCCACCATTACCAGCTGCAACATTAAAGTGATGCATCAATACATCACTGTGTAAAGATCATTAATGATTTTGCTGGTAAATGTGGGGCTAATTTTAACTACTGTATATACTGCAGGGTGGCGTAATCCATAAAAATACACTTGTATTGTGTAATAATTATCTGAATATGCAAAGTAAATAGTAACTAAAGCTGTCAAATAAATGTATTGGAGTAAAAGGTTAAGTGTAGAGGAATGGAAGTATAAAGTAGCATAAAATGTAACTACTCAAGGAAAGTACCTTTAAATTGTAGGACAGTACTTGAGTAGATGTGCTTAGTTACATCCCACCACTGAATACTTCTATATTTATTTCTACACCGTAGTTTTACCATGATCTAAGTTGGTCAGTTTTTACTTGAGGTGTCCTTAAAGCGAGGACATAGCAGTAATGTCTCCAACTAAAATATGAAGATATATTTTAGGATGTGGTGCATCCCTGGGAATAATCAATTTGGATCTAAAATAAACTGTTTTAAAAATATGACTTTCCAAAAAAAAGTGGACTCACATGGGGGTCGGGGACATCAATGTCATTTCAAACGCCAGTTCCCAACAATTAATTGAACTCAGATAGTGAAACATTGCAGCTATATCTCCTAGTTGTTTCATATGTATCGCTTTAAAGCTACCCTGTTTATCGTCATGTCTTGTGCTCCCTAATGTATGGACTTCTCATTTTTGTACCTCTCTACTCTGTCCAAACTCACAATAGGAGTTGAAGCCTGTCTGTCTTCTATTTGTAGAATCATGACGTGATGGTTTCTGGTCTAAAATGCACAATGTCACATAATTTCGGTGATGCATAAAAATGCAATGTAAAATTAAAGTAAAATATGTGGCTCAACTTCCCCACAGGCTCACCCTGCTCTCCCCTACTTCTCCCAGTTACATCCCACCAATATAAATGGGCCATTCTACATAACGACTAGTTTTAATGTTGATACTTTTGTACTTTTACTTAAGTAACTTTTGTAATACATGTATTTTACTTGTAACACAGTATTTCTACACTGTGATTTTGCAAGTTTTACTTTGATCCGAGTACTTCTTCCGGTTACATCCCAGCTTATTCAGCAAGGGGCCATCTAATATACTGAGTACTGTTTCTGCTGATACTTTTGTACTTTGTTTGAATACAAATATTTGTATTTCTACTTTGATCTGAGGACTTCTTCTTCCACCACTGTTTGTTTTGACTTCTGGCTTCTTGAGGGTGACAGAGAGGAGCTGCCGCCATCTTGTGTCCTTCATGGGAAACGACGGGCTGCCGTTGACTCTGTCTAGAGGACCAAGTGGAAGCATAGACTGTGAAAACAGTCTGACTTACATCAGAAAAACAATAATCTTATCTGAAAATGAAGCCAGTGTTTTCTATGTCGTATCTTTTCCCTTATCCAGGTGTAACGTTACGGCGGGGCGACAGATCAGAGGCAGTGCGTCATTCAACTGAAAGTGAAACTAAACCAGTGCTCAGCTAGCTAAACGTGGACTGTGAGGCGGAAAACACGGTAAATCATCCAAATGAGGTACGAAAACGTTAGTTTAACCGATATATTAATGTGTCACAAGTTAAGTTTATCCAGCAGCAACGACAGTATCGACCTAACATGTTGTTGCGATGTGTTTTTTTATTATTAACCAACACTCGCTAGCTAAAGTTAAAGGAACGTTTCATACCAAAAGCTGCAAACAAGTTGAATTAGTTAAAATGACCATAATAGGTTATAATGTTACAGGTATTACATGCATGCTGTGGAAAATGTTTCCACATCAGACTACTAATTATGCATTTTCTCAAACACAGTTATTTTGTACAATTTTGAGCTACTTTTCTATTTTATGCTTCTTTATTCCTGCACTTAACCACATTTCAGAGGAAAGAACTGTACTGTTTACTGCACTAACTTACATTTATTTAACAATTGCAGTTACTTAAAAGATCAACGTTTTTACATACAGAGCATCTGATTATTAAATATGATGTAAGTTACTGTTTTAGATTAAATAAACCCAGCTGCAACCTAAAAATGCTGTTTACATGTTCTTACCAGTAAATTGGTAATCCAATAACATTATCTAACACCAGCACACTTTGCTGTCTGGTGAGTACTTTTATTTGTTGTCAGTTTTGCCCCTAACACTGTTGTACTTCTGGTTAAGTACAATTATGAATGAACTTAAGTAAGTTCATTCATAATTGTACTTCACTTCTAATTAATTGTGTCTAGTTAGTTATGTTGTTTACTGTGTCAAGTACATGTGAGTGCTCAGCCCACATGGACTTATAAAACACCAAAATTACCATTAATATGGTAGTATTATTATATCATTAGCAGTAGTAAAACATTTGTCAGTCATGAGAATAACTTCTCGTGTATAAGATATAGTGAAACTATATACATTCTCATATACTGTAGCTGTGTTTAGATAGATGATTGAAGATGGCAGAATAAAGGTTTTAAAATATTCACTTTTCCTTTTTTGTTTTTTTCTTGTAAAAGTGTAACATAGCATAAAATGGAAATACTTGAGTATAAGTACCTCAATAATGTGCTTAAGTGCAGTGCTTGAGGAAATGTACTTAGTTGCTTCACCATCAGCAGACTGTATATCTAGAAATATTTGTTGTTTCAGCATTCAGCCTCTTGCAGTCGTGACCAAACCAATATGAGGGAAGCGGCAGCATGTGGACTATTTATTCTTTTGTTCGACATGGTGCTGTGTTTGGCACCGTGGGCTGTACTGGTGCTGCTGGAGTGCTCCAGTTTTGGTGGACTGGCAGGTGTGTGGGCCTTTGGGGCAGTAAAGTGGGCCGTTCTCCATGTTTTCACCTCTATACTGACTGATGGAAAGCCGCAGGCTGTGCTCCGCAGGTTGGTAGCACTCTTGTGCCTTCATTCTCCTGTGTTTGAAAGTGGACGGATCCTTATGGCACCTCCTGAAGAGCCTTACATGGGACCATCTCCTAACTTCAGCCTGCTGCTCCTGGGCTCATTGTCCTCGTCTCTGGCCTGTGTGGTTTGGGAAAAGGGCCTTAGAGGTGATGGAAAGACGGACAGCAATAAACTGGATGCCAGGCGGTTGCTTATGAGGATGCTGAAATACTTCAAACCTGACACCCTTTACCTAATTGCAGCTTTCAGTTTCCTCATCTTAGGAGTCGTCTGTAAGTGTGAAATATTGACATTCTACACCTGCACACATGCCTTATTAGCTTAAAACAATGTCATTTATTCTGTAATTAACAGACACCATTATAGGATATGGTTATATATGTGTTGATGTCCACACATCCATCCCACATATTTTTTTGCTATGAAAAGACCAATGTTGCTTTGTCTCTCTATAATTTCTAACTTCCCATACCATGTTCATGGCTCTTAGCCCTAAGCCCATTGGTTCCTACTACAGCTGTGCGATATGACTAAAATCTCATATCCCGATATAGGTCATTTCATATCCCAATAACGATATATATCTCGATATAGAACATTTTTTGTAAATGCTATTGCTAACATCACAACACAATGTCTTGGTGAATTAGAAAGTAAGCTGAATGTCCATCGGCGAGTCATTAAACATTACCTGACACACACATCATGGCTGAAACAGCTGCAGTAGTGTTGTGTGGCACTTGCGTACGACAGACTTCTCTCTTTGGCATGAACTCCTGAGTCCAGTTGAGTAATATCTAGTTGTTTATTATTAATGCAAATATCTCCTCTGCAAAAACGGCAAGTGTGGAAGAACGGACCGAGGTGGAGGTACTTTTAAGTTAGATGTTAGTTTTACATTGAGTATTTGGCAGATGTTTGTCGAAAATCCAACGTAACACTGTAAAACTTCACTGCGGTGCGAAGCGTCGCCCCCTCGTAAAGTGTTGAATTTGCGACACAACGAAATAAACGATAGAGCATAGACGTTTTGCTATCATCAAAGGATATATATCGTCATATCTCCCTGGTTCCTACTTAAGATGTCTTTATAAATAGGTCACAAATGTATACTCACATTTTTTAAAAGGCTTATTATTTTCCTAAAACAGCTGGACACTGTAGTTTTTAGCAAACATTACTCAAACAGGAGGAAATAGTGCATTTGTTGGGGACTGTTTTCAGTGGCGGATTATTCCACATTTGGGGCAGCAGGAAGGTGTATGTGGGATTGTGTGTTACACCCAGTGCAACAGTGTGGCTCATTGATTTGCTTTTAATAGTTTTTGGATAACAATGGAGGCTTTTGGCTCAGAGGAAGAAGATAATATGAGACTGTGATGCACACACTTTACTTGTTAGTAGGCACATTCACTGTTGGTGTCTTAATTGGATTTGCTGACAAAAAGGGAAACGTCAAATATCACCAGTCTCATCCTGTTGGGTGAAAACTTGGCTGAGAAAATGCTACAACCCTTTAAATATAAAATGCATGTGTGTGGAAGTAAAAACAACTTTCATATTTTGAAGGCTTGACCAAAATAAGACCACTCTAAATGCTCACTGCAAAGAAGCATTGTACATGTAACTTCCTGTTTAATCTGTGTTTCATTCATCTTTCCAAACAGGTGATACATTTATCCCATTGTATCAGGGGAAGGTAATTGATATGCTAAGAGGTCAAGTCCATCAAACCAGCTTATGTTATGCAATTGGACAGCTGGCACTTGTCTCTCTTGGAAGGTAATGAAATTAAACTGCTTGTATATATCCTTATCCTTATTTGTTTTCTTAATAACAACAACATATTACCTAGAAAACCTAGAAAAATTTGATTTATTCAGTGATTTAAAATATAAACTGTAATTCGTAATGTCTTCATCTTAACAGCGCTCTGTTCTCCGGCTTAAGAGGAGGCATATTCATGTGCACCCTGGCCAGACTGAACAAGAGACTGAAGCATCTGCTGTTTCAAACCCTCCTGCAGCAGGAGGTGCACTTCTTTGATGAGAACAACCCTGGTGAGAAGAACACAGTAAACACACAACATGTCTGGTATTATATTTCAGGCATGCAGTGTTTTACAGGGTCAAGAAACCAATAAGTTTACCAATATTTCTCCTACTTAAAACTAAGGAGCCTAGCCCAAATTTTGAAAAATAGCCGCAGACCAAAAGGACACATAAGTATGTGTACATGGGTGTCCAGGCTGATAGCTCGTCCATGCATTATGTTTCTAGGTTTAAGTTGTTCATAGTAAGGGTTAAGACTTGTTGCAAAGCTGGTGTCCATCAAATGAGAGTTGTTGAAAATCTAGTGGGTAAAGAAATAAAGCCATAAAGCGTTATTTTATGATTTATGAATTTATGAACTAAAGTAATTTGTTACAGCTTATAAACTAAATATAATATATGACTAACTATTTCTACTTTTCCTCTGTAATCTGTAACAAACACTGAAACTCTGCACAGATTTAGCTGTTAATTAAAGCTCTTTCTCCCTTTCACCACCCAGGACGTCTTTCCTCCCGCCTGCACTCTGACGTGGACAGGATGGGCCGCACAGTAGCACTGAACGCCAACGCACTGGTTCGCAGCACAGTCAAAACCTGCCTCATGCTCGCAGTGATGTTAAGCCTGTCCTGGGAGCTCACTGTGCTGACCTGCATAGAGATGCCACTCTTGGCCATCATTCAGAACAAATACATCACCTGGTACAAGGTAGGTGAGATGTGATTGGCCTTGGACTCAATAAACAAAAGTAGTTCAGTTTGCTTGAAATAGTCATTGTTACTATGAATATTTATGAATATATATATGAGCAACCAACAAACAATGTTTCAGCCTTTAAAGTATTTAATACACTCAAATAGGTAGCAAACAAAAATAAATCAAAATTTAACCAAGCTTATGACTATCCATTCAAACAAAAATGCTAAACCAAAATTCAGATTGCTTACCTGAAGTCCTCACTCAAAAACAAAACAAAAACAAAAATGCTACCCATTCCTACAAACCACAGGGCCGCTATGTGTCACAGCATGAGAGTATTTACAATAAAACGGGTGTCAGTCGGCAACAAACTGGCTACTTGGAAGAGGTGGAGGGAGCTGGCTGTCAGCCTGGAACCAGTCTCCTTCAGGGAACTATTTACACAAGTATTCACAACAACCAGTCACAGTAGCTCACATGAGCCTATTGGACACACAGCCACTATAGCAGGTTAATAGAGCGAAAACGGAAGAGGGAGAGCCACAAAGAACACGATAAATATTGGCCATCACATTGTCTTTCGTTCTCTTATCCATTTCAAAATTGAACTCCTGTAATAACAAGGAGCAGCACATGAGCTGGTTGTGATCAGTGGATAACTGGCTGTGAGGAATCAGCATGGAGCTCAAAATGCTGTAAGGAAAGTAACAAAGACTTCTTTCTCAATTCTGCTAAAATTTAATGCTGATTAAACATCTGAAACAAATTGACTACTGACAATGTAGTTTGTTAATTTTTTTCAAAGATAAGCAATGGCATCGCCGTTGATAATCCTAGCAGTATTAAGTTAAAGTCTGTTGCTGTTACATTCAGCACAAAGCTCAGCAGCCTTTGAAGAGATATCCTGTCATGATTGCTTCTGGGCCATTCAGAAAGCTTTTAACATCCAGCATCAGACACTAAATAATAGCTGTGCTGACAACAATGCTTCCAGTCACCAGTGTGGGGCGCTCTAAAACTAAAAGTTACTGCAAAAGTTATCCATTCAAGTCTACATCTGGATTCTGTATCAAAGGTTGTTCCTACATGTACCGAACATCTGATTCCCAGATGTGAGTGAATAAATAAGTTATTTCATTTGACACTTACAACGCATGATAAGATTTGTTCCCCTCCTCTCAAAAATGTTTTCTGCTATTCCACTCTGCAGAATGGTGTATGTGCAGATTTGACGCTGGAGGTCTGTTTTGACATGCATCTGTTAAAGGGGGAAGAGTTTGTCTGTGCTCACCTTAAATCTCAGTTTAATATGCGAACGTACGAGCAGGATTTATGACATTGCAACTAGTTTGGAAGCCAGTCGTCGTCTAACGTGCATCATACACAAGCGTGATGTGGAAACTAGAAACTTCTCGTTTCCACATACTCAGTGAATGAGGAAACATCTTGTGTCCAGCATTTATATTTTTGAAATGAACAGGGCTATATATATACATAACAATTATTTTTTCAAGTCGATTAATCTAACGACTAATTTTGTGTATTCTAAAGGGGAAAAAGTTGCCTCTTACTCAGTTAACATATAACATTTATAATCAATAAATCAATATTTTATTTGATCATCCTGATGATTAGGCTACTTTACTTCAAACTTTAAATATTTCTGACATGGATTTATATTAATATTGAGTAATGCAGTATGATAATCAAAGGTATTTCTGCATCAGTGTAGAAAACAACTGTAAGGATTCACAGTCTGTTATTTTTATTGTTGTCTGTGATGAAGCTGATGATACACAGAGCAACTTTTAGAGCAATGCTGCTGGGCAATGTTCCCGTCAATGGTAATGAGGAAAGATTACTACCGTAATCCCCTTCCCCCATCACTCCGCCACTTGCCCCGCCTCGCCGCTATCCTTTAAAAACGTAGCATAAAAGCTAATGTGACCTTCGGTGCACTGAAATATGACATTTGTGCAACTGTTTTACAAAATGTGACATCAACGATAAGAAAGTGAGGAAATGAAATGCAGCTCCAGGTCAAGCAGAAGACATGAGCCTGTGATGTCCTGAGTGCAGCATTAGTCTGCTTATGTGCAGTTTCTTGTTACTGAATCAGTCTGTATTGTCTGTTAAACAGGAGCTGAAAGATCAGCTCCAGGACTGCCTCGCTCAGAACAAACACCTGGCTTTACAGACCATCGGTGGGATTCACACAGTCCGCAGCTTCAAAGCAGAGAAAGATGAACTGAGGAGGTATAATGAGGCTCTGGACAAGATGCGCACAGTCAACAGACGTTCAGGAATCTACAGCTCAGTGTTCCTGTTGATACGGAGGGTAAGATGGCAGGGGTTTACGTCCATAAGTTGTATGAGTGACCATACAGTATGGAGGCCCTATCCACCAGAAAAATATGAAAAGTTAGGGGTTTTAGAAATGTAAAAATATGCATTGTCAGCAGAAACTATTATGAGGTCGTGAGTCAAAAGTTCAAAATTATTGGAGAATTAAAATGTCTGCAAGGTTAAGAATTATGACATACTTGGTCATAATTACAAATATTTGACGTCTGACACGCTCAAACTGTTATACTAGGTGTCTGACAACAACGTGGAAAGGATCCCTACGAGTAACACCCTTTGTTTTTAACAATCTTTTATCAAATTCTTGCCCAGAAATCTCATGAGAGGTGAGTTGTTGCAGGGAGACGACGGCGGAAACATGAGTCAGAGTTGGAGAGAGGAGTTTGTTGTGTTGGAGTAACGTTAGGAAGTAAAGTCTTGCTAGCAGCTCCTCTGTGTACACAACAAACTCCTCTCCCTCGTTTCTACCGGCGTCTTCCTGCAAAACAACTCTCCTCTCACGAGATTTCAAAAACAAGAATGTTTCTCATTAAAAATAATAGGGGTTAAAGAAGAGAAAAACATTTTGTACCAACATTTCAACACCAAAATGTGTGAAAATACAGCCCAGGTTTAAAAATGCCAAAATTACCCTCTGAAAAGTCAAAAACTCTGACTTAGTATCTCATAAATTTGACTTTTTTAATTGGTCTTTTTGAAATATTTCATCTATTTTGTTCTGGCAGGAATGGGCTTCCGTTCACATGTTAAAAACTCTTTTTACTTTGGCCCAAGTTTTTGTGGAGCGTGTGTAATTTCTGTTGATTTGTATGTTTTTTTTAAGTTGAGCTACAGTGTGAGTAATTCCTCTCTATGCATTCTTTCCATTTAGCTGGTGAGTGTGGGGATAAAGATACTCATGCTGTTACAGGCCCGCAGTCTCATCTCGTCGGGTGACCTCAGCATCGGTAGCCTTGTGTCCTTTTTCTTGTATCAGAAGCCCATGTCAAACAATTTAAAGGTGAGTTGAGATGTTAATATTTTACACTGCAGGATCCCTATTTGAGTTGTAAAATATGTAATGGCTGTTCTGTTGTGGATGAAGAAGATTATTTATTTTTGTTACAGGAGATTTTGTATTGCTATGGAGAGACGGTGTCCACGGTTGGAGTGATTAAAAAAGTGTTCAGCTATCTTGACAGGACACCACAGTGTAAGAAGGAGGGAGAGTTGGCGCCTGAGAAGCTGGAGGGAAGAATTGTTTTTCAAAATGTCAACTTCACCTACCCTTCGACTCCTCAAGATAAACCAGCACTGAAGGTAACTGTGTCCTTGTGGTATCATTATGTTGAGAATAGTATTTAACATTAATCCAGAGTTGGACAAGCCACGAATGCATCATTACATCATTAACATTTTCTGCGCAGTCAGTTTCCATGGAAATTCAGCAAGGGAAGATGACGGCCCTGGTGGGCCCCTCCGGAGGTGGAAAGACTTCCTGTGTCAACCTCCTGAAGAGGCTGTACGAACCTCAAGAGGGACAGATCCTGCTGGATGGAGAACCGCTGCACCATTACAATCACAAATACTTCCATCAAAAGGTACAGTGAGATCGCTGCAACAAATAAAATCATTCAGATTTTTCTTTTTTCTTTAGATTTTCAAAAGAAAGATCAGATGCAACAAAGTACTTCACAATGAAATACAAACATGAGACATGACATACAGACACAGTATAAAATAGAGATAAAAGTACTTAAAACTAAACAGAGCCAAGTTTCACCACTTTGTGCATCAACATCCATTTCTTCGTAAAAGTGCAGATATTGATACAAGGAGGTGGTTGAACTCAGTGAAATAGATTTTAATGGTGCAAATTTATACCACTTTGTATCCAGAGGACGTACAGGTTTAGAAGGTTGTGTGCTCGTGACACACAAGAGTTTGTTCGCTTTATTTTTGGATTAATAATTGAATTTATTTTCTGTATAAAGTGCAAAATCACCAGTAACATAGTTCCAATAGACTTTAAAATATAAAACACAGAAGTCACAAAAAATACAAAAGGTAGAATAAACACACATAATAAAATATGTGAGGGTAAAAACAACAAAATAATAAAAGAAGAGAAATCCTAATTTTAAAAATGTTCTACTTCGTCAGGAACCGTGTGGAACTGTATGATTAAATTTGCTATGCAGAGAGGATTTTGCAAACTGTACAAACTGGAAGCGATATGATAAATACGGTTTAAACCAGCTTAGAGTGGTTAATTATATAATACTCTGCACTCTGACTGTAACTCTTTGAATAAGTTATTGTTACATCATTGTTTGTTTAGATGGCCGTGGTATCCCAGAATCCCGTGCTGTTTTCTGGTTCACTGAGATACAACATTGAATACGGCCTGAAGGACTGCAACCTTGAGAAAGTGAAAGAAGCTGCGAAGAAGGCCAACGCAGACGACTTCATCTCTGAACTGGAGAATGGATACAACACAGGTACAGAAGTGGCGATGACCTTGTGGCATACACATTTAATAAAGGGCTGGTTTTCAGCTTAATCTGCCGTGACCGTGAGAGACAGAGAGAGAGGTGTATGTGAGCAGATTCCTGTAGTTTGTGACAAAACACTAAAGTAAGGTTGAGCATTAAGTAGAATTAAAATGGTGAGATAAGAAATAACATAGGCTATGAGAAATAGGGTATGTATTTTATCAAATGTTTTCAATTAAAAATACAAATAAACCCCCCACCACTACAGTTACACTGTCATCCTGTGGGAAACACTGAGGGGTGTTATATAGCAGGTTACTTTTCAGTTATTTGTACAAAAAAACATTTATTACATTTTATTTTGAGATGTGTCTGAGTGAGAGAAGGTAACCTGCTGCAGAGAAAATCTGTTATTTAAAGTTATTTAATAGTCAGTGTTTTATTATGAACATAAATTTGAAAAATATCGGGAATCAGATGCAGTCGGTTCATCTATAATTTAATATCGTATACGGAAGTTGTCATAGACCAGGGGTGGCAAAACTGCAGCCAACTGTGGTCCACTGCACAATTTTAAATGGTCGCAGTTACATAAAAAACAAGTAGAACATTGCTTGAAGTTATTTCTGACAAATTGTGCAGTATGTACATCCTGAACAACTACTAGTAAGCCCTGCAAGCACTTCTTAGTTTAAACACAGGAGGGGCTATTTTGAACAACTACTACCTACAGTTAGCACCTGTCAAACGCAGGTAAATTATTAGCTGTTGGTAGTAAAATTGTCAGGCCATCTGCCACTTTGGTGAACAGGGAAAACGCACAACATTAAGGTTAGCGTATTGCGGCGATCGGTGCTCACACCTGTTTCACAATGCACCAGCCGGACTACAGCACTCCGGGGTTGTCGGAGCCTTAAGCCCCCTGACGGCCCATGTGCTCACCAGAGCAGTCAACCTGGGCAAACTGTGTATTGCTGTCATCCTCTTGCACTCTTAAGATGCTGTATAAAGTTAATAATATTGGAATACTATTTCTTATTTCATGGGCTATTTGGGGTTTTTGGGGTAATGCATATATTATAATATAATAATAATAATAATAATAATAATAATAATAAAAAAGAAAGCATTCAGTTTTAAAAGTTGACCAAAGTAATCGTGATTATGATTTATGCCATAATCGAGCAGCCCTACATTGAATGAACATTATTTACATTAAAATGATGCCTGAAGGAGCTGAATGTAATTCCTTCATTTAGCACATACATTTCAGTGAATCCTGAAAATGTCTGAATTTGGCCTGTGACGTTTTATATTTTTCTGTTTATTGCCTGCCATCCAAAATCATTTGTGCTAAAAGAAAGATTTGTTTTTGTCCCGAAGGTGCCTTAGTGTTTAATTGTTTTTGTTGTTTTAATAGTTTGATGCAGGAGCAGTATGCTTATGTTCTGTATGTACACTGAAGTTTGAGCTGCTTTTTTTTGCATTTTAGCTCATTTTAGAGTCCAGCTTTCATCAACGTTGTAGGACCGTTTTAACCGACGGTAGCCACGGGTAGATGTGATGTGAGGGAAGTCTGCTTATAGCTTGAGATGTCCGGCTAGTGGCTGGTGATGAAAGAAGAAAAGAACACAGGAAACGGATGTTTTAAGAGTGACTGACTGAGTTTTTATTATTGAATCATCTATATTCCTTTGGTTTGTCTTTACAGATATAGGCGAATGTGGTGACAAACTTTCAGGCGGACAGAAGCAGTGCATCGCCGTCATCAGAGCTCTGGTTCGAGATCCGCAGGTCATCATACTGGATGAGGCGACCAGCAAACTGGATGTTGAAGCGCAGCATACTGTAAGTAAAAAAACTCTGGTCATAACAAGTCAAGTCTTTGCCACTGACAACACCCGAGTGAACAGGAGCACAACAGTGGCTCTGAAACATTCAGTAAGCCACGACAGTGCAGGGGAGGAGGAAGTATTCAGGTACCTTTTAACAAGTTAAAGACTTGTATTAAAAAACTTCAAAAACAAACAAAGTTAAGTAAAGGTTCATAAATGTTAAGAAAACAATTATAATTATTGATGCATGAATGTGTAAGTGTCTATAACAAATCATAATTTATTAGATGATTCATATTTTGTATTAATAATTATAATCTGCAAAGTAACTAGTAACTAAAGTTGTCGTATAAATGTAGTGGAGTAGATCATTCGCCTCTAAACTGTAGTGTGTACGCCCTCGCTCTCTCTGACAAGTTTAGTTCAGCTAGAGCCAAGATGACCGGGGGTTATAACTGCTCTAACTTTGGTTAGTCAACACTGTTATCTCTCCGGGGGCCCAGTTAGGCTCAGAGTTTGTTAAACCAGCTTTCTGAAACAGGGCCCGGGGGTTATAACTGCTATAATAACCAGCAATCATTAGCTTAAGCCTACATAAATTGGCAAACACCGTGCTGCTGTCACCTTCTTGCGCTCTAAGATGCTGTTTAAAGTTAATAATGTTGGATTACTATTTATTTCTTGGGCTATTTAGGATTTTTGAGGTAATGCATATAAATGAAGGATTCAGTTTTAAAAGTTTAATAAATGCATGATGAAGTAATTGTGTTAAAAAATCATTATCTCAATAATGACCAAAATAATTGTGATTATGATTTTTGCCATAATTTAGCAGCCTTAATTCAATCTATCAGTTGCTTAATTTGGCAAAAAAAACCCGCAGTAAAACAGAAACATGGAACAAATGAGCACATAGTGTTACGTCCCAAGGTCTAGGGTTGTCCTGGATGTAACATAAATGTGTGGCCTCCCACTCTTCCCATTCCCAAACAAGGCCAGCACACAACAAATACAATTTAGCAGTTTTTATTATACATCGGAGATGAGAAGTGCCCAAAACAACAACCAAAACACTAAGAAAACCTAAATCTTTCCTAAACCCAAAACCAAAAGGTAAAGAAAAGACAAAGCTCTAAAACTAGGCTTCTAAGTCCAAAAACAGGAGAAAACGGTGCAAACAAAAAAAAGGGCTTCTCACTCCTACTCACTGCTAGTAGCTGACACAATATAGCTACGACAAAGGAAATTGCTTCATAGCAACAAAAATGGCAAAGCCAACAAAACCAGGTTGTCATAAGACAATCAGAAGGACTACGATACACTACTTACAATCTAAGTTGAATATAGTCACAACCGTTCACTATGTACAATAAACACAGACATAGCACACAGTCCTCAGGCAGCTCAACCAGACCAATCCAGTGTGTCCACCTGTTCTACAGTACCTGCATACACTCACACACACACTCTAATGGAGGAGAACAGCTGACAGTGCCAGGAGAGATAAACAAACAACAAAATATGACCCCAGGGTCATAACACCTCCCCACCCAAGATCAAACGTTTTCCTCTTAAGAAAAAGGTTTGATTCAATGAGACCTAGAGAGAGCATCAGCCATAACATTTTCTAAACCCTTTTTGTAACGAACCTCAATATTAAAGTCCTGCAGTAATAGGGACCAGCGCATGAGACGCTGGTTGCTATTTTGCATTCGAGTCAAGAACACCAGGGGGTTGTGGTCAGAGAAGACGATGGTTGGCACATGTCTAGACCCAAATGTGTGCAAATTTCTAAGTGCCTCATTATGATTATGAGGCTAAGATGCGCATGTAAAACGAATAGGATACAGATGTATTTTTCTCACTGTTTGACTATTTGGTACTATCGCTACAAGTAGCGCCGTTACTAGTTTAACTACATTTCTCAGTAGCTTGGTGGTAGCGTCGCTATTTTCTGAATCAAATAGCTTTTCAGTAACGAAGCTCTTTTATTGACCGAGTAGCGCGGTAGCTTCCACACACGCTACATTTTCCCAAGCATTTCTGAATGATCAGTAAGTGACGCCACCGCCGGTGACATCACGTACCGATCCTTGGGCTGATGTCTGCGACTTTGCTGCAGGGGAGTAAAGACGCGCGATTGAGTTTACTTTCTATTGTGATCGTTATAGTAACATGTCTTGTGAGAAGGATCAGGGTCCAGCCCGGACAGCTCTTATTATTACAGCGTTATTACTGACCTCTGCTACTCCTATTTTCATTTATGAGGCTGCTGTTATTATAGAGTCAGATACGTGTTGAACTAAGCACTTTACAACGCTCCAGCCAAACCACGTTCACTCCACCTTAACATATCTGCTCCTGTTTTTTTGTCTCGTCTGGTGTAGTTACATGTTTGTGTCTTGTCCTGTAAGTTGATTATTGAAATCCAGTATTGAGCACTGTGGGCCTTGAGAAACGGCATTTCGTTCATTTGTGTACTCGATATGTGGATGAATGACAACAAACCAACTTTACAGCAGCCAAATAACGTCCTGCTCAGCTTCCAGACCGCAGTCTGAAGAGGAGATGTTTGCTAGCGCTAACTGCCTTTCTAGTAGTTGGAAAACAACAGACAAACTTTAATTAACGGACCCGCTGTGATCTGCACTGTACATTTATAGCCAGACTAAAACGTGGCGCTCAAGCTTTCTGCCATTTGAAGAATGAGCAGAGGACGCTTGCTAAGTGTGTGGGGTGCGGGTGAAAATCATTAACGTGAGATAAGACGTTGATCTCTCCACCATCATAACACAGACGGTCCGGAGCTGCATTTCCGAGTTCCGCCGTTTTCGTTCCGTCAACATTACGTTATCAATTAACCTCTAGATAATCGATTATTGACATTTGTTAATCGATTCATAATCGTCCAAGACCTGTAATAGTTATAAACAATTTGAATCAGTTGGGTTGGCTAAAGGTACTCTGTAAAGGACAACAAATGGCAAGGTCCTAAACTCTGCATGCAAGGGATGGAAACTGTCACACTGAATGGACTCGACTTTCTTAACAACAGATTTTTTTTTCAGTCCCTCCAGGATTTCATGAGCCTTTTTTGTGATTGTTTGTATTTTGTAGCAGCTTTTCTAAAACATCGCGAAGAAAGTTGTGATGTTCTTGGGTGTTTGTTTTTTTTTTTTTTGCGATGAAATTGTGGGAATAAGTGAAAGCTACAAAGTAGATGTGATTTTTTTTTTTTTTTACTTTAGAATTTTAGTTAAATCTTTTAACTGCAGCTCCAGGATTTTGTGGGCCGAACCACCTACGTAACCCTAAATGATTTAAACCAGCCTACCTTGATTCTTGCAGCTGACCGGGATGAAGCGTGTGTCACAGTAATTTGTTTTATCTAATATGCTCCATGCGTTTCTGCCAAAAACTTGTCAATCCAAGTATTGTGATCATTGATTAATCTTTTAAGTACTTTACTTTCTTTTCTTTCTTTTTTTTCAAGCACAAATGCCCAAGGAATTGTTGTTTTTAAACACTGCTTTTCTCAGTTTAAAATGATTTTTTAAAACTGAAATTTGGAAATAACATTTGATAGACTAAAAATTTATCGCAAAAATAATCAGCAGATTAATTTGCAGCCCCAGAGACGGGAAATAGTCTGAAGAGGAGAAAGGTCCAGCAACACTTGTTCAGGTTCATCACAAACCAAAGCGTTGCTGGAGCTTTTAAAACCTCCTTTTTTCCTGATCCAGATCCAGAGTGCTGTAACGTGGCTTTTCACTGTTGGGTTCTGCGTTCTCAGGTGCTGCAGGAGGTTCTGGCTCGAGGTCGGACGGTCCTGGTGGTGGCTCATCAGCTGAAGACTGTGGAGAAGGCTGACCACATTATCTTCATAGAGAAGGGAGAAGTTGTGGAGGAGGGGACGCACCAAGAACTCATGGCAAAGAAAGGACGCTACCATCGTTTGAAAGAGGAACTGTTCTCTCAAGTCAGCTGAGAAAAGCCCAGAATGTATTTTTACTGTTTGTACATTTTAGTTATAATAAGTGTGTGCAAGTTAACAAAACCTGGCTGTTTGTTTCATCTTGTAAGGTTTTGTTAGTACAAAAAGCATGCACTATATGAAGTGGTAGGAATGATAAGGTGTGGTCTGCATGTTTAATGTCTAAAGTATTTATTTAGTGTTTGATATCATCACACTGGCAACAGTGACACCAGAAAGCACTCTAATGACCATGAGAGCTGATAAATTATCAGCATTGTTTTAAATAAGTGTACGTTTAAAGTGAGACAGTTAGCTGAAAAGTGTGGGGGGGGAATACTCTTTCAGAACTTAAAAACTTTTTGGACTCATAGTGGAGAAGAGAACTGTTAATCATTTGTGTACCAAATACATTGACAAACAACAGTGGTTAGTATTTGTAAAGCGCCTTTCTAGTCTTTTCGATCACTCAAAGCGCTTTTACCGTCCCTACTAAATTTTACGCCCTTTCTTTCAACAATAAATGATTCCACTCTGAGCTCTGATTCAGGATTTATTTAACACAATAACTTTGATAAACAAAATTAGTGATCTCCATTATTGTAAACAAACAAAAAATTTACGTGAGAAATCCATTTTATATTTGTTTTCAATTAACTACTACACAACATTTCAGAGGGAAATACTACATGTATTTGGTACTCGTTACTTTACAGATTTAGGTTCCCAACCTTTTTGGTTTGTGACCCAGTACAAGAAAACAGTGTCTGGTTGGGGTACTTTGCCACATTTAAGATGTTAATGAGTTGTTTTTCCACCAAGCAGATTTCCATTTGTCTAAAAGTAAACATTTGCTAACAAAAGCTACTGGTCATACAGACCAAGTAAGACTGTAGCAGCAAAACTAGTGTGTTTATTAAATGGAACATTTGAGGGGAAGAATTATGTACCATGTCTTTATCTGAATACTTACGTGATACTACTTGTTTTTGATAGTATTTTGCACTTGTACTCTAGAAAATGACTTGGCATGGTGGCATTTGTACAAAACATCAGAAAACTTTTTTTCCACCACTGTTTGTTTTCATTGGCTAAGTGGATACGTCTCAAACAGACTTCAATATGTAAGAAAGCCTTGTGGTGTAAAGTCCTCCCTCCAGTGAAACGTGTTTTTCTTCTTGTTCCTTCACTTGGGTGTTTGTGCTTCATCTCGTTATACAACCCTGTGTTGTAAAATGATAAATAATCATTAGAAGGCTGTTTCCACATGTATCTGCTGAACGATTCTTTCTCTGCGCTTACTTCAGTGCACAAACTTTGGACTTCGCAGTAGGAGACATCTTGTGTCCAGCAGTTCAACGTTTATTTAATTATTTAAAGAAATTCTAACTAGTGGCAGAATGTAACTAAGTAAATTTACGGTAGTTTGGTAGGTTTATTGTCACAATATAACAAGTTATAGAGTGAAATTCAGTTTTGTAGCTCCCATCTGCTACATAGCAGACAAAATAAACATTAATACAGAATCAATTATGGAAAATGGTAAAATAATAAATAAATAAACTACCTTCACTGGAGCAGTGCTGAGGATGAATTAGAGTTTAAGAGTCTGATAGCTTGGGGGGGGGGGGGAGCAGCTCTGCAGTCTGGTGCGGCAGCAGGAACTTCTATATCTCTTCCCAGAAGGCAGCAGGGTGAACAGGCTGTGGCTGGGTGGGTACTGTCCTTTAGTATCCTTTAGGCTCTGCAGGCACCAATATCATGATGCTCATCATCTATCATCTTCTGAGCAGTTTGAATCACCCGCTGCAGAGCCCTCCGGTCCTGGGCCGTGCACATCCCATGCCAGTTTGTAATGTTTCCAGTCAGGATGCTTTCTATTACTCCTCTGTAAAAGCTGACAAGAACTTTGCGTTGGAATTTGCCCTTCTTTAACTTCCCCAAGAAATACAGTCGTTTCTGAGCTTTATTCACTAGCGTGGAGATGATTCCCAGGAACCTGAAACTCTTCACCTGCTCCACCTGGAGTGTGTGTGACTATGTATTTCTATTCTATACAACTTTATACTTTTAATCCACCACATCTTAGAGGCAATTATTGTACTTCTTACTTCTTTTGTCTGACAGCTTTGTAATTATAATTTATATTCAATTTATAATTTTCCATCCCTTTCATGTCCAGTGAAAATCTCCAAATTTAGTGATTTTGAATTACATCTTTTTACTGATAAATTGAAGGATGAAGTGTTCCTTTACGGTTTGAGGAAATCCTCCTCCTTCCTAAGCTAAACAAACTATTTAACACCCCCTTAGACCAGCTGGAAAACTCATCATCACAAATCTGAAAACAGGCTGTTTTTCTGAGCTCAGGAAAAGTTGACTTTTTAGAAAACGAGACAGGGACGCTACAAACACATCATCCTACCCAAACTACCCAACAGGATGTAAAGTGGTTAAACCTTTAACATCTACAGCTGTGAAATACAACATGTACATTAATGCAGCAGCAATATTAATCTAGATATCCATCAGATTTAATAGTGAAACACTGACAGGGAACATTTTACTGCCCTGTGAGTACTTTAACTTTTGATAGCTCAGGTGTACTTAATTAAGGAATGTTTTTACTTGTGGAGAATTTGCACAGTTGGTATTGATGTGATCTGATTACTTATTCCACCGCTGGGAAAAACCTTTCAGACAGAAGTTGTTCCAAGGAGAGTGTTTTATATGTCAAAATAAGTCTGGAGGGGATATTTAACATACTTTGCTTAACATACAGACTTTAAAAATCTGAGTCAGATATCTGCAGCTTCAGGGTGAGTGCCTGCATGGCGCCACCAGCAGGACAGGTCTGGTGGTTTCAGAAAACATTGTGTTTATACTGGTAACGGATCAAGGTCTGAGCAGGGAGCTGCAAACCATTAAAAGGGGCAGTTTTCTGTTCACTATCAGTGTGGTTCTTTCCTGCAGTGCACAGGAGTTGATCCGAAGAGGTTCTCTCTCCACTGAACCAGAACACCAGCTCGACTTTAGTGCGGAGAGGGGCGCGGTGAGCTGCAGCGGCACAATGATCCCCACGATTGCGTTATGCTCCCAGTCTCTTCGGAACAACTGTGTTTTTCCCAGAGCTTTAAAAGTTTTGCAGAGACCATGGACCGGTCATCCCGGATTACCTGCAGCAAGTCGGTGAGTTACACTGGCATTTTACTTATTAAGAAACTACACCAAGGGCAATATGTTCAGTCGAGATCACAAGATTAAAGAGATTTACTTATTTATAAGTATAAAGGAACAACCCATCTATCAAAATCAACTCTGTATGTTTTTGCTTGTTTTGATCATGTTACAAAATCACCGCAAGACTGATCATATGGCTTTCTTCAAAAATACTTCTGATATTTATTATTGCATAATGGCCGCTAGGCCAAATACTCGATCTGCTATTTTTGAGTGCATTTTAACAGGAGTGAAATCTGCTGGTATGAACGGCGGAAGGAAAGGGAGGAGACAAAGGAAGCACCCCAAAAATAGTTGTTTACTATTTTAAGTATTGTGCAGATGTTCACATTATTATGCGTAATGTATACCATCAACCAAGGGCGGGTATTTCATGTCACTGTTCATAAGAACCCTGCTAGATATCTACCACCCCATCCTGTTCTCCTCCTGTGGCTTAGAAATACACTTCTACTCCAATACGTTTCAGAGGGAAATACTCCAAGTATTTGGTACTAGTTAGGCTACAGATTTAGGTTCCCAAACTATTTGGTTTTTGATCCAGTACAAGAAAACAGTGTCTGGTTGGGGTCCTTTGCACATTACTGTATATAAAGTAGTTAAATCTTGCTCCACCAGAGCAGTAAAAGGCTGCTTATATATTGTTGTATCAGTATTTAAAAGCTTATCATGTCTTATATAATAATATATCAGTCACGGGGGACATTTTACTGCAGGGCAAGTACTTTTACTTTTGATAATTTAAGTAGACCTTAATTGTGCTGATAAAACCTGTGTACTTTTGTACTTAAGTAGGATTTTGAACACAAGACTTATTTTTACATTCATATATTGATGCTTTTACTTAAAGGATCTAAGTACTAAATCGACTACTGATTTCCATCAACATGGTTTCTTTTCAACTGTATAGAGATAGACAGAAAATGTGGGGGTGAGTCATATGCAGTCAAATTCCAACTGGAGACGTTGCAATCACATGATTTCAATGTTCATTTCTACTGTAGTATAAAGTCACATAAGAACTCAAGGCTGGATTACCAAGCAGATAAAGCTGACATCTGCCCCAGACTGCAAAGGGCCACGTTACTGTGTGTCGGATAGTTTGTGATAATTTGACTAAATGCACATTAGTTTGGCAATAGATGCCACTAAATCACAAACAGAAATGATAAGACCCATAAAGACGTGATAATTACCTACTATTGAGGTCCTGTCTAAATATTGTTTGAATATTTCAGTTGATATCAGTCTTGCAAGGTAGCCTACATATCCCCTAAATAACGGAGCTTAAAGACACAGTGAAATCTACGTTTTACAAATTCTAATCCCTTTGTATGTTCCTGCATTAATTGCTCAGTTTTCTCTTTGTAGATGCCAAACATTTGTTTTTCTCAGCTGGAAAATCTGTAGCATTCACCAACAGTTTGCGACACACACGTGACAAAACTTTAATGGATGTTTCTTGCTGAAATGCACTTTGGAAGTAGTTTCTTATGTGATATTTTTATGTACACGAGCAGTTGTTAATATTTTGGACGGATAAGTTAACCGGGGGAGTTTCATGCCAATTGAAGCCATAGAAGATCTAAGAGTCAGTTTTATATGAGTTCCATCCATCCATCCATCCATCCTCAACCACTTATCCCGAGTACAGGGTCACAGGGTTTATATGAGTTTTATATATATATATATATATATATATATATATATATATATATGTATATGAGTTAACTACTACTACTAAAAATGTTTGACAGATTAGTTCTAAACCAATAGGGCCTCTCAGGGTCCGGCCCCCCTCTATAAAGTGCACATGGTTTTTGGCATCATAAAAGGTCCTCTGTTGCACCCTTATCTACAGCACAGAAACCCATGTCACTGGGTCAATGTGTTATTATGTAAAATGTCTGTGAGTTTGAACTTTATAACAGCCAAACTGCAGAGTACCACCCGATGATGAGCTTCTAGAAAATATTTACAGGAAGTCACTGAGGTTGCGACGGTTTCAACAAGGAGACTGTTCCAGAGTTTGAGGGTCTTGGTAGCAAATACATAATCTCTTTGTTTAAGTCTAGATATGGAGACTGCTTTTAGAGCTGAACAGAGCGTTACAACAAGCATTGCTGGAAAAGTATGAATCAGAAAATAACTGGATTACTTAACATCAAGAGTACAACTGGAGTCAGTGATAAATCCTATTCTGGCTATAGGTTTAATGGAAGGTTTATTTAATTAATTATTAATACCTATTTTAATGACACTAACAAGATACAAGATATTCAACTAGGGCTGCGACTAACAATTGTTTTCATTATTAATTAATCTGCCAATATTATTTTTGAATTAGTAGATCAGTTTAGTCCAAAAGTGTCAGAAACTAGTGAAAAACATCCTTCACAGGTGACGTCTTTAAATGTCCATCAAACAGTCCAAAACCCAAAGGGGTTTCATTGCCAACATAGAACACTCGAAATAATGCAGATATTCACATACAAGCCAGAGCATGTGCTTTTTTTTGCATTTTGCTTAAACAAATGACTGAATTAATGATTAATTGTTTATCAATCTTTTGCCAATTCAATAGACCAATTGATTAATTGACCGATACTTTTAACTCTACATCCAACAGTGGATGTGAGTCAGACCGTTAGTTTTTTGCTGACCTTCGGTGGTTTTACTCCTCACCTTGATGCAGTGAAGTACAAGTGTACTCTAGGACACACTGACATCACTGTTAGGTGTGGTGGCAGGTGCAACAAAGCACACTTCTGACCAAAGCCATCTGTGATGTTAAATATTATCAGAAGTGAATCAGCCATTAAACTTGCGACCAGAGAAAGCAGTGACACAGTGCTTTTAAGCCCGGTGTTCATGTATTTTTAAAGGATGCTGATTGTTCCTGATTTGACAGATAGATAAACTAGTGGGTCATCAGCATAGCAGTGGATAAAAATGCCATGACTTTGTATTATTTGCAAGAGTAGAAGCATGTAGATAGAAAATGGAAGGGGGCCCAGGACAGAGCCTTGAGGTACTTCACAATTAAAAGGGACAGTACAGCATATTCCTGTTAGTTAGTTTTCATTTGATTGTATTGTAATACTACTATACTGTAGTTCTTTCCCACTCAAACCTGCTGTCTATGCACAAATATTCAGAACTGTGTTTAATATGATTTGTGAAAACACCTTCTGTTTCCCTGCAGCAGTATACATGTGGACTCTCCGCCTGTTATCCCAACTCTCACTACCAGCTATGCCCACGGCACGTCTTCCACATCTTTGCTCCACTCTACAATAGCAGAGACCCTGCAGAATACTGTGGAGCGCTGGCCTGACCGAGAGGCCGTGGTCTTTGTAGAAGATGGAGTCCGCAAGACCTTTGCACAGTTTAATCAGGATGTGAGTCTTTTTATCAAAGTATTCTGCATGTGTCCAGTCAATGAGGCTTCCCCAACCCCAACTGATGCAGATCAACAAAGACCTCAACATAGTATTTTACATGTTAACATAGACAAGGTCTCAACATCTCACCTGAGATCAGAGTTCTGTCAGAACTAGAAATCCAACCATGTTTAGGTTGGTTGCGGTTGGATATTGGAAAGCCTACAAGTGCTCTGTGAATTTGTTTGCATGTTTTATGAATGGCCCAAACTTGAAAATTGGCTCTTGAAGCAAAATAACATGAGCCACTTAAGCTTAAGCCTTAAGGCTTAAGATAATAATGTTGACTACCAAGTAATAGCAGTTACATCCCCAGGTCATATTGTCCCGAGCTGAACTAAACCACCACTGTGCCAAGCCAAGGGGTTGTTCTGGTTTTATAAAAGACGAAACGAGAGCATCATAGCTAAACTGAATTGTTTTATTTTGATTATCTTGTTTTCAGATTTGTCGGAAGCCAAAATTTTAATAGAAAATCAAATTCTATTTGTATCACAGCTCTAATAACTATGTTTGTCGTTACCAGTTTAATTTCTTCAATAAACCTCCTCTTTGATTTTGCTGTGCTTTTATAAAGATGTACACAATCAAAGTCATTCCTTCCTTTACTACCCATATGAAACAATAGGAAGTTATGGGCTTCTGTCTGGCTCCACGTTCTCTACCTGTTCCTCAGGGCAAACTCCAAACATGTCAAAGTTTAGCATCAGGACTCCAAAAAGGCATTATACAGTTTAATATGATCGTGAGAACATCGGAGCTGTCAATCAACCTTAAACTTTACTCTGCTAATTAACTGTATATGAAAACTGGAAGTAAGCCTTTTAAGTGATTAATTAACAGATGACAATAAACTGTGAACAAAGCAAAAACATCACACATGGTGTTCCAGTCAAGTTAAACAAATCCAATATCAAGGAGAGAGGAGTAGGCAGTGAAATAACTTAATCTGATGTAAGGTTCCTCGAGTTTATGGTTCTGTACAACATGCATATAATATTTTACCATTATATTTTATATAATATAATAAAAAATGCAACTTAATTTGACTTGATATTACATTTATAGAAAGAAACCAAACTGATACTTAAAGCTGCTGCAGGTAACTTTTTTAAAATTGACTTTTTGTCATGTTTGCTAAAACTGTCACTATATCCTGACAGTAGTACATGAGACAGATCAAATGTAAATTCAAAACAGGTTCCTTTGGCTCCTCCTACTCCTCCAAATGCCATTTGCAAGAATCCAACGGCCCTTGAATAAAACAACCACTCTTCAGGAGTTTTGCAAACACAATGTCTGAGAAACAACCAGCAGCAATGAAAGAGCTGCCCATCCCCCCTTTGCCAACAACAGCGTATAGTAGAAAACACCTGTGGGAACATGTCCCTCCACACAGAGTGTTGGGCTCATTATGTTTGATGCCTTGGCGCTCGTAGTGACGAGTGGCAAAGAGGCACGAAGACAAACTTTGGGGAATAACTTTTGAGAAGGGTGTACTAGCCTCTCATCTGCTGTTAGATGTTGTCTCTGAAGCCCATGACACTCTGGGCCGTGAAGCGTCAGAGGGACGTCAAGTCATGGCGAAAGCCTCCCCAACACCCTCTCGCCGCGGCTCCAGGAAAGTTTTACCAATATAAAACCTCCATAGATCAAAAATTCATAATATAAAAGAGTCATAATTGACTGTGTCTTTTATAATAGTGCTCTATGGTGAAAATGCTTTTACGGCTGCAATTCTTCGCTGCAATGCTGCGAGTCGCCACTGGACAAAGCTGGGCAGCAGCGCCCTTTCCAGGTCTTATTATACATAAGGGGTCGGCAAATAAGTCTGGCATCGGGCCAGATTTTTTGCAAGTCATTAGAAGGCGGGCCAGAAAATAGTCAATTGATTTATGATCAACTATTTATTTTGTGCCTCATTAGCTCAGTCAGTAGTGCACAGGCCTGCTGTTTGATGGGTTGTGTGTTCAATCTTGCTGCTAGTATATTTCTTTCCTACCTTTTCAACAAATTGATTATGAAGAGATCGATTCATTTATTTTCATCTCCCCAGTATCTCCAGGCAGAGGAAATTCCTGCGTTTCTCATTCAGGGGAATCCGATCTTATGTTTTCTGACAGCTTTTTCAGAGGTGTGTCAAGCAAGCCAGACTCCTTTGAATTTCCTTCAGAACATTTCAAAGTAAAAGCTCTTAATTAAACACGACATATAAAGATGACAGCCGGCACAATAACGTAATAAGATCTGCTTCTTAGAGAGACACCTGCCCATTCAGTCCTGTTCACACTCTAAACTTTCACCCAGATTAATGTCATTAACCCCGCACAAAGAGTAACGGCCAACAATGTGATAGCAGCTATCATATCAAACCTATAAACATCTTAACTGATAATTATAATAATAATCTGAGCTCTGCTGTATAGTTATTGATTTGATAAATACAATATGTTCTGTTTGTACATAAATTTGACTTTTTGAAGTTATTATTCCTACATGGTCTTGTGTTATCTCTGCTCTACACTTTTACAGCGTTCCCTCATTACAGATTAATGGTTTAATGATGTGGATGATTCTTTCTATTTTTTGCAGAATTGTTTGTAGAAAAGGGCCATTGCAACCAGTACACCACCAGTTTGTCCTTAGGATCTGTTCAGAACAGAACATTCTTTTATAAAAAGATGTTTGTTTGTGCCTTAATGTCTCTGAAGTCACTGAACTCAGTGAATGTTGTTTTAGACTTTGCTCTTAACAAGCAGGGTTAGGCACCAATGTTAAAAGATGAACACTGCTCACTGCAAACTTGAACTATAATAAAACTACTTATTTCATGAGGGATTCTGTTTTTCCCCCAGAAAATGTTCATACATGTGGCATACATTTTAAGATATATATAAACTATTAAACAAAAACACACATGCACACACACATAATGTTGATGGTTCTACAGTCATGGACAAAAGTATGGCTACCCCTGCATGTCTGTCACATAGTGCACTACTACACCCAGAACATTACCTTTGGTATTCTCAAGTTTCTTTCTTTTGTTTGCATTGGAACAACAAAAAAAGAGCCGAATCTGAGACTTTCCACACAGAATTTCTAAAATTAACTGGACACAATTATTGACACCTTCTTAAAATCTTCAGAAATAATTGTATTTCAAGCATGCTCCTTTAATTTGTAAATAAACTCACATGTAGCAATTCACAGGTGCTGGCAATATAGAAATCCCACAACTAGTTAAAATGAGGACTTGAGAACCAGTCCATCTCCTGAGATCTAAATGTTCCCGTGTCCACTGTGCACAACATTGTGAAGAAGTTGAAACCACAATGTGTTTACTTATATTGAAAAATGGATATTCAACCTTCTTACTCGTTGATGGATTAAGATGATGGAGTTAATAACAATATTGTGAAATTGTTAAGTTCTGTTATGTATTTATGCTCATTGATATTTCTCCTGCAATTTTCAACTAAGTGTAATGATATTTTCTAAAAAGTGTTTTTGAGGAACGGGATGATATTTTGTATTTATGGTAATTTATTGGTCATATGAAGGTTCAATGAATTTTACATAAGGAAGCCTTGTGTTGAAGCTCACACTGGCAGCACCTCACTGTGTTTGTGTTCTCAAAGATGGGAATTTTAGAATCTAGAAGAAAAACCTATTCACTTCCCCGTAATGTCTACAGGTGGATCAAGCTGCAGCCGGGCTGCTGGCGCTTGGACTGCAGAAAGGAGACAGGCTGGGCATGTGGGGACCAAACACTTATGAATGGATCCTGTTCCAGTTTGCAACAGCCAAAGCTGGCGTTATATTGGTGAGTCGTAGCTACAGCACAGTGTGCAGTATACACAGCACTGACAAAAACACTGTTAGAGAAACGCTGCCTGTACTCTCAAGCTCACAACTTTAATAATCCCACAGGAGGCAATTAGTTAAGAGCAGCTGCACACACATGCGGAACAGCACACAAGCTGCATATACACAATGGAGAAGAATAAATAAATAATCAAAAAATACATTTTATGCATTTAATTGCAGAAGGGATAAAATAATCAGAGTGGTGGTTAGTTTAAAGCAGGTAAAGCATAATGACCTCCTGATAGCACAAGAAAATTCACTATGAAGAAGACGATCTGAAGGAGACAAAATGCTCGCTGCTTTATGCAGGATTTGTTGGTTACAAATATTCAAATGACAGAGAATGACAGGACTGACAGAGAAGGCGTTCAATTTCAGAAGTAGGTGATTTCATTTCTTACCTCTGTTCATTTCTTTCTATTTTCCGACTATCCCCTGTATAAAAAGTCCTTTTTATTCATTTTTTGGATTCTGTAATAACCCATGGTTTATTATTGGAGAACACTGTCATGTTCTTAAAGGGGATCTTTGTATCCACACAGGAGGAAATGTTCGAATTTATGACCTCAGAGCATTTTATTTAGTGTAGCTCTGACGTTTTCACAAGCCATCTTCAGCACATATTTGGCATGTGACCAAAAAGGTCCAGTCAACAACACAGAGATGTGTCCTAGATTAAACCCTACCATCAGTTACTTCTACATGCAAACATCAATTCTAGTTAAACAAAAGAATGAAATATTTTGCTTTATGTGTAATGAATCTAGAATATAGAAAAAAATCGTTTTTTAAACTAAATTACTGAAAAACAAAGATTTTACAACAACAACATTACATTTTTGGTAAATTCACCTGCATAAGTCTAGTAACCAGGCTTACACAATGGAAAAGTATTACAATCAAGGTTAAAGTAATTAATTGATTGGAGTATGGGTTTAATAAGGAGACGGTGGGTAGGCACAGCTAGATAATGGTTGGAAATTTTTTGTATATTGTTGCTTAGTTGTGGGTCTTTTTCTGACAAAAATATTTTATAAAAGAACTGAAAGATAATAAATACGCATTGATAACTAAAATGTACTTAATGACAATGAATCAATTAAAATAACAACACAAAGTGGAGGACAAACAAGGCTGTGGGCACCTTTCAATAATATTATATTGATGAAAACAGACATTCTCAGGGGAAAAAGTCTCCCAGCAGTTTGTTCTTTATGTGCATTTTCTTTGCTTCAGCTGTGGTATAAAATTTAAGTCTGTCCACTTTAGTTTCTTTTCCATCATGAGCAGCTTTTTTATGTTTTTACTACCCAACAGGTGTCTGTGAACCCAGCGTACCAACTGCAGGAGGTGGAGTTTGCGTTGCGGAAGGTGGGTGACTTTTAATTCCCTGTTATTACATTTGTGACACACGGAGACTGAATCCTCTGCTCCTCTTTTCACAGGTTGGGTGTAAAGCTATAGTGTGCCCTGCGCAGTTTAAGACTCAGAAGTACTGCGACATGCTGAGGCAGATCTGTCCAGAGATCGAGTCGTCGGCCCCAGGAGACATCAAGAGTGCCAGGTACAGCTGCATGAGGTTCACCTGTTAATGTCACTGGTCCTAACTCTTCAGCAGTCTCTCTGTTTAAGTTATGGATCACTGCAAAACATACATCAGCTGTGGCAGATGTGGCACAATGTGACAAAATCCTGGAGTTGTCTTGGGGAATTTGGGGGTTTAAACAGCCTGAGAAGAGATTACATTCTACAATCACACACACAGATTACATTTGGACTCTTTTAAAAAAGTTTTTTTTAGTGCTAGTGGCACTTCTAGAGAACTACTGAGAATTACTTGCATGATTGGTTGATTAACTACTCCACTTAACAAGTTAACAGCTAACATGAAAGCAAACCTGCACATAATAGTCAGTTACTAAATTATTATTTTGCTTCAGTCTGTCAAGTTATTTTTCTACTATTATTACCATACTTTTATAAAATGTACAAACCAATGTTTGATAATGTATTTAAGCAGTATTATTTATCTCTTTATACCAGGTCTGCTAACCGCAAATTGCGCAAATTTCATCTTTGTTAGCACTTTATATGTAAATGTTCAACTGGTCTTTTTAAAATTGTCCATATTGAATCATATAATGTTTGAAAATGTGTTTTCTAGAGCACAATGTTTGCCAGTCCATATATCATACTGTATGTCTACAAGATATTTGTGTTCGTGTGACAAACAGTACATTTTATGCTAAGTGTGTTTCTACAGTCTTTAATAGCCGTTTTCGCAAAATGTTTCCTGTACGCCAAGGGTTTTAGTCTTTGCAAAGGGTCATACAGACATAAAGAGTGCAATCAGTCTGCAGAGTGTAAGACAAAGAGCCAGTGAAGAAACAGGTGACTTTTTACTCTAAGGGTATCACGCAGCTGTCATAGGAAGGAAGGGAATAGGGACCAACTGTCCTGAGATGAAATCTTATTAATGACTATCAGATAAGAAACTCTCCAACAAGCTTCTTTCCCATGGGAACCTTCAACTAGCTGCAACATAATAAAATGATCAAAGCCCTATAATAATGCAGCATAAAAAGTAAAACATGGATTTTTGTGAAATAAAGCAGTACATATTTAATGAGTAAATTGTATTATAAATTAAAAACAGCAACGTTTAAATTTAAGTACACTTTCAGCTTGTAAAGTTTCAATGTGATTTTCGAAAAGTTGGGAAAAGCTCTCGGTTCAGACTGTACAAGTTGCTGTCGGTCAACAAGCAAAAGATTCACTCAGATGAACCTTTTCACCATGAAATATAGCTGTTTATATGAATGGGCTAACCCTTTTTTTTTGTGGTGATATGTGCAAAGCTTATTTGAGGGGATGATACCACACTGGGGGAATTTAAAACCCCTGACCTCAGTATGTGAAATATTCTAGCTACCTCAGTTTTTTCTACATGTACAGAAAGATTCATGTCAAACAACATACATGGATTGAGAGAGATGGAGTCAAAGCTGTCAGTGTAACTTAAAATAAAACTCCTATAGTTACAAAGCATGACCCACATTCTGTTGTTTGTTTGGTTTTCTCCTCAGACTCCCAGACCTCCGCTCTGTGATTGTTCTGGATAGCCGACAACCAGGAATGCTTCATTTTGATGACGTGATGCAGGCAGGGAGCAGCCAGTACATGCGGCAGCTTCAGGATCTGCAGAAGAAGCTCTCCTTTGATGACCCGATAAACATCCAGTTCACTTCGGTATTTGTTGCGGGTTTTCTTCCTTTCTAGCTGGATGTCCAGTTTTTTCATTAACATCTGTACACTAAATTACAGCTCACAAATTTATTAGACTGAACAGGCCACATTTTAACCCTTAACGTGGGAACGCTGACTAATGTTGTTTGGACGATGGTCATGTGACAGAAATGTTCACTTCTCTTTTTATTTTTTTCACATTTTGTCACCTTTTGGACATGTAACAAATGTCTTGCATCTGAAGAGCCTACTTTAGTTGTTTAGTAGTGTTTGGTCATGTGTCCCTATGTTTTGTAATATTCTCACCCGAAACAGGAGAAATGCCAAAAAGTAGGATATGAATTCATGATAAATCAATCATCTAAAATTATTAAGACAGTTCACTTCTTACCGGGGTAGATCACCATGGTAACTTATGCTGAAAAGTCCAGATAAGAGATAAACTCTATAAAAAAAGCCGCCTACTGACCAATCAGCTCTCTTGGAAAATGACATCATCATCCTTAGGAAATCCCAAAGACTGTTTTATAGGCTGCTTTATGTTTGCTGTGGTGGTACAGAGAAACGTTTGTGGGTTAAAGTGATACAATCCTACTGACTGAAAGCATTAGGCTATTATGGCCTACTGGTTTTTACAGTAAGCCAACTAACAGCTTTGAAATGAGTTTTTATATGTTTTATTTGCTCCCAGTCCGTTTCACACAGTCAGTCACAGCCATTAAAATAAATGGGTTTTAGTTTTTTGTATGTGAGGCTGAATATTGTGAGCAGTTTGGTAGGGATATTTAAATAACGTTTAATATGAACGTAGGCTATTTATTTTAGGTTAGTAGCTAAGGATTTACATAGTCGAATCAGAGTCGTCAGGTCCTGCCTATAGTGGACTGATAGTTGAATCGTGTTTTTGTGCGTGGCGATTGTGAGCCGAAGCTAAACTGAGGCTTATTGTTGACCCTTTTTTCTCTCTCTCTCTCCCTCTCGCCTGCCATTCACCGGTCTTGTGCAGTTTTGCATCACTGTTCCTCGTGGATCTATTTCAAGTAGCCGGCTGTTTAAAAACAATATAATATTCTTTGTGTGGTTCATCAACGGTGATAAATTATCCGTAAGTCCCGCGAGGTGCGGACAACTCGGCACAACACTGGTGAAGCTGGAGCAGCAAATGTTCCTCTACTGCCACTACACAACACATGCGCACTGACGAGCCAGGGTTAGAGTTAAATATTGGATTTATTCACGCACTTTTAAAACATTTATTAGAAGTTTTTTTCTTTTTGCATATTTAGTTATAGCATTAAACGTTGAAATGTATATTGTAATAGGCTGTATATTAACTTATTCGGAGAAAACTGGTAGTTCTATGTAAAATCACAGGTTGAGCACCTCCATATCGCCAAAATGGCACGATTGTTTCGCTGGCAGATTGACTATTCGGGGTCAGCCCCAATCCCTAGTTATTTTTGTGTCTATAGTAGCATTCTCGCGACCCCTATGGGACCAGATAGCGACCCCCAGGTAAAGAACCACTGACTTAGAACAATGTTTGGAAAACGTTTCAGTGAGGTGGAACGACCACTTATTCAGTGTCCGAGTCTTTTAATGTGGACACGCCGACACACAGCTGAAAGAATAAGGCCGGTATTTTCTTCCAGCTCATAAGAACACATCAGATTAACGCATTAGCTCATTATAGACTAGGCGACGCCTCTTCATTTAGGCATTCGCACTGTTTACAATTTTCTGTCTCCCTGCATGTATCAGCTGCAGCCGTGCTACTCAGACCACGTCGTATTTCTGTAGTGTAGTTTGCCCTTGTGCGATACTTCAGTTTCTTGTTAAAAAACAAAGCGTGTCACCGGAGTCACTCATAGGGATGCTTTCCATGATATTGTCAGATATAACAGTCTGAGCCTGCACTTTTTGCTGATGTAATTTTAATGGGCATAGCCGGTTCGCTGCTGCCGGCTGAAACATCTACTGCACAGTTTCCGAAATGTTTTGTAGTCATTTCGAGACCCAAATATGTGAAAATAGGGCCCAGGTTTAGAAATACCAAAATTATCCTATAATAAGGCACATTAGATACATCCAAAAAGTTAATAATTGCTAGTAGGGCTGAAACGATTAGTTGATTTTACCCACAGAAAATTAATCAGCAATTATTTTGATAATCAATTAATTGTTCAAACATAAATATTAAACATTCACTAGTTCCTGTTTGTATGTTGTGATTATTTGCTACTTTTCTCTGTTTTACATCTTGAAGTCTGAATAACTTTAAATACATCATCTTGGGCTTTTTGTACATTAAATAATTATTTGAGTCTATTATGAAAATAATCGTTGCTTGCCGCCCAAGTTTCAATAAATCAAAAAAAAAAGTCCTTCTGGATACAGATCTTAAAATGATGTTTACTTTTCCTGTTTAAACATTTACTAAACACACAAGTTTTGTTAAGATGATCTTATCTTGAATGGCAGCTAACATTCACAAAGTTATTCTCTTTTTTTCTGTTTGCTTCACCATGTTTAGAGAGCACTAAAAGAAGCCTTTCAGAGAAACATTGACATACTGTATCAAATCCTTTTAATGGCTTTCTAAATATACAGTAATTTATTTCTAATATCTGTTACCAGGGCACAACTGGGGCTCCAAAGGGGGCCACCTTGTCTCATCACAACATGATCAACAATGCCTACTTTGTCGGCAAAAGAGTGGGATACACCTGGAGGGTGAGTCTTTACTGACACGTTCCTTTAGCCTCGTGCATCATCTAACAGTTTTATATACCTCTTCTGACCAGTGAGTGTGTTTTTAAACTACAAAATTTGTTTAGAGAGTTGGCAAGTTGTCAAGTGAGTTTGTGGTGTGGTTTACTATGAGCACAGATGAAGTTCTACATTAAATGATGGTTGAGTGAAGGTTTCTACTATTAACTAAGTATTGTGTGTGCATCATAGTCTGATCAATCTTATTCCTCTGAGCTCTAATGTTGTCTGAAAACGATTGAAAATCATCAAATCTGCTGTAGCAGGAAATTACTGAGGCCTTTCTGAAAATGTACAAAGTGTTACCCATTTATAAAGATGTATGTCTTTAGTAGGAATCACTGGGCTTGTGTCTGAGAGAGTACTGAAAGATGGAGTAACACCCTGTTGTTTTTAGCGTTTGAATAGGATTTATTGATAATAAGAAAAACATAGAATAACTCAAGCCTTATCAATTAAATACATCTGTATTATTACAACCCTCCTCTCCCCTGTGAAGACTTTCCACCCGGCTGCAGACAGCTGGTCCCTTTCAGACACAAGTGTATTAGTTAAATCCAACGGTTGATAATTGTGATGTTTTTGTCTTCTGATTTTGTCCCACAGCCTCACACTCGTGTCTGTCTACCCGTGCCTCTGTACCACTGCTTTGGCTCTGTGGGCGGCGGGCTCTGTATGGCCGTGCATGGCGTCTCCCTGGTCTTTCCCTCTGCTGGGTACAATGGAAAGGCCAACATAGCAGCACTGGAGAGTGAAAGGTAATGTGGGAAATCCTTGGCCAGGTCCATACATTTGGTCTCAAACTTAAAGTAAAAATGAAGTTTAAATAAGACCTCTGTTAAACCTGCATGACTGGTGGCTCCCGGTGTTAGGGAGCCACAGAGAAAGCTGTTGGAGCTTCAATACCGTGTAACAAAGGATTGGGAGAAGAATATTTTAATCATCAAAATGTACTTTGAACCAAGAAGGCTAAAGGGTTAGAGAAACCACAATCTGTCTGTAGTCTGCAGAGTCTGGTAAGAATTAGTTTCGGGTTCTTGGATCAGATCCCGTTTCCTGAGTGGGATCAGATTTCACATGTTGTTTTGTTGATCCAGGACAAACAGAAGTGAGTCAACATCTTATTTTCACTATTCAGTCTTGTGAAAATAGAAAACTCTCTTTGTCAAATGTTTATCAAGAAGCAATTTCTAGCTTTTAGTCTTTTGTTTCTTTCCAAAAAAAGTGCTTTTTAGGACAAAAGTGGGGATATAAAGCCTTTTATTGAAGAAGAAAACCATTTTCACAGCTGACATTTTGACTCACCATAGGAAAGCACAAGTGAAACTACTTCTGCTACAACTCCTACATTTTACTTCATTTCATATCATGCACAAACCTGGCACATTGCACATTTTTGTTGTTTATTGTTAATCGTTGTTGTTCTATATTTTTATATTTAGTCAATTTATATATTTATGTAAACAAGATTCTCTTCCGTTTGCAATACGTCTGCACAACACAAACAGGAGTAATGCCCATTGTTCCTTCTAGGCAAATAGTTGTATTATTTTTCTCTATTCTAGCATGTACAACCTAGAACTGGTTTACCTATTTGGAATACAGCCATCATTAATGTTATTTATTAAACCAGTGCTTTATGTGTATTTCCTGCTGTAACATTTCACCTTGTCTGCTGAGAAAGCAAAATGTCGTCGTGGACCCCACTGACCCCCTGTCAATGTATCAGCATTCAGTATTTGATCTAGTTGAAAGAACAACACAAACTTGTTTTTAAAACATATTGTTTTACATTGTAAACCAGAAATGATGAGGTTTTGGTTTCTTGTTTCTTTCTCTTCTTAAGCGGAACAGCTGGTGTTTATTATTTAGTGCTTACTCTCCCTGGAGACGGTATACACCCATTGTTACCCCTGCAATTAGAAGGATAATTTGCTTTATTGTCTGAAAATAAATCTGCCTAAACAGACTTGTATTTTAGGTTTTGTAGAATAAGAAGTTTTAGCTTCGCAGGCGACATGTTTTTTATAATGATGGAATTGTATGTAAGTAAGATTAGCTTTTCATACGAAATATAGATCCCTGGCTTGGACAAATAATTGGTCATCTTGTGCAGGATGTTGAGGGACTCATTTTCCTTTTCCATCACACTTACCTGATCTTCGTTAAAAATATAAAAAGTAAAATTTTCAACATACCTTTCTGCGTCACATGGGAACATTCAGGTGAAAATACAATCCAGTGCTTTAACTTCCCTTTCTAAAATCACCGCCTGATGCTCTCATGCTTATAAGCTGTGAGTGGTATCAATCTTCTCATCATTATTTCATACATATGAAACTTTTCCTTTAACCTAAATTGCACCATGTCATAGCAACAGAGAGGATGAGGATCCCGCCCCCCCCAGAGTCTTTACTTTCAGTTAGAGATGTTTCGATACCACTTTTTCATGTCCAATACCGATTCCTGGGCTTTGGGTATTGGCCCATACAATCCGATACCAGTGTAAAATGAACAAGCTGTGCAGTGTTTCCCACACATAGACTTTACTTGGACCGGCCACCCAGGTATATTTGGCGACCCAGTTTAACATTTTGCAGAGAAAGACAGAGAGAGATGCTACCTCTTAAGTTACAAGACGTGGACACGATGGTTCTGTGGGAAACACTGCTGCGTTGCTCACTGTCCCGCTGCTCTCCATCAGCAGGAAAATATTGCTTGAAATGTGGGTGGCCAACAAAGCTAGACAGCAACCAACGAAGGAGCACTTACAGTAATGTTACGTTGTGTTATCTTGTAATGTTACGTTTGCTAACATCAACTCAAGATTTGTAGCTGTGAAACCTCTTTTGCTCGAGTCGACAACTTTGCTAACACAGGCACAAGACACAACAAGCCAGCTAATAAGTTATTACTTACTATTCAAACAGAAAGAAGGCCAGCTCGCCATCTGTCCTGTGTCCTCTTAGCTTTCAGCTCACGGCAACAAGTAAAAGCCAGTCCGATAGTTGCTCTTGTCTGGTTGCTCCGTCACTCTCTTTTTCTCTTGCTCCTGTCAGTTAATGCAGCCTCTGCCATGATATCCATACTGAGAATTATACATATTTTGCTTCTTCATTTAACTTGCTTGCTAAAAATGCTGCTTTAGCTCTCCTAGCAAAATGTTACGGTCTACCGAATGCATGTGCATTATTGAAGTGAACAGATCGGCCCACAGATCAGCCCGTTGTCACCGATAACCGATACAGCTATTTGGGTCAGAATCGGACCGATATCCGATATCAATATCGGATCATGCCATCCCTACTTACACTTAACTGTATTTATCTCAAAATAAAGTATGATGTTTTAAAACAAAGGAATTACAAACAATTCAAAACATGAAGCGTCATTACATTTTTAAATTACATTTCCTATTTTTTAAACTTTCCACCTGCTGATGTAGTTTGGAGCCAACAATCTGCAAATCCATCTAGTGTTGCTTTAATTTTAATTTTTTATAAGCTTTTATTGTCTCAAAGAAACTGTTCATAAATAATAAATACTTACATGCCCATTAAATATAATCCAGATTTATGCACATCTTGGACATATTTTTGCAGGTTTATTTTGTCAGTGAAGATGCATTTTGTTCTTTATCTCTCACAGGTGCACCTTCATCTACGGCACCCCCACCATGTATGTTGATATGATTAACCAGCCGGACTTGGCAAAATACGACTTGTCCTCCGTTGAGGCAGGTGAGGAAAAAGACTGAGAAGATGGTAGCAGCATACACATTCGCTATTGTGTATATTATTTAGTTTTTCAAATAAAACAAGGGCCATTCTGATGACTTAATGCCTTTTTCCTACTAATATTATAGATTTGTCTGAGGAACTGATTGCTTCTCCTGTAGTACTGTTCATTTCACAGGTTATATTAATTTGTGTTTTTGTACTGTAGGCATCATGGCTGGTTCCCCTTGTCCTCCAGAACTTGTGAAGAAGGTCATTTCTGTAATGGGCGTCAAGGGAATAACAGTGAGTGGATCTTACAGATATAATTTATATTATATTATTATATATTTATATAATAACTTTAAGATTGTTGTTTTTAAATTGTTATTATATAGATTATGAACCTATGTCAGGATCAAATTAATCTCACCAAATAACTTTACAAAATGATAAAAATTAAGCAATTCAGCTTTCACACACTAGGGGGAGACAAATCCTTAGAAAAACATCCAGTAGATTTAGATAGTAGGCATGTTGGAGATTCTTCTCATTATCCAATATTAAGTGTCTTGTAAAAACAAGTAGAAGATGTATTTAGACAAAAATACATCATATTTTCATTTTGTAAAACGTTTATTGGATGTGAGCACTTGTTACCACCTCCAAAAGTCCAGAAAATGAAAAGATACTGAATATACATAAGATATGCAAAAAACACATGTCAGTAACCCTCCTAGTTGACAAGAAATGGTTTGAAGTATGTTACAAATAATTGTCACGTAGTAAAGAAACAGTAACCCTGTATAACATATTAATCTTTTCATAATTCTCATTGAATTCTTATTTGTGTACATTATTTGCAAAAATGAACTAAATCCAGTCTTTGCCAGGGGAATATGGCAATAAACAACAAATCCAGATTGGGAATTGTGTGCACTGATCCACCTATTAAGCTTACCCACATCTTCAACGTCTTATTGTCTTAAACTTCTTAGAGAAATAGTGTCTTGGATGTTTTCTCAGTCAGTTAGGGTGTAAAACTAATCACAAAGGAGCAAATATGATAAACAACCATGACTTCCTCTAAACTGGGAGGAATTATTAATCTTGTTTGGATCTTTATCTGGTTTGATGATCAATTATTTTTACAGGTAAACAACCAAAACAAAGGAGCATCATCTATTTAAGACACTTTATTTTCAGTAACTTAAAGCTGTTTTCAGTAAACAAGCTCTGATAAACCCACTGTACACTACCTACATTTAGAGACAAGCTGGTGAAAATAGTTGCGCAATTAGCAGCTAAATAGCCAGATATTTCCGTCAGGATTCATTTGAGAGCAAAACAGAGCTAAAAATAGGGACAATATTAGACTTTTTAACAGGTAGACACAAACATGACTCCAAATGAATGATATAGTTGCTCTGTATCTACTGGAGGTCTAAATAGTCAACTCAACTTTATAAGTAGAGGTCAGTGTTGTGCTTCTTAGTTTGTTCTGCTGCCCCCAAGTGGCCCCAAAAAACAAGCTTAAAATTAGTAGTTATTTGCTGTCTTATCAAGAGCTGGATGAGAATTTTTGATATTGATATCTATATATATCATGCTAATTAATGAGCTTCAGAGGTGCTGCTCGGCAGTTTTGTTGCAGTTGGACAGAGGTAGGCTAGCTGTTTCCCTGTTTCTCGTATTTGTGCTAAGCTAAGCTGAATACACGAGAGAGGGATCAATCTTCTCATCTAACTCTGTAAGAAGGCAAATAAGCACATTTCCCAAAGTGTTTTTTTCCTTTAAACTCATCTGGTTTGACTTTACATCATTGTCATGCTAATCAAGACATTGAAACGTTGGCACTGAATGCACCAGGAAAAGACAACACATCTGTCCTTAATGCTTTGTGTAGCCCTCAATTAATCAATTGCATCCCTTGTTTTGGTGGTTACCTGAATGTTGCCCATTTCCACTCACATAGTTTGATATAAATAAATGAAAATGAAAGGTCTGTAAAGCTCTTCGTGTGTTTTGGTGATGAGGGAGACAGACAAGAGAGAGTGTATCTATGAATGTGTTTGTATGTGTTTACACTATAGTGACACCATATAGCAGATGAATAGATGGACAGTCTTGAAGTAAAATGAGTTAGCATTGCTTTTGTTGCATGTGTAGCCGGTCACCTGGACAGGCTCCTCCTCAGCGTCTCCTGTGGAAAAGACACAAAAACAGCAGCCAAATTAAACAGTCTGCCCTCCAACCAGAGACCCCATGACCTGGGCTCTGTGCACTGGACCCCAGGGCCAACATGGAAAAGTTCAGACAGGGACAGTGGGGAGGACGGAGAGCTCTGCGGTTAGGAAGTGAGAAGTGAAAAACAAAATCATGCAAAGCCAACTCTCGGCCACTCAAAAAAACAACTTAAACCTCGCGTGGTAACGTCTGAATCCAAAATCGCATTATACATAATTCCAGTTGAAAACCTTTTACACCAGACCATCACCAGAAGGATGTGATTTTGGATTTAAATGGAGGCCACAATGAGAAACAAAACTACACCTCAAGTATTTGCAAAGGTCAGTGAGGATGTCAAAAACATTTAACTTTAAAAGGGTTCATTTAACCTTTGTGTGTCTCCAGTTACTTATTTGGATGATCATCAACAGCTAAATGTTCTTAAATGACAGCTAAAAAGTGCTTTCTTTCAAATGTTTCTGATTTACAGTAGCATTTTAAAGCCTCTACTCCTACTCCCCTGAGGTTTGAAGATGGTGGTGATGGCGCAATGGATAAGACACATGCCTTTGGTGTGAGAGACCCGGGTTCAATCCACCATTGTGTCCCTGAGCAAGACACTTTTTATTTTCCCGTCATGTCAGTGGCTTGTTTGGTGTCAGATACCTGTACAGCTGCGTATTCAAACACGTGTGCCCTTTCTGGCTCTCTTCGGCTTGACTCTGCAGCCGTTGAAGGCGATGCTGTCTCTGATTTGCTTGCCTTTCTGCTGAGGTGGATAAGCACACACTGCGTCTAGACGAGTACGGCTAGAGTCCATCCACCTGCAGGTAGAAACGAAACGATAAGGAGCAGAGAGAGTTTGACACTTGGAGAGACCAAACAGCCAGAACAGATTGTTGAAAAACAAAGACAAAGAAAAAGAAATGTTGCTAGTGTGAACATGAAGATCCTTTTTAGGATATTCTGCATCACTCTGTATTTGTAGCATAGACTGTATATAAGAAATCGACGTAGTCATCGTTATGTCGCCATGTTGATTTTTTTGTAATCAGCAGCACCAGACGTGACCATATTTGGATGAGATGGTGGAGCTAACGGCCGTTTGTGAAGCGAAGTGCATCTGTAATTCACGTTAACTGTGTTGTCACTGGGTTGACAGTCTTAAGGGGCCCTATTATACTGCTTTTCCAGTCCGATATTGTAGTTCTGTGACTCCTGTATGGCAGCTTTGCATGATTAAAAGTAATAAAAAAAAAAAGTTATTTTCTTATACTGATTCTTCATGTAGGCCTTCATTTCAGCCTCTGTCTGAAACAAGCTGTAGATGCTCCTGTCTCTTTCAGCCCCTCACTCTCAAAGCCCACTGTCTTCTGATTGGCCAAGACCTGAAACATATGTTACCAGGGCGTAGGGCGTAGGGCAGACTAAGCGATGCCCTGCCGTTAGTGTGGGAGCACATGACCATATATGGAACACCGGCTCTGTCTGGCTCCATATTACGTAGAACAGAGCCGTTGGTAGAAAAAGCAGTTCAGAGCGTTCAGAACAGGAGGGAACTGAGGTTTCTGCTCACAGGGATTTCTTATAAATGCTTTAACCTCATTTTTTAAAACTTTGGCCATTTTTAACATGAACATCCAACATTGTAACATTATAGATAAGTCATAAAATGGTAAACATTATACACCTGCTCATGTTAATTATTATGATAACGTTGATGTTAGCATTTAGTGCCTAAGTACTGGCTAACAGAGCTGCAAGCGTGGCTGTATAGTGTTTGTTTGAGGTGAGTGTCTTACCTGCGCAGTGGAGCTAGCTGACATGTGCAGCTCCAAGGGTTGTTGGAGAGGGTGAGGTTGGTGATGGTGCCAAACTCCAAGCTTTTGGGAAGGTACTTTAGCTTGTTGTTGTCCAGGTGCAGTGACTTGACTGCCGTCACACCAGTAAAAGCACCATCAGAGAACTAGTAAAAAGAAGAGCCATGCATGAGTCGTTAAGTGTTTTGGTTAATGGTCAATGGCTGCATTTACACAAACATACTCGCACTAGAAATTTGGGGTTCTGTTTCTTTCCCAAGGACACCTCAACAGGGGGAGCAGGGGATCAAACAACAAACCCTGTAATAAGGACCTACTCCCGAGAAAACCAACCAATCAATGCAAATCTTCCTGAAATTATTATATTACTGTTTTTTGTCTTGTACTGCAGTGTTTATAAAAACATGGTTCACACTCCGGCATGCTGACCCACAGGGGCCTAGGTATAGACAGTGCACACAGTGCAGCTACTCTGGGGCCCGCACTGAACTGGGGGCCCAACACAGGAGCGGGCCCGCCGAGTTATGAGCTTGTCTTTGTCAGTTACACGGAAAACATGTCTGTGAAGGTTCTCCGTCACCCAGGTCATAGTTATCCAACGAATGTTGAGGTTGAGACTTCTTCAGTTCTGAGCTGAAGAAGTGTTTTGGATGAGGGACGAAACGTCTTCTAGTTTTTCTACAAGTCCCGTTGCCCTTGACCTCAACCTTCTTTGGACATGGAATAAATGTGTTGATTTTCTGTAATCAACAGTAAACACATTGAACAAAGATTTTGCTCAACTTTCAAATAGGTGAGTAACTTTACAAATGCTTTTTCAGTGGATTTGCTGTGGCTGCCGTGGCGCTGTTTTAAAGGCTGTTATCATTTTAGGGTCAGCTCGCCACTGAGTAGGCCTACCTGTTTAATTGTGTGGATGTGCTTGTGGGTATTAAACTGCGTGTGCGCTGTAGCAGGTCTGTTATCAGAACATGGTGTTGTGTTTTGAGAAGGCCACTTTTCTTTCTTATTCACCATAATGTCTTGCTTCTCTGTCAAAGAGGAATGTGGTTGCAGCAATTCGGGAGGTTATTGTACTGAAATTGGCTGAAAAAAGTCTGCATCATTTCAGCACCGTGCACACCTTCTGCATTCAGCGGTTTGTGGTGACGTTTCAGGATTTTGACAATGACAGCACTGTCCATGCTCCTTATAACTTTCTCTTTGACTTCTGTACTTTGCAAATACAAAAGTGACACAGTTGGACTGTAAAATCCATCACATGATGGTACTGTAGACTGCTGTGTCCAGGCGCACGCCACACAGCCGTAGCAGCACAGTGTGTGTGTTGGAGAAAGACGCACACACAAGAGAACCTTGAATTTAATGTGATAATATGGAAAGAAATCGATTCAAGGGGCTTTAAATTCGGTATTTACTGTATCTAATCTTATCAGTTGTTAAACCGTGGCAAAATGAGGAAACAAGGCACACAAATTTGCCAATGTAGGATTCCCTTCTAGACACGAATGCAGTGTATGTGCACATGTGCTTCATAACGGTGTAGCCCAAGGGCCCATCGATAAGCCTGCGCTGGGGCCCATTGTTACTACCTTACGCCACTGCTGACCCACCACCCACGCTCATCCTTGTGTCTGTCAGAAACAGACAGACAGATGCACAGCGAGGGAATCTCGCCAGTATTTCTCTGGCATGAAAGCCTCCTCTCATCCTTCCTTCTGCACCAGCACTTACGTAAACACTGATACTCACTGGCCTCCTTTTTTCCCCCTCAACTTCATACGCGTCTGCGAGGGTGCTAAAAGCTTCAGAGAGGTGCTAGATGAACCCATCTACACCATGTCAAGTTGTGACTCCACCAAGAGGAAGAGGAGGGCGGTTATGAGAGAATAGCTCGTCGATTTATGTGAGTCTGGAAGAGGTGAGGCTGTTTTGGAAATTTCCACTGTAGAGCGACGAAGAAGCTGAGGGCATTTAGAAGCAATGGAAGATGGAAGACTTCCAGCATGGCCGAGGTGTTTTCGCTCTCTCTGTCGTCTCTCTCTTTGGGCCACTCCTCTGCCAGAAAGGCTCGCAAAGAGCCCAATTGTCCATTCACCTGGGGCGATGGCAAGCTAAAAATACTCCTCTTCATTCACTGTGGAACACCCTGACTCTGTTTACCAGTCTCATAACCCTTCCTGACCTGTTTACAAGACCCTCCCGATGAAAGTAGAAAACACACCTTGCTGAAAATAACACTTGTGTCATAATTAGACTCGGACATGCTTGGCCAAGGTCCAGCAAACAAAAACACTCTAAAAATACCTGCATTTGGCTGGAAAATGGTTTAATCTCCCTGGCCATGTGTGCTGCACTCTCCCCAGTCTCCTGCTGCTTCCACCTGGCTCTCACACAGTCCCAGCGTGAGAAGGTTGTTATTTTACAGTTTCCCCCTCTGGGATGCCTCCATACTGTGGCACAGGTACACTCAAATATTAGATTAACCTCAAGTATGAAGCAAATGTGCACTCAGGAATGTCTGAAAAATAGTGCGGTACAGCATAGAGCTTATACTGTATACATTCATACTGAAGCTGTGAAAGATCTGGATGAAAAGATGGATTTCTTACAGACTGCTGCAAAGACATCTGACTCACGTCTGAAATCTTAACATCATGAGGGTAAAAGTTAGACTTTAGTGTTCATGGGCTTCTCAGGCATGTAAAATGGAGCCTGGGTATCTAGAAAGGCATCAGTTTAGTGACTTACAGAAGTAAAATGATGATGATGAAAGGTTTGGTTCTCCCAATTTACAGAAAAACAAATTTTGGTAAGGCTGTATAATTTAGATTTTGTCAACTGATTATCCGATTTGTCTATAAAATGTTTGTAAATTGTGAAAAATGTTCAAATGTCTTGTTTTGGGATAAAAATACATTTACACTCAAACAGAGAAGAGCAGCAAATCCTCGCATGTGAGAAGCTGAACCCTGCCTGAAAAGTTAATAAAATGATTATTCGATTATCGAAATAGTTGCTTATGAGTTTACTTATCGATTAATCGGCTTATCTTTTCAGCTGTAACCTCCGTTGTATTGAGGTTGAGGCAGAAATCTAGAAGACGGATATCTCATATACCAACATGTTTTTGTAATTTGGGTAAACAGACCCTTTTAAAAATACCTTTCTCTCAAAGGGAACTTCAAGAGTGATGGTTTAGCTTTGTGTAATAAGTATTTTATTTTCACAACAAAATCAGATCTAAAGACAGAGATACACGTGCACTAGTCACAACAGGAAGCAGGAACACATAAACCAACCACTGCATGCTGTAACGAAGATTTAATCATCCAGTTTACATAAATGGTGGTTGGTTATGTAATGTAGGTTAACTTAATGTATGATATATATATAAATATAACTACTGCGCATCCATTAACTCATGTGTCAAGACATATACTGACAAGCGGGTGTCGACCACTGGCAAGACCAAACATCAGTAAATATGCTGATGAAATATAGTCGGGATGGGTTTGCCAGACCAAAACAAATAAACAAATACTAAGACAGACACAGAGTAGAGAACATAGAGACCGTTTTAGGAGATATGCTTGTTGTTCTGACTTTGATTGCACAACTTTATTGAATGCTGAGGATTAAACCCAGTTGTAATTTATTATTTTGGCCGATCTTTCTTGAAAACTCATGAGCTCTCTCTCTCTCTGCTGCTCATGTCCCCTGGGTGACTCTACCTTAAAAAAAAAAGTTGAATACATTTAGATTATTTTTAGATGTGATGAGGAGCACTCGATCTATCTTGCCTTGCAGTTATGGTTTCCTTTATGGAGTTTAAACCAGCAGTCCCTAAACTTTTAGCTCTTAGTGCTTTGATTGTCTACGTGTTAGGCATTAGATATAGCAATCATGATCTAGTAAATACCAAGTAAAAGTGGACTGACCTTCTCCAGACCCATGTTGTCCAGGGATAGATGCTCCATGTAGCGCCCAAAGCTCTGGAAGGCGTTGTCTGGGATGGTCCTCATGGGGTTCTTCCCCAGCGTGAGTTCCTCCACCACACGCAGTTTGCTCATTGCCGCACTGGGATAGGTGGACATCTTGTTGCTGTCCAGGTGAAGTATTGCGAGGTTCTCCACATCATCCAGAGAGCCCGGCTGCAGGGTCGTCAGCTCGTTCCCACTCATGTGCAGCCAGCGCAAGTCTTTGGCACCTGTAAATGTCCCCTGCCGCAGCTCGCGGAGCTTGTTGTCATTAAGCTGCAGAATAAAGAGGTTGATCATGGGGGAGAAGATGCCCTTTGCCAGGTCGCTGATCTGGTTTCCATCTAGGTAGAGGTAGGTGAGCTCGGTCAGGTCCTCGAAGGCGCCGGGCTTGATGCTGTTGATCTCGTTGTCGGACAGGTAGAGGTAGATGAGCTTCTTCAGCCCCTTGAAGGCGTGGGATCCGATCTCTCGGATCTGGCAGTGCTGCATGTGCAGCGAGATGAGTCCCTTGCTTTCACTGAAGGCTCCTGTGGGTATGCTGCCCAGGTTGTTCCTCTGCAGGTTCAACAAACGGGTGACCTCAGACACCCGAGGGATCTTCTTCAGCCCGACGTTGTCGCAGATGACGTGCTGAAGGTCACCGTGGCAGTGGCACAGGCTGGGGCACTGGCCCGGGGCTCCCTGCACCGCGGGGCCCAGGACCAGGAGGCAGGTCCCCAGCAGCAACCAGCTCACACAACGCATGCTGAAAAGCCCCTAATTTCAGTTTGCCCGCTGACTTAGAGTGCCTCCAGTCTTTTAGGAGAACAAGAACAAGCAGAAAAATCCTGTAAAAAGCTTTACAGAGAAGCCGAAACGAACTCGAGAGACAGAAGGTTGAACCGAAGTTGTGTTTGTGTGTGTGTTGAGAGAAAAACAGACGTAGAGAGAGGGAGTGAAAAGGTGAGTGACTGAAGGTGGGCAGTGCAGCGAGACATCCACTTTGAGAGGAGGATGGCCAGTCAACAGTACACACACACACACACCACTATTTATAACATTTACTTAAGGAAAAAAATGAAGAGGGCTTGCCAGGGTGTTGAGGGCGAGAGGTTTGCAAGAGGAAGTCAAGTGTCTGTGAGAATTTAACCCTAAATGAGCAGGATGACAAAGCGGGACCACTCTGTCTCTTTGCTACTGGCTGCGTTTTTGGCAGGACCCTGAACATAAACAAAAGGCTGCTGGAAGCACGTGTCCAGACAAATAATAAGAAAGAGGACACATGCTCCGTACTGGGTTTAGTTGTTTTTTTGTGACTGTGTCCGGTTCAATCCGTGCACGTTCCCAGACATCACTATTGTTTTTCCGTCTGCGGTGGCAGGAAAAGGAGCCACTCCTGTGCAGCTGTTTTATAACCTATAATAGTCTCCAGATGGTTGGCAAGAAGCGAGATGCTGTTTCAAGTCATAACAATTGCAAAAGATACTTTACAAAGGAAAGTTTTAGATGCCTTCTCCCATTTGAAATGGAGTGCGGTATTATGTAATGGTCTCTCTCAGTCGAACCTGTGAGTTGTCAAGGTGACTGTGGCTGTCGGGTTTCTACTGCAGGAGATGGAGTGGCTTTTTGAAACTCTGTCACTGTGAGAACAAAACTTTGTTTGTGGTGTTCGTTACAACGTGCTTTAAATAACAAAGGAAGACTAAGTAAAGCAGGACTTTGGCTCAGGTCAGTGGATGGTTTGGCTTTAGGTGGCTGCATTTATAAGATGGATGGACCCACCCAGGCTAAATGGAATCTAGAGTTTACTTAACAAATCTAACATTTTATTGGGAATATCTTCTCCTCCCTGATTTTCCAGGTAAATTTCTCACCGCGTCCTCCTCTAAAATGCCCTGCAGGAATTCCTCCTCAGGAATTTTCATCAGTTATTTGAATGACCTTGCATCTCGCTGATTGTTAAATCTGAATCAGCAAAGTAACTCCAGCTATCAGATAAATATAATAAAGGAAAAGGCTCTGAAATGTCGTGGACAAGTAGAAAGTCTCCCAAAACAGGCGTATTTAAGTACAATAGTTGAGTAAATTTACTCAGTTTAGAGCTAAAATGATTAGTCGATGGCCAGAGATCTAATCGGCAACTATTTTGATAATCGATTAATTGTTTGAGGAATTTTTAAGCAAGAATGGCAAATATTTGGAGGTTCCAGCCTCTTCGCAAACTATGAGGATTTTCTGCTTTTTTTTGGTTTTATATCACTGTAAATTAAATGTATTTGAGTTTCGTACTGTTAGTCAGAAAACAAACATTTCCAGAAGTCATCTTGGTAATGGCAATTTAAAATTTATATATATATATATTATATTTATAATATATTTTAGTTTTTTTGTGGAGCACCTCTTTCTAGGAAAGTTTTTTAGCAACAAAAAAAGAGTTGGGTCTTAGTCTTTCTTGGCATTGATAATTTATTAATGATTATTATTAATTAATGAACAACATGGAAGCCAACACATTCATTTTGATTTAATATTTGTTGGATTATTACTGGATTGTAGTTATTTATATACTGCTGGGCAGCTTAGCCTATAGTAATACATCATAATTTGATATATTTTGTATTAATAATCAGAATCTACAATTTAACTCAAATTACCAGATAAATGTAGTGGACTAAAAATGTGAAATTTGCGTCCAAAACGTAGTAGTGCAGCAAAAGTATAAAGTAGCCTAAAATGGAAACACTCAAGTAAAATTGTCCTCAAAAAACTCAAAATTGTAGCTAAATACAGTTCTTGAGTAAATGTACTTAGTTACATCTAAGTTACATCCCAACACTGGCTCACAGATCATCTTAACGTACGCCTTCGAATCCACAGCCAGTTTATTTCAGACAATGCTAAAACAAAACTGGCACTGATGTAAGAGATTCCAATATCTGCGTAAACAGTGGCGGAAAGAAGACACTGTCGCTTGAAAATGTTATATATCTCTGTAACCTATGTAATCCTACATCCCTCTCTCTGCTCATAACATGCTGTTTGTGTGTTTGACAGATTGGATACGGCACCACAGAGAACAGCCCCGTGACGTTCTGTGCGTCTCCGACAGACAACCTGGAGAGGAAGTCGGAGACCGTTGGCTTCATCATGGACCACTTAGAGGTACTTCAACATGCTTTTCAGTAAGACATCGTGCAAAGATAAGGTTTAACATCACCATCATTAGTACAGTATATTTTAGACAAACCTCAATGGCTGGAGTGGGAAATATGGCTGCTTGAGTAAACCATCCTTTTCATTTTAAATGCTCCTCATTTTACGGTATATATTTTACATTTTTTAACCATACTTTCCTATTTCACATTTATGACTCTTGACTTTTACAGCACTTGTTTTCTTCTCCCTTACTTTGTTTATTTTGACCGTTATTCTGATTCTGGGGTTAATGCAAATACCTAACCAGCCCATCATGTGGCAGCATTACATCAGTTTGTGGGAACTTGGATTGGAAACCGGAGGGACACGGGTTCAAGTCCACCATGGTGGTGCTTGTGGACCATTGCCCTGAACCCCTAATTGCTCCCTGGGAGCTGCACAGTGGCTACCCATTGCTCCTAATTACTATGGATTAAAGAGAACAACGAATTTCCCCTTGGGGATCAAAAAAGTAAAAGAAGAAAAATTTAGCAGAAACTCATTGCATCCAGAGGTTCAGCTGTTGTTGATGTTGTTGGTTTGAGTATCTCAGAAACTGCTGCTCTCTTCAGATTTTCACGCACCACAGAAAAAAACTGCAGATGTGTTGAAAAATTATATATATAAATATTAGAAAGATGTACCTAATAAAGTGGCCTCTGAGCGATTATCAAAGTACTAAAAACAGTTTTAACTATGGTGCATTTGCTTGGAATCAACTAAAACACAGAAAGATTGTTGACTGATTACATTTAATTATTTTTCAGCCCTGAACAGAATTATGTGTTTTACAAAACAATGATTTTCATACCATAATCAACCTAATTATAAAATATGAATCGACTGCTCCACAGGCTAAAATAGTGAACCCTACAACAGGGGAAGTGCTCCCTCTGGGGATGATGGGGGAGATCATGATCAGAGGCTACTGTGTGATGTTGGAGTACTGGGGGGATCCGGCCAAAACACAAGAGTGCATCACTAAAGAAGGCTGGTACAAAACTGGGTGAGTGGCCTGCTACTGAAGCTCCCTCTACTATCGAAGCATCACATAGTGTGATTCTGAACTTTGAACTTAATTTGAAAGAAACGCAACCCAAAAACAAAGAATTCTGTGTTACGTTTTGTTTAAATCAGACACCATGCTTGTGTGAGGGAATTTTAGATAACAGGAAAACAGGAAACAAAGTTATTAGTAATTTTTCCTGTTTCCCGCAGAGACATTGGCAGCATTGATGCGTACGGCTACTGCCGAATCGAGGGCAGGATTAAAGACATGATCATCAGAGGTGGAGAGAACGTTTACCCGGCTGAGATTGAACAGTTCCTGCACACACACCCCAAAGTCATGGAGGCACAGGTGAGCTCAAATAGCAAGGGCTTAGAGACCATGTCACAACCATTTTATATTGTTATGGTTAAACTATTTTATATGGTTGTGGAGAAAAGAAGGATCTTCACACTCCAATTCACGTGTTACAGTAAATGTTAACAGTTGGGGCTGATCTTGATCAATACCACACCTGCTTTGAATCACAACTTTTGTTCTTTTTTAAATGTTTTTACAACATTTGTATTATTTATTTATTTTTATAAAATTATTTTGGTGGCATTTTGTGCCTCTATTACATAGCAATGAAGCGAGTTCATAGTTGACTTAAGTCTCAGAGCCGCCACCCACCATTATTGTCTTTTTAAATGGAAAATGTTAATGATAAATGTCACATGGACACAAGTGACAGAAAGTTAATCTGTCTATTCAATACTTGCATTGGACGTTGGCGTGCAGAGCCGTCGATTTTGTGTCTTTGACTCTTTTTTTTTTCTTGCACTGTAGCATTGTATCATGAGTCAGGTCATTTTAACAGTGTAGTTTGTTATGAAATTATTGACATCTGAGTGTACTGCTGTCCTCTGTTTAACATGTGAATGTAAAGGTTTTTTTTTACATCACAACCATTCATGAACTGAAATATTTACTTACTCTGTGGTACAAACACTTTCTGTCAAGTAGGAGAAATCTTGTGTCCAGCAGTTACACCTTTTGAAATTAGCAATATTTGCATGTTGATTTTTCAATGAGGAAGATAGAGGAGATTTTAACAAAAAAAATTAATTTAATTAATTTAAATTGTGTCTAGGCGGGATCTTTGTTTCCTTCACTGTATGTGTTGCATCAGAAACAATATATTAAATCCAGTGAGGCTACTTTTTTGCTGCAGAGCAACAGGTCTTTTTGTTTGTCAGGTGGTGGGAGTCGAGGATGTCCGTATGGGTGAAGAGGTCTGCGCCTGTATCAAACTGGTAGACGGGCAGGACTGCACTGCAGAAGAAATCAAGGCTTACTGCAAGGGGCAGGTGAGGCACAATTCTCTTTTTGACATTAAAATAATGAGCATGGAATTATTTTGAACTTCATCTTCCTGTCAAACAGTTTGAACGACTCTGCTCAGTGTCTCCCTCTTCATCTGCTCCTTTCAGATCGCTCACTTCAAGATTCCTCGCTACGTACTTTTTGTCACCAGCTACCCGCTCACTGTTACCGGAAAGGTAATTTCCCAAATCCTGGTGTTTTCAGCAGAGCTCATGTTCCTATAAATGACAGACAAATAAGGTTTATTTTACCGTGTTTAATAAGATCTGCAGCCTGTGATAAATTACAACACAAGAGCACCCACTCCCCTCTGGTTCTTGTGTTTCTCTTGAGGGATGCTATTTAAAATGACTGGAGACATGGAGTTGTGTTTGAACAGGCCTGCCCTGAATGCCCCCAGACAGGAGGGAAAGGGAGCTATTAGCTCGTCTGCACGCACACCAAGTACTCTTAGATGAACCCAGAAGGGCGGTGGACCCCGTCCTGAAGCGTATCAGATAAAACCAGCCCCTCAACACTCCTTCAGTTCATTTTACTTTATTTTAATCAGTATTAACAGTGTTTTGCAGGGAGTCCCAGGTATAAAACATCAACACATGTCACATTTAAACGCTTAGGTAGACTAGGTCATCCTATAGTAGACCTGTATGACAACATAATACTGCAGCTTGAACGCAGCATCGTTGGCTGCTGGGATCTCCAGATGTGGATCCCACCTCTGGAAAGCATCTGACCAAACAGTTCTGTTATGTTTTGGAGTGCGATGTGTCACAGCCCGGCTCACGAACTGGACAAAAACGGATAAACTAAATAACAAAGTGATTTATTAATAAGAAAATAAGCAAAACCAATGAGTGGGAAGAATCTGTAGTGTCAGTAGTGGATGAGTGAAAATGTGCTGCATGGATGTTGTGCTGTAAAAACAAAGACAAGATATCTATCTATCTATCTATCTAACAAACAAACAAACAAACAAACAAACAAACAAACAAACAAACAAAGCCGTGAGATGAGGAGGTCCAACCTAAGACTGAGTGCTGCTCTGGCTTATATGCATGGGGCACACTGGGCCCAGGTGCGTCCCATGATGCTGATTACCCTGCCAATCAGGTCTGCAGCCCTGGAGACAGAAAGTACACCAACAGCAGTATGAAGCCTGCAGAGGGGCCGTCACAGATGTGATGCATGTGATGCATGTGTGCTCCTGTACAGTTCCTGTAAAGGAACAGTTTGGCAATTTGAAAAAATGTGTGTTTTGCTTTCTTGCTGAGATTTAGATAAAAAGATTGACAATACTTTCATGTCTGTAAATGAAGATATTAGCTACCAGCTGATTAACTTATCTTAGCATGCAAGACTGGAATTGGGGGTAAACACATTGCTTAATCTGTCCAAAAAATTAATTATAAAAATAACAACTTCTTGTTTTACAAGGGATCATGTGTATTTTTGTACAATTTAAACAATATATGTGTTATTGGTGAGCTTTAGAGGTACTGGTAGGCAGATTTTGTTATCTTTGGACAGAGTCAGATCAGCTTGTCAATATTCGATAATGATCGGTAGATTTTGACTAATCTAGTCAAAGTATTTTATCACATGCACAAATTCTGTAAATCTAAAAAAAATATTGCCATGAAGTAGTGCTGCTCATTCATCCCGCAATTACCTAATACAAGGGGTTAAAGAGATAGCTACCAATCTCAGTGTTCATCGCCACATCGCTCACATGCCTGATGACACGATTTGCTGTTCATTCTCAAAAGTCTTGATTGCTAAATTGTTATGTCTAGTTGCCGTTGTATTCAGTACAAGTTACAAACCCGAGAAACAACTTTCTGATTTTCTTTCTCTTCTCAGATCCAGAAACACAAACTACGCGATGTTGCTGAGAAGCAGCTGGGACTGAAGAAGGGAAAATGAGAAGGCCTGCTCGTGTACGGAGAGAATTCAATGACTGTTTATCATGTACCACAAACACCAATGGAGATTACATTACCTAGATATTTTAGAACATCTTAAAACATCTTGAGAAATAATAACACACAGCCTTACAGTGAGACGTGTGATGGCTGGGCATGAAGCGACCAAATGTTTACGACCAAATGTTTATCCTCCTGTAACCGACAGTTAAAGGCATAAGCAGTAGAGTAGAGTCATACTGTAAATCTCCCACAGAAAGACTAAAATCAAACAACTAATCCTGCTAACAAGTATTATATGTGCGTACAAAAACACAAACCACTGTTGAACTGGGTGACGAGCTGCTTCATTACCATAAACCACTACCTCCAATTACTAGAGCTGCAACGATTAATCAGTTAGTTGTCAACTATAAAATTACTTGCCATCTGTTTTGATTATCGATTAATCGGTTTGAGTGATTTTTTTCTTTTAATTGCAGCTTCTTAAATGTAAATATATTTTTTTTACTCCTCTATGACAGTTAGCAAAAATATGTTTGGGTTGTGCACAAAACAAGACATCAACATTTTATAGACCAAACAACTAATCCTTTAATGGAGAAAATAATCAATAGTTGCAGCTCCACTAATTACTAATGTTTGAGTGATGTTTGTAAAAAACTACAGTGTCCAGATGTTGGAGGAAGTTACTGAGCCTTTTTTTAAAAAGACTTTGGAAGCTATTTTTAAGATTTACATCTTCACTAGGTGGGCGGCACGGTGGTGCAGTGGTTAGCACTGTCGCCTCACATAAAGAAGGTTGGTGGGTTCAAACCCTGATTGCCCCGGCCTTTCTGTGTGGAGTTTGCATGTTCTCCCCGTGTCTACGTGGGTTTTTTCCAGGTGCTCCAGCTTCCTCCCACCATCCACCTTTGGATGGTGGGAGACCCTAAATTGTCCTTAGGTGTGAGTGGTTGTTTGTCTATGTGTGGCCCGGCGACCTGTCCAGGGTGTACCTTGCACCCGATGTCAGCTGGGATTGGATCCAGCCCTCCCGCAACCCTGTACGCAGGATAAGCGGTTGACGATGGATGGATGGATGGATGGATCTTCTTAGGCACCAGTGGGTTTGGAGTAGAGAGTCACACATAGGGTAGGGAAATTGGAAAAGTATTGTTGGTTTTGGTCTTTTTATGGGATTTGTCTATGAAATAAAGAACAACACCAGCCTCAACCTACTGCTTAATAATATAGGTAATAGAAACTTGAACCCAAAAGATGCAGAATGATCCGTAACTAAGCGGCTGTCTCATTGAGCCACTGTACAGTAAACTGATGGTCAGTCTTGTTATAGATGTTGAACCACTCAGGTTCACTCATTCCTTTTTTACATCAACTTGAAATAAATATTTTACCACATTATTAAAACCAGGCATGGGTGTTTCTCTTATTACGGGAAGAATGAAAGTATTTTTATTGATCTCGGCGGCAGGTGCACGCCTCTTAAGCCCTTGGAATGCCATTCAGAAACACACACTTCCACACACACCGACTGAAAATGAGAACTTTGTAGAGTTTAAAATGAGCGAGTATCACAGACACTGAAAGCTGTAAAGAATTTCCTCTGGAGTCAGCTACATGTGCATGTGTCCAACTGACGCTGGGCTGCAGGATCAGATGTCGTCTTCTGTCTAGACCTGAAGGCCCAGAAATAGCTCTTAAGAGCCCAGAAGAAAACAAACGGGGCCCCTGGCTCTTACGGAGGAAACTCAAGGTTTATTTAGGATTTTTTATTTTACATATTTGGGGTTTGGATTAATGTTTCAGGACATGGGAGTTTTATAGAGTGCAAGAGTCAACCAGTTGGCTTTGACATGCTCCAGCATCTTCACCAGGCTTTAGGAAATCACTTCAAAAGGCAAAGGAATGTACACTTCTTTGGGTAAATAGGTAGTGATGTCCTGTTTTAAGGATTGGTCACTTCTCTCTGTACACTTGTCTTACATTTTCTTGGCAAACCGTAAATTTAATTGTTCACCTGCTGTTTTTAAGACATTAGTAATCAATTGTCTTAATCTCATACCCCTTCACTTCAACAAAAACTATCCAGTCTCCCTCATGTGGCAGGAAAGAGCACAACACAAATTTCAGCATAAGATCTGACCATAGACTGTATAAAGGCTCTGACATGCACTTTGATGGGAAATACATACAAGCAGATAATATCTACAGGTGAAATCCATATTTAAGGGGCTAAAGATGCACCGAAAGACTAAGATCATCGTGCATCAGGCTGCAGGCATCACTGAAGGACAAAGAATACGAAGCTTTCCCAGTTCTGCTGACAGGCTGTGACCAGACTGTTATCATAATCAATTCTACCCCGTTGAACTGATGCACTTTTTGCTTTTGTTTTTGTCTTTTAAATGTAACATAAGAGGGATCTTGTTAGCATGTTTTACTCAAAGTCTAACTGCAACATTAGATTAAAAGTTCTTAAGATTTAAAAATACACTATATGGCCAAACCTTTAAAGGGAAATCGTAATTCTGCAGTGATATTTTAGAGAATAAAAAGATCACTTTCAACCTTGCTCAGATCCAGCTACATAAAGAAATGGTTTAATGTGGAAGAACTTAACTGGCCTGCACAGAGCTCAACCTGAACCCGATCCCTGCAGCCAGGTTCAACATCTGGTAGAAAGACTGAAGGAGGCTCTTATTGCAGCAGATTAACGGCCATGGTTGTGGAGTGAGGTGTTCAACAATATCATATATTGTTGGTCATATAGTGTTAAATATTTCTAAATATGTTTCTCTCATATAGAGAAAACTTATCCCACATGGATACCTCAGCTTAGTCCTCGGGCCACCTGCTCCTCGGTGCAGTAGTCCTGCAGGAAGACAGCAGCCAGGTTGCACTGCACTATGGCTCGGTCAGTGATCGCAGAGCGCGATGAGGGCGTTGTGAGGTTCATTAGTATAGTGATGGCTGACAGGACGGTCTCTTCCCTCCAGCTTGACAGACAGTTTGTGACTAAACTGATCCCGCTGCTCTGTAGGATGTTGTCTCTGCATTCAGGGTCCATACTCAGGTTACACAGCCCCCCTGAGAACAATTATGTTTTTAGATTAGGAGACAGCATTTGATGTAAAAACAGTGGCTGTTGGTGTGATACTCACCCATCCCAAACTCCACAAAGTTCTCATTCTCCTCAGTGAGCATGTCCAAGAAAAGGTCGGTCACTTGCAGCTCCCTCAGATGTTCTTTGGGTTGTATGCAAAGTTGGCCAGCACCTGCTCCTTGGAATGGAATAAATTAATTTACATTTGAGTATCAGCTTATAACAAACATGTTGGTATCAAGATCTCATGTTGGCAGACATGTAACAAGCGGCTGCAATACAGAAATGCAAAAGACCATGACATATTTTGTCCACCAGAGAGCACTGACACTGAAAAAATATTTTTCAGCTGTAAAAATGTGGGATGAACTGACTGTGACAAAAACTATTTAAAAAGTGTTTATGCCGTGTCAGTCCTATACTACAAATAAAAAAACTTTTCTTTACCAAATCCATCTGGTTTATGTTATCTTCCTGTTACAGTGTACTGTTAAAAAGCATTACCAGATTGTTAAACACAATTTCGATATTGGTATCTGGTTCAAACATCCGGTACGAATCAAGTTATAGTTTAAATATAGTTATTATAGTTTAAAGCACGAAAAGAAACAAAATGTGGAGGCTCTATTGATTACAAACTAGAGCTGCAACAATTAATTGATTAGTGGTCAGCTCTTAAATAATCTGCAACTATTTTGAAAATTGATTAATTGGTTTGAGCAATTTTTTAAGAGAAAAAAAAATTTATTCTGATTTCAGCTTCTTAAATTTGAATATTTTCAGGTTTCTTTGCTCCTCTATGACAGTAAACTGAATATCTTCTCTTCAAAAAAAGACATTTGAGGATGTCATCTTGAGCTCTGGGAAACACTGATCAACATTTTTCACCATTTTTTGACATTTTCTGGACCTAACAACTAATCCTTTAATCAAGAAAATAATCATTAGTTGCAGCCCTATTACTAAACTAGAAAATGTGTGTGTGGGAAAGGGGCACACCAACAAGCTGATAAGTACTGAAGCCCATTTCTGCCACAACAATAACAAAACTGGCAACATTTCAATGTTTTTTGTTCCTTTTCATTATACTATACTGCATTTGTACTGTTCTTCATTTTCTTTTTTACCATAATGTTTTTTGTATCTGTGCACTTGATGTTTAAATTTGAGGTGCAATAAGATCGAGTCTCCATTTAATTGAATGAGAAACTTTTCTCTCACTGTCCTTACTTCAGTGCACAAACACTGAGAAACATCTTGCATCCAGCAGTTAAACTTTTGTAATAAAACATATCTGCATATTTGTAGATTATGGGTTTTTTAATGAGAGATGGTTAAATGCCATTTTAAGAATTTCTAACTAGTGGCAGACTGTAAATAAGTATTAACTTTATGTATTTCTATTGTATGCAGCTTTATACCTGTACTCTACTACATCTCAGAGGCAAAAGTTGTTAATTCCCTATGTTTATCTGGCAACTACCTGTCCAGGGAAAATCTCCAAATTTAGGGATTTTGAATTAGTTTTTTTTTTTTACGATAAACTGAAGGATGACATTTTCCTTTATGGGTTGAGAAGCTAAATAAACTATTTAAACTCCCCTTAGACAGCTGGAAAATGTATCATCACAAAGCTGAAAACAGGTTGTTTTTTCAGCTCTGTAAAAGTTGTACTTTTAGAGGTTCTCACAGGACATCAACACTAAAAATACATGATCTTATAGAATATGACACATTGATTAAACTACCCAACAGGATATAAAGTATTTAAAATGAGCTTAACCTTAAACATCTACAGCAGTAAAATGCAACATGCGCATTAATGCAGCTGTAATATTGATCAAGAAACATCAGACATGTCTTTAATAGTTAAACACAGAGAGGGACTATTTAACTGCACTATGAGTACTTTTGCTTTTGATACCTTAAGTAAATGTTGATAATACTTACATACATGCAGGGTTAGAGATATGATGGAGCCAGTGGGGGCTCAGCAAATTCATTTACCAACAACCATTATTTTTAATCACAAATAATGTATTTCATGTTTAGTATTATTTACATTAACAAAATTAACAGGCTAAAATAATATATGTTCTCCAAATAAACTTTGCTGCGCACTTCCACCAGGCACCATGGTGCAGGACAATATTGACCTGTAATGCAGGTTGAGAGCTCGCGACCTGTGAACATGAACTCAGCTCTACTACTGTAGGCTTTTAAACTCTGTATTGACTGCTGCTTGTTTGTTTTTGGCTTATAGAGCTATAATCTGCTCGCTACGGTGTTCCCGGCAGCGATGAGTGTGTAAAATAATAACACTTGGAATAAAGGGCAGAAAGGCGGTGTCTCCTGGACTGGAACAATGGGCTGGTCTTTGTTGAAATATTTCAGGATATTGAAACCTGAACTTTGTCGCAAGATCGCCACCACGTGGCCTAATGATCAATGAAGTCTCTCTCTCCCTCATCTATGTAGGCCTTCCTCTACCGGTAACGTGCGTTAAACCACCCCAAGAAGATCAAATTTAACTTGAACGTAGGCCTATATGGGCCATTCCAGAGCAATGTAGGATCAACACTTGAGTTTGTCATTTTCTGTTATGTATATAAGAAGAACAGGTAACAGATTCGTCCAGCTCAGGCATCAAAGGTGCACTATTTATTAGATGTTTTATTTGCTGTGTGCTGTGGCGCAACCCTGTTACCAATACTCAGGAACCTCTAAAAGTACATTTTAAAATATTTGTTTAATAAATCCTTTACCATTAAGTAAAGAAATTCACATTCACATTGCATACTCATTTAATTTTAGATAAGACTTTACTTATATTAATTTAAGCAACTTTTTAAATCTATCTTGCCCAACTTTTAAATAGTTACAATGTTTGTTTGTTTGACTAATTTCAGTATTTATTTTCAAATATTTGCTGAAATACATTAAGCATTTAATTGTTCAAACAATTCAAAGGACAACAGGTTAAACCCTTGTGAGCTGAGAAAAATCATTTAAGATTATTTTAATAAAAATTATTTGGTAACAGGGTTGAAATTAAAGTAACAGGGTTGAATGGATTCATTACATAAATGTGACAAATAAATACTCAGAACCACCGGAGTGTTGTTTAAATAAGATTTTATTTAGCTTGCCAGTAAAGGATGAACAGGACCGCAAACTAGATCTGATCAAATATTCAATGTACAAACATAGAAGAGTCATATTAAAGTAGGCAGACAACCTGGCATTAAAGTTAAACGTTATAAAAACACTAATCAATATTTAAGAAAGTTGATTTGTTCAGATGTTGTTCATGTGGCTGAAAACAAGAAGAGAGGACTTACTTTGGGTTACCCATGGTGCTGGCAAATGACTTGTTGATGTCACTTTCACTTTATCATGTGACTCACTGTTTTTTTTCTTCCTCTGACAGGCTAAATGGGTTTCAGTAACAGGGTTGCACGCATGTTATGTGCTGTGCATACCTACTTCTTCCAGGCAGAGTATTTTAATGTCCGATAGGGATATTTAAAAATGTCAGATATTAGCTCCAGCTTCAGGGTGTGTGCCTGCACGGCGCCACCAGCAGGACAGAACTGTGCTGGTGGTTTCAGAAAACCCTGGTTTTTATAGCCTAGTAGGTGATGGGTCAAGGTCCGAGCAAGGAGCTGCAAACCATTAAAAGGGGAAATTTCCTGTTCCCTATCAGTGTGGTTCTTTCCTGCAGTGCGGAGAGGGGCGCGGTGAGCTGCAGCGGCACAATGATCCCCACGATTGCGTTATGCTCCCAGTCTCTTCGGAACACCTGTGTTTTCCCCAGAGCTTTAAACGTTTTGCAGCGACCATGGACTGGTCAACCCGGATTACTTGCAGCAAGTCGGTGAGTTACACTTGCATTTTACTGATTAAGAATACACCAAGAGTAGAGCAATGTTCAGTCGAGACCACTTAAAATTAAAGCTCATACGCCTGCATAAACGGAGATTTATTCATTTTTAAACCATAAAGGAACCTCTCATTTATCACAAACAATATGTTCCTTTTAAAAGATTCCTAACTTTCTTGTTTTGATAACAAAATCACCGCAAGACTGATCATATGACCAATGAATTTCAAGTTCTCATATTTAGCACTGCATAACGACGGCTAGACTTTCTATAAATAGGCTCCCTCTGCTATATCTGTGTGCACAGTGTTTGGTTTTACGCATTTGAACAATAAAATTAAAAAAAATGGGAGGAAAAGCAGCTGCTATCGCGAAAGACAAATAGTCTCGCTTACACAGTTGTTTACTATTTTACATTGTATTGTGCAGATGTTCAGATTTTTGTGCGTAATGCTGATACCTCCATCCAAGGGCGGATATTTCATTGTCAGTGTTCATAACAAATCCTGCTGCTTATCTACCGGCCAGTCTTATCATCCTACTGTGTTCCTGCTTTAGCTTTTTGTTTTTTTTTAAATACTTGATCGACTATAAAAGGCAACGGACCAAACCACTGTGAGGCAAATGAGAAGAGAGGACTTATTTTTCAAAACTTCAGAACTCATTGTACTGGTAGTGGAGAAGAGAGCTGTTCATTATTTGTGAACCAAATGCATTGACTAGTCACTGAGGGACAACTGTGGTTATGTTTTAATATCTGGATCAGAATTTTTCCTTGGGACAATGCAGTAGTCCTGGATATGGGTGGAGATATGTCCCCGTCAACCCTACTAAATTCTACACCCTTGTTTGCAGCAATGATTGATTCCACTCTGAGCTCTAATACAGGGTCAGTTTTATGTAATGCCACAACTTTGACAAACAAAATTATTGATCTCTATTATTGTAGGAACAAAAACGATCTTGTTTAATGTTACTGCACTTGTATTTTACTTAACTCCTTCTACTCCACTACAGAGGGAAATACATGTATTTGGAGTTACTTTAGAAATTTAGGTTCCCAAACTTTTTGGTTTGTGACCCCTTACAGGAAAACAGTGTCTGGTTGGGGTCATAAAGTTGATGTTAATTAAGATGTTTATGAGTTGTTTTTCCACAGAGCAGATTTCCTCCTGGTTTAATTAAATAACTGTTTGAGGCCCAAAGAGGTTAAAGTAGCCTATTCATTATTTCTCAAAAAAACAATGAAAACAGGTTTGTGTATCAGAACTTGTTTATTTTTTTGTTTCCTTGATGTACTCCACACTTCAAAGCAACAGTACAGTATATTCCTATTAGAACTAGTTTTCATGTGATTGTATTATAATACTACTAAACTGTAGTTATTTTCCATTCAGACCTCCTTTTTATGCACACATATTTCAGAACTGTATTTAATATGATTTGTGACCACAGTTTTTTTGCCAATGTCTGAAAACACCTTCTGTTTCCCTGCAGCAGCATACATGTGGACTCTCCGCCTGTTATCCCAACTCTCACTACCAGCTATGCCCACGGCACGTCTTCCACATCTTTGCTCCACTCTACAATAGCAGAGACCCTGCAGAACACTGTGGAGCGCTGGCCTGACCGAGAGGCCGTGGTCTTTGTAGAAGATGGAGTCCGCAAGACCTTTGCACAGTTTAATCAGGATGTGAGTCTTTTTATCAAAGTATTCTGCATGTGTCCAGTCAATGAGGCTTCCCCAACCCCAAATGATGCAGATCAACAAAGACCTCAACATAGTATTTTAATATAAAAGTACATGTTAACATGCACAAGGTCTCAACATTTCAACTGAGATCAGAGTTCCGTCTGTACAAGAAATCAACGTTAGTGTGTGTTGGACAATTTTTATGAATGGCCCAAAATGTTAAACTTGCCTCTTGAATCTAAACCTGTAAGTCCTTGGAGGAAAATTGCATTTATCTTCAACCTGAATTTTGTTCTTATTCTGTAGCCCTTCAGCCATTCTCACTGACTTTTGGGAACACCATGCATTTGAGATATAGATATTATATATTTCAAAGAGGTGGTATCATGCTCATTTTCAGGTTCAAAGTCTTATTTAGAGGTTGTACCAGAACAGGTTTACATGATTTCATTTTCAAAAAACACCATATTTTTTGTCATACTGCACATTGCTGCAGCTCCTCTTTTCACCCTGTGTTGAAGGCTTCATTTTAGATATGGAGTGATACATCTTGTCTCTAAATGATCTTTGTTGGGAGTTGAGCATGCGCAGTTCCTACACACTTACATTTACATTAACATTTCATTTGGCAGACACTTTTATCCAAAGCGACTTACATTTGACGAATAACATACAAGCATCCTAGTTAAGGACTACTAGCCAATCAGAAGCAGAGAAGGGCGGGTCAGTGAGAAGCCGGTAAACACGGCTTGGGTTCAGCTGTACATGTTGCCGACCAGCTTGGCAACATGGACTGGAGCAAGAGTTTCAGAGTGGTGAGTTATTAATCTGTAACAAAAGTATCTTTCATCCATAAAGTTTTAACTGAGCTCTGTCTCTACATCACAGGAACAACTTTATGTCCACTGACTGCCTGGAGGGTAGCTAGTGTTTGGAAGGGAGAGGAGAGCTGTCTGCTGCAGCTCACTGTTTTTACACCAGTGTTTTTGAGGGCGTGTCGGAGTAGCTGCTTGTAGAGCATTATGACGTGCATTTTGATGCATTTTGTGGTCACAGGGATCAAAGGGAAAAGGCTGGACTGCAAAGGAGCTGTTTTCAGGCAGTTCAGAGCACTTTTGTCTACGGGGGATGTGAACTCCCTTTGGGCTTTTTCATTTTGCAAACCTATTACATGCACAAAAAAAGGATTTATAACTCAATGAAAGAGCGGGAAAGAGCAAAATAGCATAATATGACCTCTTTAAAAATGTATTATTTATGCACATACAGTCCCCTCCTAAATTATTGGAACAGTAAGGCAATTTCCTTTTGTTTTTGTTGTTCACTGAAGACATTTGGGTTCAAAAGATGAGTATGAGACAAGAGTTCAGAGTTTCAGCTTTTATTTCCTGGTATTCACATCTAGATGTGCTAAACAACTCAAATCACCATTTGAACCCACCCATTTTTCAAGTGAGCAAAAGTATTGGAACATGTGACTGACAGATGTTTCTTGTTGCCCAGGTGTTGCCTTTTAGGTTAAATAGCTCTGCATGACTAGTCTAAGTTTTCATCTTTGGTTCAAACCTATAAAGACTACATTTCCTGTTTAAAGAGGATAAACCAACATGAAGACCAGAGAGCTGTCTATGGGGGAAAAGCTAGCCATTGTCAAGCTGAGCGGTCGGCCAAGGAAAACAACAGTAATAGATGACAGAAATATCATGAGAGCTGTGAAGAAACCCCCAAAACATCAGGAAGTGACATCAGAAATGACTTTGACAGTGCAGGGTGAAGGTATCACAAACCACTGTTGGAAGAAGACTCAGAGAGCAGAAATATAGAGGCCACACCACAAGATGCAAACCACTCATCAGCAGCAAGAATCGGAAGGAAGTGAAATTTGCAAAGAAGTCCAGAGATGAGACCACAATCTGATGGACTGATGAGACCAAGATTAATCTGTACCAAAGTGATGTAAAGGCCAAAGTGTGGAGAAAGAAAGGAACTGCTTATGAGCCGAAGCACACAAGCTCATCTGTGAAGCATGGAGGAGGTAATGTCATGGCTCGGGCCTGCATGGCTGCTTCTGAAACAGGCTCATTAATATTTATTGATGATGTAACTGATGATGGTAGCAGCAGAATGAATTCAGAAGTGTTCAGAAACATTTTGTCTGCCAGATTATGGAGAAATGCATTGAAACTAATCAGAAGGAAGTTTATCATGCAGCAGGACAATGAGCCAAAGCACACAGCCAACAAAACAAAGGACTTTATCAGGGGAAAAAGTAGAAGGTTTTAGACTGGCCAAGTCAATCACCTGACCTTAACCCAACAGAGCTGCATTTTACCTCCTTAAGAGGAGGCTGAAGGGAGAAACACCCCGGAACAAACAAGAACTGAAAGAAACTGCGATAAAAGCCTGGAATAACATCACAAATGAAGAATGCAACAGTTTGTTGATGTCGATGGGTCGCAGCCTTGAGGCAGTTACTGCAAGAGAGGGTTATGCCACCAAATATTAAATGTTATTTACTTTAAGATTATTTGTTCCTTTAATTTTGCTCACCTAAGAATGCTGTGGTCAAATACAAACGGTGAAAAGTCCTGAGTTGTTTAGCACATCTAGATGTGAATACCAGGAAATGAGAGCTGAAATTCTGAACTCTTGTCTCATCTTTTGATCTTAAACCCAAATGTCACACACACACACACACACACACACACACACACAGAGACGTAAGATAATGTTGATCAAGAAGTTATAGCAGTTACACCCCCTGGTCATCTTGGCTCGAGCTGAACTAAACCACCACTGTAAAGGAAAAGGGTGTGCTGGGTTTATAACACAAGACAAAATGAGAGCATCGTTGCAGAACTGAATTATTTTATCTCAATTATCTTGTTTTCAGAATCAATCGAAGCCAGAATTGTAATTGAAAATAAATACTTTTCATTTCACAGCCCTAAGAACTAGGTTTGTTGTATAGTTACCAGTTTCATTTCTCCAAAGACGTTTTCTTTGATTTCGCTGTACTTTTATGAAGATGTACAATATCAAAGTCCTTCCTTGCTTTACTACCCATATAAAACAATAGGAAGTTACAGGCTTCTCTCTGTCTCCACATTCTCTCCCTGTTTTGCAGGGCAAACTCCAAACCTGTAAAATTTTAGCATCTGGACTCTAAAAAGACTAGTGGCAAGACAATTGCTAAAAGCTTTTTACTATGAAAACTTGAAGTAAGCCTTTTAAATGATTAATCAACAGAAGACATTAGCTCCAAAACTGCGAACAAAGTCAAAGTCAAAGCATCACACACAAGCATTATGATGTTCTAGTCAAATTAAACAAATCAAGGAGAGAGTAGTAGGCAGTAAAACGTAATCTGATGTAAGGTTTGGGTGTTGTTCCTCTAGTTTATGGTTCTGTACAACATGTACATAATGTATAGGCTACTGTACAATTATATAATAAAAAATGCAACTCGACTTGATATTACATTTATAGATAGAAACCAAACTGACACTTAAAGCTACTGCATGTAACTTTTATAAAATTTTGTTTGCTAAAACTGTCACTATACTACTACAGTGTAAAGTGCACCTGTGGAAAGACATTCAGGCTCCACACAGAGGCATGATGACAAACAGTGGGGAATAACTTTTGTCCTGTCATTAAAACTGGATACCGGACCCAAAGATGGCGCCTATTCACTCTAATAAGAATTGTTCGCCTGGCGCATACTCCAAAAAAGTTTCTAGTTTCAAGGTTTAGTTAATATGTGCAGTAGTGTTTCTCCTGATGGCCCCGCCCACGAGTTCCCGTTCGACCCATATACGTACATTGTGATGACTTGAGAGATTTTAAAATCACGTTTCTTGGCTCGAGAAAAGCTTTTTCAAATATAAAACGTCCATAATAAAACAGTCATAACTGACCTTGTTTGCAGGTCGAGGTTTTCTGACAACAGTTTTATAGACTTCCCTTTTATGATGGTGACCTGTGCGGAAAATGGTTTTAGGGCTGCAATTCGTCGCTGCATTCCTGCGATTGGCCAGTGGGTAAAACTGGAAGCGAGGTTGTGTCTCTCTATCGAGATCTGCACATAAAAGCTCTGCCGATCAGAGGTTACATCAACCTTCATATGGTCTGATAGGCACAACCCAGGACAAAAACTCCACCCAGCACTCATTGGTGTGACCCACAGTAACAAATAAGAGTGACCTCTGACCTATCATCAGAGTTTTGGCAGCTGGACAGTAAGAGGTGAGTGACTCAAACTGAAACTGTAAAAGTGGGGCCACATTTCCGCATCACTTTTAACGAGATTATTTTCATTGTCGCTTAAGCTGTCAATTATTTTCTCAATTAAACAATCAGTAGTTTGGTCATTAAAATGGGGAAACAGTTTGATCACTGTTTCCAAAGCCTGAGAAGACGTCCTCACATGTCATGTCTTGTCCTCAACCCAAAGATATTCAGTGAACTGTCACAGAGGAGAAAAGAAATCAGCACACAATTAATATAATAAACTATGAAATCTTGTGAAAGAGATAATATTAAGTTGGGGTGTGTCTCGCTGTAACCGTCCTGCCTTGTCTGAATGACACAAAAGCCGTCACTTTAACAGATAGATGAAGCCTGTAATGTTTCTTATTCCATGTCTGACAAGCAGTGGTGAAAAAAGTACTCTGATCATTTAATCAAGTAACTAAATGAGGAAAGATTCTGCATTATATCAAAATCTCAAATTATCTCAAATAATGGAATCTTTTTTGAGAAAAGTTTGAAATTCATTTCATGGATGGATGTGTTGAAATTAGTTAGGGTTGTTTGTAAATGTTAAGTGATAGAAGTGATTTGGATACACAGTGTTTTCAAAGAGTATTCTGAACAATGAGGTTTAAATAAACCAGAATTTGTTTGCTTATATTGAAAAATGGATATTCAACTTTCTTACCCGTTGGTTGGTTAAGATGAAAGAGTTAATAACAATATTGTGAAATTGTATTCATGGTGATTTATTGGTCACATCAGGAATTCAATTAATTTTGTATACGGAGGCCAGAAACAGCCTCCAACACCATCCTGATGAAGGCAGGATAGTCGTAAGCTCACACTGGCAGCACCTCACTGTGTTTGTGTTCTCAAAGATGGGAATTTTAGAATCTAGAAGAAAAACCTGTTCACTTCTCCGTAATGTCTACAGGTGGATCAAGCTGCAGCCGGGCTGCTGGCGCTTGGACTGCAGAAAGGAGACAGGCTGGGCATGTGGGGACCCAACACTTATGAATGGATCCTGTTCCAGTTTGCAACAGCCAAAGCTGGCGTTATATTGGTGAGTCGTAGCTACAGCACAGTGTGCAGTATACACAGCACTGACAAAAACACTGTTAGAGAAACGCTGCCTGTACTCTCAAGCTCACAACTTTAATAATCCCACAGGAGGCAATTAGTTAAGAGCAGCTGCACACAAGCCACATATACACCATGGAGAAGAATAAATAAATAATCAAAAAATACATTTTATGCATTTAAAAGTCTAATTGCAGAAGGGATAGAATAATTAAGAGGGGTGGTTAGTTTAAAGCAGGTAAAGCATAACGACCTCCTGATGGCAACAGAAAATTCACTATGAAGAAGACGATCTGAAGGAGACAAAATGCTCGCTGCTTTACAGCTATTTTTCCTGTCTATCCCCTGTATAAAAATTTACATTTACATCACATTTACTCATTTGGCAGACGCTTTTATCCAAAGCGACTTACATTTGAGGAACAACATACAAGCATCAATACAGTAAGAGATCTACAGCTGAAAACACATACTAGTAAGAGCACTAATAAATACTAGTAAGCGCTAATAGCACATGTCGCATCAATGGGGTAACATAAGCTTGTATTATGGAGTTCAGGTAGATGGTGCAGACCCAGTAGTCACTCTGTATGCAGCATTAGTGACTTGAATTTAATTCGGGAGGCCACGGGGAGCCAGTGGAGGTCACTGAGTAATGAAGGGACATGAGTCCTTTTGGGCTGATCAAAAACCAGGCGCTTCTGCGTTCTGAACCATTTGTAGGGGTTACACCGCACAAGCTAAAAGAGCATTGCAATAGTCGAGGCGAGAGATAACCATGGCCTGTACCAGAAGCTGCGTGGCGTAATGAGTGAGGTAGGGCCGGATTTTCCTTATACTGTATAGAGTAAAGCGGCACGACCGAGAGACAGCAGCAACATGGTCTGAAAAGGACAGCTGGTCATCAATCATGACACCCAAGTTTCTCACCACCCTGGTTGGAGTGATGGTTGAGGAGTCAATTTGTAGTTTGATGTTATGGTGGATAGATCGCTTGGCTAGAATGACCAAGAGTTCAGTCTTAAAGAGGTTTAGTTGAAGGTGGCGAGCCTTCATCCATGCAGGTATGTCCGAGAGACAGTCTGTGATCCAAACCGAGACGGTGGGGTTGTCTGGCGGGAAGGATAGGTCGAGTATCGTCTGCGTAGCAGTGATAAGAGAAGCCGTGCAGAGCGAATGATCGGCCCCAGTGAGGTGGTGTAAACTGAGAAGAGAAGTGGCCCTAGCACTGAGCCTTGGGGGCCCCCTGTGGAGAGGCAGTGGGAGGAGGATAATTGTCCTTGCCACAAAAAATTGTAGGAACTCCCCGAAAGGAAGGATTCGAACCACAGGAGTGCTTTACCCGTGATGCTCATTGCTGAGAGTGCGGATAGGAGGATCATGTGATTGACTGTGTCAAAGGCAGCTGATAGGTCAAGCAGGAAAAGAACCGAAGGTTGGGCTGGAGCTTTAGCTGACCTTAGGGCTTCTGTTACAGACAGAAGAGCCGTTTCAGTATAGAGTTAAAACCAGACTGATATGGATCTAGGAGGTCATTCGGTGAGAGGATTCTGAGACCTGTTGGAAGACTGCCCGTTCAATAGATTTGGATAAATATGGTAGAAGTGAAACTGGCCGATAGTTTTCAACTTGAGTTGGGTTGAGGGAGAGCTTTTTGAGGGGGGCAATGAATCCTTTACTTTTTATTCAAGGCCTTTTTGGGTTCTTTAGTAACCCATGGTTTATTAGATAAGATAATTATCTTGTGGGAACAAGTTATTATCCTATGCACACAAAAAACAACATAATCTTATGGGACTTCAGGGGCTCTGAACTAACATGTACTTAATGACAATCAATCAATCAAAATACCAGCACAAAGTGAAGGACAAACAAGGCTGTGGGCACCTTTAAATTAAATCATATTGGTGAAAACAGACATTCTCAGGGAAAAAGCAGTTTGTTCTTTATGCACATTTTGGTTGTTCCACCCAACAGGTGTCTGTGAACCCAGCATACCAACTGCAGGAGGTGGAGTTTGCGTTGCGGAAGGTGGGTGACTTTTAATTCCCTCTTATTACAGTTGTGACACGCGGAGACTGAATCCTCTGCTCCTCTTTTCACAGGTTGGGTGTAAAGCTATAGTGTGCCCTACGCAGTTTAAGACTCAGAAGTACTGCGACATGCTGAGGCAGATCTGTCCAGAGATCGAGTCGTCGGCCCCAGGAGACATCAAGAGTGCCAGGTACAGCTGCATGAGGTTCACCTGTTAATGTCACTGGTCCTAACTCTTCAGCAGTCTCTCTGTTTAAGTTATGGATCATTGCAAAACATACAGCTGTGGCAAATGTTTTATTTCTAGAAGATGCCAAACTCAGATTCTAGAGTTGTTTTTGGGAATTTGGGGGTTCAAACAGCCTGAGAAGAGATTAAATTCTACAGTAGCTCTATGTTTATATATATATAATCTTCGGCTCTCAATACAGTAAAGCCTGCTGTCGGTCAACAAGCAAAATATTCACGCAGATCCACTAACCATTTTATAATGACATTTTGCTGCTTTATGCTGGGGTAAATGGGCCTTTAATACTTTTTAAAATATTTCAGGTGGTGATGTGTGCAAAGCTTATTTGACGGGATGATACCACGCAGGGGGAATTTAAAACCCCTGACCTCAGTATGTGAAATATTCTAGCTACCTCGGTTTTTTCTACATGCACAGAAAGATTCATGTCAGCAGGCTAAACAGGATACATGGATTTAACAGTAACACGCTACTTTATCACAGAGAGAGACACAGTCGAAGCTGCCTAATTTCAATTTAAAATAAATAAACTCCTCAAAAGCATGACCCACATTCTGTTGTTTGTTTGTTTTTCTCCTCAGACTCCCAGACCTCCGCTCTGTGATTGTTCTGGATAGCCGACAACCAGGAATGCTTCATTTTGATGACATGATGCAGGCAGGGAGCAGCCAGTACATGCAGCAGCTTCAGGATCTGCAGAAGAAGCTCTCCTTTGATGACCCGATAAACATCCAGTTCACTTCGGTATTTGTTGCATGTCTTAAAGGTTTTCTTCCTTTCTAGCTGGATGTCCAGTTTTTTCCAACGGCATCTTCCTGCAAAAATTAAGGGTGTCGCCAGGAGTCACTAGTAAGGTTCCTTTCCATGAATTTGTCAGACACGTCCTTTAACAGTCTGAGCCTGTAAGCAGCAAAAATAAGCAATAAGCTTTTTGTGGACGCTATTTTAACGGGTGCAATTGCCCTAAAGGAATACGTTGCAGCCCATTTGTTGATTGATCCACAGAAAATAACATGAATAACATGAATGCTAAACATCTGAATATCTTTGAGTTTTTATAAATTGGTCAGACAAAACAAGCAATTCAATGATGTCATCTTGGGCTTTTCACACATCAAAACACAAGAAATCACAAGAAGTATACCTTCTGCACACATATCCTATTATGTTTACTTTTCCTATTTACAGAACACAAACGTTTGGTTAAAATGATTTCATCTTACATGACAGCTAACATTTACAAAGTAGTTCTCTTTCTCTAGCTGTATTTACAGAGACAGGACAACTGTTTATAAGTTCATCGACTGTTTGCTTCAACAGTTTTAGAGAGCAATAAAGAATAACCCTGACATACTGTATCCTGACATACTGTATGTCATGTAATGGCTTTCTAAATATTCAGTAATTTATTTCTCTGTTACCAGGGCACAACTGGGGCTCCAAAGGGTGCCACCTTGTCTCATCACAACATGATCAACAATGCCTACTTTGTCGGCAAAAGAGTGGGATACACCTGGAGGGTAAGTCTTTACTCTACTTAAAAGTACTGAAAGATGGAGTAACACCCTGTTGTTTTTAGTGTTTTAATGGGATTTATTGATAATAAGAAAAACATAGAATAACTTGAGCCTTATCAATTAAATACATCTGTATTATTACAACCTTCCTCTCCCCTGTGAAGACTTTCCACGCGGCTGCAGACAGCTGGTCCCTTTCAGACACAAGTGCATTAGTTCAATCCAACGGTTGATAATTGTGACCTTTTTATCTTCTGATTTTGTCCCACAGCCTCACACTCGTGTCTGTCTACCCGTGCCTCTGTACCACTGCTTTGGCTCTGTGGCCGGCGGGCTCTGTATGGCCGTGCATGGCGTCTCCCTGGTCTTTCCCTCTGCTGGGTACAATGGAAAGGCCAACATAGCAGCACTGGAGAGTGAAAGGTAATGTGAGAAATCCTTGGCCAGGTCCATACATTTGGTCTCAAACTTAAAAATAAAGTGAAACAAACGACTTGTGCGCAGACCTCTCTTAAATCTACACAAGTTTCATTGGTGGTTCCAAATGGTAGGGAGAGGTAACAGAAAGCTGCTTGAGCTTCAATACCCTGTAACAAAGGATTAGGAGAACATACTTTATAACAAGAAGGCAAGAAGGTTAGAGAAATCACACTGCTTGTGTGTGTGTGTGTCAGAGTTCGGAGGTTCAAACTTTGCATGTAGTTTTATGGTGTAAGTCTGCAGAATCTGGTAAAACTTCAGCTTCGAGTCCTCTGATCAGATGACATTTCCAGAGTGGGATCAGGGCCTGTATTTATCAAGCTCTGCAAGTTCTGCATAACTGCTAAGAATTGACTTAAGAGTAAAAAAAATCTTGGCTCAAAGCTGTGCTTAAAAGTTAGTTATCAAGCATCATAGTCCTAATTTAAGTAAAGTGTCGGACTAAATCTCAAGTGTCAGTCTTAGTCCTGATTCACGGCACTTTGCTGTGCTGCAAACGGGATTTTGGAAGACGACATAAACAAGGCCCAATCACTGAATAGATTTCCTTATTTAAGAATATTCTCAGATAAATTCACATTGAGTGGTTTGACAATAAAGAATAAAGAGAATTCATTATAATATACAAATTGGAAATGAACGATAAGAAATAGTTGATCTTTATATGAGTGCCATCGATTGCGCCTACTACTCCTGGGAAGCCGGCTATTTGCATGAATTGTGTTGTTTCTGTGGGATTACGTGGGGCGTTGCTGGGGCGTAGATGAAACGCGTGACAGTGAGTGAAGCTGTTTGTGCCGAAATAGTTTCTATGACAATTCGGCTTATTAATGGTTGTGATGGCCCTAAATCACCGCACGTCTCTGTCTCCACAGCGCCATCACAAGTCCCTACTGGCAACTCCTAACCACTTAAGAGACCTCTAAAGCTGTCTTAAATAACTTGGAGAGTAAGAGTGATTCTTAGCTTTAAGACATTTGGTAACGTACTTTTATACTTATGTTTGAAAGTAGGAGTAAATTTCAAAAAGAGTCTTTATTCTTTTACAAGACAGAAACCTGAGTTACATCTTGGCAGGCTCAGATAAACTACAGTGAACACCATCTTTTATAACCCTTGGTCTCTCACACCTAAGGCGTGCATCTTATCCACTGCTCCATCAGCACACCCTTTTTAAACTGGTATTTTTAACCCACACTGAGCTCATTCAGGTGAGTAAACTAATCATGACTCCCCTTCTGCACCTGGACTCAGCAAAGCAAATAAAATCCTCATGCAGACAGAGTTGTATAAACCCTAAACATATTAAAACATGTATATATATATATATTGTTCCATAAAGCATATAGTAACTTCATCTTATAGCTAAAAACAGTAAAATATTAAATATTACACAACAAAGGTTTTAAGTTATCAAATAAATGCAATGATTTTTGAGGGACACACAAGGGTTAGATACGTTGATTGGATACCAATGTACCATAATAGAAATATTATTTCTAAAAAACATATAAAACTATATAAACTATATGTTTTCTTGTTTCTTTTTCTTCTTAAGACAAACAACTGGTACTTATTTTTTAGTGCTTACTTTTTACCCCTGCAATTAAAAGGATCATTTGCTTAAGTGTCTGAATATATATCTGCCTCAACAGACTCATATTTTAGGTTCAAGGTTCTAGCTTCGCAGGGAAAGTGGTTTTATAGGGGTGGTATAGTAATTATGTTTTTCTAGCAATAAGCTGTATAATTAACTTTTCATGCAGCCAGGTTTGGTGCTGATGCCGAAGACATGACGAGATGTTCCCTGAGTTGTACAAATAATTGGTCATCTTGTACAGGATGTTGAAGAACACGCACCACCTAGCTCATCTTTCAAGAAAATGCTCTCTCAAAGACCAGAGTTCGATTCCCCGCTGTGACACATCCACCACTGTGTCCCTGTGCAAGCTGCACATGCTGATGCTGGCGTGCCGGTGTGGAATCTCTGCATGAAAGCGATTGTGTTTCGTATTATGAGTAGAAGCTAGCACATGTACGAGCACACGCCTGGTTGCAATCTTAGAACCGCACTGCTAGTGGCCGCTGAAAACCACATAATGCCCCTTTAACCGCTACTTTGTTCCGGAGACTTGCAACCTCTGCCGTAACTTGCTTTGGATAAATCTAAATAAGTAAATGTAATATACTTCAAAAAAGGTCAAATTTTCCACATAACTCTCTGCTTCACACGGGAACATTCAGGTGTAAATGCAATCCAATGCTTCAACTTCCCTTTCTAAAATCACCACCTGATGCTCTGATGCAGATGAGCTGTAGGTTCATATTTAGTGAACAGACATGAAAGTGGTATTTCAAAATAAAGTATGATGTTTTACAGCATGTTGTAAGGACTTCAAAAGAAACTATTCAAAGGCACATTACATAGACGGTCTCCTAATCAACAGAGAAAGTTATTTATTTTTTGCAAAGTCGTCTAGTGTTAATATTTACTTTTGAATTTAACAGCTTTTATTTTCTCATAGAAACTTCTGAATTGAAAAATACTGACATACTTTTAAAAGAAATTTATGCACAGTTTAGCTAAATTTTTGCAGGTTTATTTTGGCAATTTATCAGTGAAGATTCCTGTTTGTTGTCTCTCACAGGTGCACCTTCATTTACGGCACCCCGACCATGTATGTTGATATGATTAACCAGCCGGACTTGGCAAAATACGACTTGTCCTCCGTTGAGGCAGGTGAGGAAAAAGACTGAGAAGATGGTAGCAGCACACACATTCGCTATTGTGTATATTCTTTTGTTTTTCAACAAAACAAGTGCCCATTCTGATGACCTAATGCCTTTTTCCTACTGATATTATAGATTTGTCTGAGAATATTTTTATAAACTGTTGATTTCACAGGTTTCATGCATTTGTTTCTGTATTGTAGGCCTCATGGCTGGTTCCCCTTGTCCTCCAGAACTTGTGAAGAATATCATTTCTGTAATGGGCGTAGCGGGAATAACAGTGAGTGTTTTTTACAGATATAACTTAAGTATTGTTGTTTTTAAATTATTATTGTAGATAGTAAAGAATCACATTTATCTCAACAATTAACTTTACAAAATGAAACAATTATGCAATTCAGCTTTCACACACTAGGGGGAGACAAATCCTTGGAAATCCATTAGATTTAGATAGGCTACAATACATGTTGTATTTTAGACAAAAAGAAGGCTTCATTTTGTAAAAGCTTTATTGGATGTGAGCGAAGTTACCACCTCCAAAAGTCCGGAAAATGAGAAGATACTAAATATACATAAGATATGCATAAAGTCAACACTTTTCAGTAACAATCCTAGTTGGCAAGAAATGCTTTATGAAATGCCAGTTTAAATTTTAAGTGTTGAAGAAAATGTTTAGTATGTTACAAATAATTTGCATGTAGTAAAGAAACAATGACCCTATGTAGCGTATTAATCTTTTTATACTTTTTATTGTCTTTTTGAATTCTAAGTTGGTTTTGGAGTGGCCGAGAGTTGCGTTGTTTTTCACGTCTCACTTCATAACCGCAGAACTCTCCGTTTTCCCTCCAGTTTTAACACCAGACCATCACAAGAGAGATGAGATTTTGGATTTAAATGGAGGCCACAATGAGGAACAAACAATTTAAAATCATTTAAAACAGGGTAAAGCAGCAAATTCTCACATGTGAGAAGCTGAAACCAGCTAATTCTTGGCATTCCTGCTTGAAAGGTACATAAAACAATTATGTGATTATCAAAATAGTTGCTTATTGATTAATCGACTTATTTGAGCTCCAACCACCACTGTATTGAGGTTAACCTCAATAAAGGTCATTATTGGACAAATAACCAAAACCATCTTCATGACTGTACAACAAAATGATTTTGTAATTTGGGTAAATATGCCATTTAAAAAACTTTGAATGGCAAATATTTTATATTCACGACAGTCTGATCTAAACACTAGAGATACATGTGCACAGTCACAACAGGAAGCAGGATCTCATAAACCAACCACTGCATGCTGCAAGGACGATTCAGAAACACAATTTAAGTCAATTAATATCTTCTCCTCCCTGATTTTCCAAGTAAAGTTCTCACCGCGTCCTTCTCTAAAATGCCCTGCAGGTCCTATTTGTCCAACAGTCTTTAAGCTTTTCCCTCTGATTGAATCTTCACCTGTGAGCACCACAGTATATTTTATCTTTCTGTCTCTTTTCTCCTCAGAAAGTTATATTTATGACCTTGCATCTTGCTGACTGGAAAATCTGAATCAGCAAAGTAACTCCAGCTATCAGATAAATGTAGTAAAGGAAAAGGTTCTGAAATGTCGTGAACAAATAAATATTTCTGTTTTGGGAGACTTTATACTCGATGTCGAGTATAAAGTATAGTCGATGGTCAGAAATTCAATCAGCAACTGTTCTGATACATTGATTAACTGTGATTTTTCAAGCAATAATGGCAAATATTTGGAGGTTTCAGCTTCGCCAAAATCAGTATTTTCTACTTTTTTCAGTTTTATATCACTGTAAATTAAATATCTTTGCGTTTTGGACTGCTATTCAGAGAAAACATTTCAAGACGTCACCATGGGCCCCTGGAACTTGAGACGTTTATCACAAATTTTTTAGACTTTAAAATTAAAAATAATGAATAAAAAAAAACATGTTAGTATTTTTGTGGAGCTCCTGTTTCCAGAAAAGCATGATAATAATAACAATAACACATAATTAATTAATCTATTAGGTATTAATTTTTGTTATTAAGTGTCTTAGTATTGATCATTTATTAATAATCAGTTAACTTTGCTCACAAAGACATGGAGGCCACCACATTCATTTATATACTGGATTGTAATTAGTGATGCATTAATGTACACATTACTTTAACACTGCTGCTGGCAAAAATGGAGCTTATTCTAATTTATTTATATACTGATGGCCAGCGTACCTGTAATAATACATTATGTATTAGAAGTTGATATATTTTGTACTAATAATCTGAACATCCCTCTCTCTGCTCATAACATGCTGTTTATGTGTTTGACAGATTATATACGGCACCACAGAGAACAGCCCCGTGACGTTCTGTGCGTCCCCGACAGACAACCTGGAGAGGAAGTCGGAGACCATCGGCTTCATCATGGACCACTTAGAGGTACTTCAACATTAATTAAGACATTTCATTAAGATATGGTTTAACATCACCATCTTTAGTACAGTATTTTTTTAATAAACAAATCTTAATGGCACTGGAGTCTGATATGGAAATATGGCTGAAATTAATATAAAGTACTTTTTCAAAATTACTTTATAAATTCAGTGGCTATGTTATTAGGTCTTCATTTATTTTTAAATATGTCAAATGTATATATTGAAACAGAAATTTAATTATTGTTCAGCCCTGAACAGAATTATATGTTTTACAAAACACTGATTTTGTTTAGTTAATCATCTTTGTGTCATTTTAAAATATGAATCGACTGCTCCACAGGCTAAAATAGTGAACCCTACAACAGGGGAAGTGCTCCCTCTGGGGATGATGGGGGAGATCATGATCAGAGGCTACTGTGTGATGTTGGAGTACTGGGGGGATCCGGCCAAAACACAAGAGTGCATCACTAAAGAAGGCTGGTACAAAACTGGGTGAGTGGCCTGCTAGTATGTACGCCGCACAAAGCATTACATATTGTGATCCTGAACTTTGAACTCAAAGGTTAAGTGTGTAAGTTTTAGGGACATCTAGTGGTGATGGTTGTGAATTGCAACGGATTGCTCACCCTCCACACCCCCTATGTCTTTTTAAATTTTCTTTTCTTTTTTGACATACAATAGAAACACAAAGTAGTACTTGTAGCCATAATTTTACCCTGTTATTTATCAAATTACACAATAGTTACACAGCCTACAAACAAATATGTTTTATTCTTAATGCAAATTCTGAAAGTAAGCATTTTTGGTCACTTGATAGGCACACTCTCTTGTTAGCGTAACGCCAATAGCAGTAAAAATAAATACATTTTTTTTCCACCAAGGCAGTAAAATGTGACGTTTAGCTGGCTGGTCTGAACTTCCATGCTCTACAGTTTTATTGCGAATAATATTTATCAGCTGTTTGTGTCGTGAACTTAACACACATTTCTGTCCACGTAGCAAAGCCATAACACACACACAGCACTGGAGAATAACTAGGCCTACATGAAATTACAATCCAACCAACATTACATACATATACTACCAGGGCTGTAAAAGTTTAGTGGGGTGATCGGAGCTACTGTAGAAACATGGCGACCTCCATGTGAGAGGACCCGCAGTTATGTACAGGAAACACAGTTAACAAAATTATTTTTTATTATTATTACAGTTGCCGATGTTCAAGTGTTTTCCTGTTTCCCGCAGAGACATTGGCAGCATTGATGCGTACGGCTACTGCCGAATCGAGGGCAGGATTAAAGACATGATCATCAGAGGTGGAGAGAACGTTTACCCGGCTGAGATTGAACAGTTCCTGCACACACACCCCAAAGTCATGGAGGCACAGGTGAGCCGACTTGCAGCATATGCTGGCTGAAGAATGGGATGCCATCTCACAGCGGTGCGTGACCAGCACGAGGAAGAGGTGCCAGGCTGTTGCAGCGGTGTTCTTCCGCACGCTACTGACACTCATGTTTGAATGAATGAATAAATTGTTTCTTGAGACTTCAAACATCCAATCCACCAAACACCACCAAATAAGAGTCAAGAGCCAAGAAAAGCTGTTTGGCATTGTTACAACAAAGAAAAACTCTACCAGACATAAATTCCCTTACTTTTTGTGCGTAGTTTGGTTTTGAGCCCTTCATGTAACTGAAATACAGGATTTGTATTTATTGGAAATGGACCATTCAGTCAAATAGTAGAAAACCTTTTGAAATGAGCAATATTTGCATATTGACAGATTTTTTTCAATGAGGGAGATTTTGAGATGTATGTGTTGCATCAAACAATACATTAAATTAGGGCTGGGCGATGGGGCCAAAAATGTTATCACGATCAAAAACAAATATACCGTTCGATATTGATAATTATCTCGATAGATGTCAAATAATTATTTCTTTCAAGTTTAAAGGCTGATTTTTGCTCCTGAGTAAAAATTTAAGAAACCAAATGGTTAATTGTGTGGTTAAACTTTTCTTTATGGTCAGAATGTCACAAACAGTGGATCACTTCACAAATCTGAGGTAGAACCTTCAAAACAATTATGATAAATATGATTAGTAAATATTTTTTCAGTCCCTTTTCCTCAGCAAAATAAATATCTTAATAGAAAAATGAAAATTAAAAATTTATTCAAATTAAATAAATCAACATTTATTGACGATATATTGAACATTTGTTATATTGTTATTGAGGAAAATTATATTTTGATAATTATCATTATTGTTTGATTGCCCAGCCCTACGTTAAATCCAGTGAGGCTACTTTTTTGCTGCAGAGCAACAGGTCTTTGTATTTGTCAGGTGGTGGGAGTCGAGGATGTCCGTATGGGTGAAGAGGTCTGCGCCTGTATCAAACTGGTAGACGGGCAGGACTGCACTGCAGAAGAAATCAAGGCTTACTGCAAGGGGCAGGTGAGGCACAATTCTCTTTTTGACATTAAAATAATGAGCATGGAATTATTTTGAACTTCATCTTCCTGTCAAACAGTTTGAACGACTCTGCTCAGTGTCTCCCTCTTCATCTGCTCCTTTCAGATCGCTCACTTCAAGATTCCTCGCTACGTACTTTTTGTCACCAGCTACCCGCTCACTGTTACCGGAAAGGTAATTTCCCAAATCCTGGTGTTTTCAGCAGAGCTCATGTTCCTATAAATGACAGACAAATAAGGTTTATTTACCAAAGTCATTAAGACGGCATGCGTGCAGACTAAACTAACAGATCTACAGTTAATAGCTGCTGTAACAGCCTGTGATAAATTACAACACAGGTTTAGATAAAAAGATTGACACTACCTTTATGTCTGTAGAGGAAATATGAAGCTACAGCTACCAGCATATTATCTTAGCTTAGCATGCAAGACTGAAATTGTGGGTGAACAGCTCTGCTCTGTTCATTAATCAACACATCGCATAATCTGTACAAAAAAAAAACAAAAACAAAAAAAAACAGTACCCTGTCTCACAGCATTCACTGTCATATAGTTCAACCCTAACATAATATTTTTAGTTTCAGAACAGCTGTTCATTCTCAAAAGTCTTGATTGCTAAATTGTTATGTCTAGTTGCCGTTTTCTTCAGTACAAGTCACAACAGAGAAACAACTTTCTGTTTTTCTTTCTCTTCTCAGATCCAGAAACACAAACTACGCGATGTTGCTGAGAAGCAGCTGGGACTGAAGAAGGGAAAATGAGAAGGCTTGCTCGTGTACGGAGAGAATTCAATGACTGTTTATCGTGTGCCACAAACACCAATGGAGATTACATTACCCAGATATCAGAACATCTTAAAACTTAAGAGTGAGTCGATGTGTGATCACTGGGTATGAAGCCACATGCTGAGCCAAATGTTTGAGTTTATCCTCCTGTAACCAACAGTTAAAGGCATATTGTAAATTTTTCTTACTGTCAACAAATCCTCCAAAAAGACACCGTTGCACTTAATGACATGTTCCTTCATTACCATGAAACCACTACCATCAATTACTAGAGCTGCAATGACTAATCGAATAATTGATTATTTGTCAGCTATTAAATTAATTGGCAACTATTTTCATTAATCCGTTTGTGTCATTTTGTTTTAAGGAAAATTATTTGATTTCAGCTTCTTCAATGTTTTCTGGTTTCTTTAATCCTCTAGGACAGTAAACTAAATAATCTTTGGGTTGTGAACATTTGAGGACGTCATCTTGGTCTTTGGGAGACACTGATCAACATTTGTCACCATTTTGTAGAGCAAGCAAAATAATCGATAGTTGCAGCTCTACTAAAACTACAATCACTATATTTTTAAGTAAGTAAATGAGCCTGTGACAACTATTTTTAAGATTTATATCTTCACTAGGCACCAGTGGGTTTGGAGTAGAGAGTCACACATAGGGTAGGGAAATTGGAAAAGTATTGTTGGTTTTGGTCTTTTTATGGGATTTGTCTATGAAATAAAGAACAACACCAGCCTCAACCTACTGCTTAATAATATAGATAATAGAAACTTGAACCCAAAAGATGCAGAACGATCCGTAACTAAGCGGCTGTCTCGTTGAGCCACTGTACAGTAAACTGATGGTCAGTCTTGTTATAGATGTTGAACCACTCAGGTTCACTCATTCCTTTTTTACATCAACTTGAAATAAATATTTTACCACATTATTAAAACCAGGCATGGGTGTTTCTCTTATTACGGGAAGAATGAAGGTATTTTTATTGATCTCGGCGGCAGGTGCACGCCTCTTAAGCCCTTGGAATGCCATTCAGAAACACACACTTCCACACACACCGACTGAAAATGAGAACTTTGTAGAGTTTAAAATGAGCGAGTGTCACAGACACTGAAAGCTGTAAAGAATTTCCTCTGGAGTCAGCTACATGTGCATGTGTCCAACTGACGCTGGGCTGCAGGATCAGATGTCGTCTTCTGTCTAGACCTGAAGGCCCAGAAATAGCTCTTAAGAGCCCAGAAGAAAACAAACAGGGCCCCTGGCTCTTACGGAGGAAACTCGAGGTTTATTTAGGATTTTTTATTTTACATATTTGGGGTTTGGATTAATGTTTCAGGACATGGGAGTTTTATAGAGTGCAGGAGTCAAACAGTTGGCTTTGACATGCTCCAGCATCTTCACCAGGCTTTAGGAAATCACTTCAAAAGGCAAAGGAATGAACACTTCTTGTTGAATGTGAAATCTTAATTCTGCTGTGATATTTTAGAGAATAAAAATATCACTTCCAACCTTGTGGCAACATTTTGCATTTGTCCCTTTCCTGTTTCATCATGACAATGCCCCCGTGCTCAGATCCAGCTCCATAAAGAAACGGTTTTCACAGTTTAGTGTGGAAGAACTTGACTGGCCTGCACAGAGCTCAACCCGATCAAACACCTTTAGAATGAAGTGAAACACCGACTGTGAGGGTTGGACCTCACTAATGTGGCTAAAAGGGAGCAAATCCCTGCAGCCAGGTTCAACATCTGGTGGAAAGACTGAAACAAGAAGAGTTGAGGCTCTTATTGCAGCAGATTAACGGCCAAGGTTGTGGAGTGTGGTGTTCAACAATATCATATATTGTTGGTCGTATAGTGTTAAATATTTCTAAATATGTCTCTCTCATAGAGAGAAAACTTATCTCACATGGACACCTCAGCTGTAACTTAGTCCTCGGGCAGCGGGATACCGACTGCGGTCTGCTGTCCCTGCATCTGCTGCTCCGCTCGGGCCACCTGCTCCTCGGTGCAGTAGTCCTGCAGGAACACAGCGGCCAGGTTGCGCAGGCGGGGGCTCTCAGAGAGGGAGAAGCGCAGCATGCACTGCACTATGGCCGGGTCAGTGATCGCAGAGCGCGATGAGGTCGTTGTGAGGTTCATTAGTATAGTGATGGCTGACAGGACGGTCTCTTCCCTCCGGCTTGACAGACAGTTTGTGACTAAACTGATCCCGCTGCTCTGTAGGATGTTGTCTCTGCATTCAGGGTCCATACTCAGGTTACACAGCCCCCCTGAGAACAATTATGTTTTTAGATTAGGAGACAGCATTTGATGTAAAAACAATGGTTGTTGGTGTGATACTCACCCATCCCAAACTCCACAAAGTTCTCATTCTCCTCAGTGAGCATGTCCAAGAAGAGGTCGGTCACTTGCAGCTCCCTCAGATACTCCATGTTCTTTGGGTCGTACGCAAAGTTGGCCAGGTTAGCCAGCACCTGCTCCTTTGCCTCTGGTGTAGTGAAATGAGGTGTGTAGGCAACATAAAAATGGAATTAATTATGTAACATTTGAATATCAACTTATAACAAACATGTTGGTATCAATATATGTTGGCCGATATGTAACAAGCGGCTGCAGAACAGAAATGCAAAAGACATGTTTGAGGTCATTTAGATACAGAGACCATTACATATTTTGTCCACCAGAGAGCACTGACTCTGAAAAATACTTATTTTTCAGCTGCAAAAAAAAACAATTTGTTGTGTTTATTTATGCTGTGTGTGTACCGTTAAAGAGCATTAACAATTTTTTTAACACGTCGATAATGGTAACTGGTATATGGTCAAAATCAGTGTAAACAAATATGTTATGAAAACAAACTGAAAGTCTCTTGTTAACATGCTTCACGGTTCCCCATTGTAAAATTATTATTAAAATGTTTTTTTCTATTGTATCGTTTCATGTATTGCACTATAGTGGCCGACCGATATGGGGTTTTCCATGGCTGATTTACAGAGCAGGATATAAAATGGCAATATCAAAACAAAGAAAACTGATGTGTAATTCCATTATTCATGCAGAGTACAATTTAATATACATGTTATCTGAGCCAGTAATCTGTTGTTTTAGATTGAATTTCTATTAATTATTGTAGATTTCAGAACGCGACTGCGGTTTAAGGGAGAGCGGGGTACAGTTTGTCAAAAGTGACTTCATGCAACTGCATTATTCTCTATAGCAACCATATGTATTTAACGCTAGCCAGTAGGGCTGGGCAATAAAACAATAAATATATAAATTGTATAAATTTCAACAAATGTTGGATTTATTTCATTTGAATCCTAATATTTTTTTGATATCGAACGATATGAAATATTTTATCGTGATAAAAATGTTGCCACATCGCCCTACTAGCCAGTACTGGTGTGAGATTAGATTAGCTGTCCTTTAGGATCATATATCGGCCTTGTGAGTGCAGATATCGGTCGATGCACATTTTATATCGGCCTGATTAATCGGTCTGTCTCTACTGCACTATGTGCCCCCCCCCCCCACACACTAAATCACGTGAAGGCCCTCTTAACAGTTTTTAAGAAAGCTGCTGGTAAATAAAACCCACTTTAAATGAACAAACCTGTCACCTTTAAACAGCCTCTCCTTCAGGAACGAATGCATAATTGAAATAAAACTGTTAAGTCTATTAATTAAGTAATAGAGGTAACTTATAATCAATCACACATGAACTTGAGTCTGACGTTAGTGTTTAAATACATTACAAACCCTTGGATGTTCGTGTTGATTATATTCTGGGTGAAAATGCAACACTATCTTAAGACACTCCGGGTTTGTTTCAGGGACTGTGTTTATTTAGGGAACTGGATCAAAACAAACTAACTGGACCCACCTTCGCTGTCGGTGTCCTGAAATTCAGTGACCAGAGTTTGTAGATATTCAAACCGGTCAGAGCCCTCAGACGAGCTTTTCCTCCACATCTTTACTGTTAACTCTGAATATATTTAAAATAAACGACGATTAAACAAACAAAACAAACCGAAGCTGCTTCTGCAAACACCTTCCGTCGCTGAAATGTGTCCGTGCAGCGGCGCTGTAAGAGCGTTGAGGTTCCGCCTAAACATTATCGGTTTTTAAAATAACTTGTACTTTTACATCACTGCAAATCTGCAAGACATATGTGTACATATTTAAGCATCATACGTGTTCAACGTGAGCGGTTAAAATTCTACCACAATGTTTTTTGGGGTGATTTTGGTACATCTTGGGAAACGGAAGTCGTGGTGCGTGAGTAACAGCACGACAAGAAGAAGGAGGTGTGTAACGATTATCTAATGGTCGCGTTAAAGGTCAGATAGAAAACCAATGTAGCTACCTTTCTGTTTATATTCCTTCCTGCAGCCACCGGACTGGACTGCAGCTACCGTCATAATGAAGCAACACCAGCTGTCCGCTGCAAAACGTCGCACGAAACCAATCTTGTTTGGGACACTCGTTGTCGGACTGGCCACTGTTTTCTTCAACAGGTGAGTTATTTATTGCATGTTGTGTATGTTTGCTTGCTTAAACTTTCATTTGGAAAAGTGCATGCCATTAAAAGCGACACCTTCAAGATAAGACCTTGCAGATGCACCTTGATCCTCTACAGTGTGTGTGTGTGTGTGTGTGTGTGTGTGTCTGCCGTCTGCTGTCATCCCCCTTATTAAATAGGTTTTTTAATTAAATACAAACATACAGACATCATTCTGGAGCTACGTACAATGTGCATTATTGTACTTACCAATATCACTCCAAAAAATGAAGAGTGTATGTAAAACTACGCTCAGTTTCCAGTTTATTAGATTATTAAACCTCCAAAATGACCAAATATATGAATCAGTGCCTCTAAATCAGTTTCTATAAAAGCTGAACATTATAAACTTCATGACAGGATGATTTATTGCAGGACTATTGTTTCAGACCTCATTAGTTTTAGCTAATAAACTTAAAAAAATCAAGATAATTTCAAATTAAAACTATGGTAATTATAGATTTTAGAATAGATATGTTTAATTAATAGGGACTTTTAAAGAAAATGTCTGATTCTGGCTCGTATTTCGTATTAGGACTGCTTTTTTGTATGTGAAATGTGTCCAATAACTAGATTCTTCCTGGTATTGTGCTTGGATAAAGTTTGGGGACAGGTTTTCCTTTCAAAAATGGACAAAATGAACTTTCTGTGACTCAGCACCCACTCTCTTTTTGTTATGCAGGGTTGTCGATAAAAATTAGTAGTCTGCAAACCAAAGCCAAGACGATCCGGATGAAATCACTGGGGTTATTTTCTCTGACGGAGCCACATTAAACTGTCCATAAGCTGTGTAGGACTCCTCCTAACGAGTAAACTGATCTTCAGATGAATCATCGGCGCAGTGAGCCTTTAGTTGTAATATCTTTACAACAGAATGTCCAGTGTTATCACAAATAAAGTCATGCACATCTTTACAAAATTACGTTGATAAAAAGCAATCGTCAAATAAATGCATAACTGATTCTGGCTCTAAAATGTTCATATTAGGACTGCAACTATCAATTATTTTTATTATCAATTAGTCTGACTAGATCAACTTTGGACTTTAAAATGTCAGAAAATATTGAAAAATCACTTTTAACCGAGACAAAAATGACATAAAAATGCCCTGTTTGGGCCGACAAACAGTCCCAAACCGAAATACACTGCTCAAAAAAATAAAGGGAACACTAAAATAACACATCTTAGATCTGAATGAATGAAATAATCTCATTAAATACGCCTTTCTTTACATAGTTGAATGTGCTGACAACAAAATCAAACACAAATTATCAATGGAAATCACATTTATCAACCCATGGAGGTCTGGATTTGGAGTCACACTCAAAATCAAAGTGGAAAACCACACTACAGGCCAATCCAACTTTCATGTAACGTCCTTAAAACAAGTCAAAATGAGGCTCAGTAGTGTGTGTGGCCTCCACGTGCCTGTATGACCTCCCTACAACGCCTGGGCATGCTCCTGATGAGGTGGCGGATGGTCTCCTGAGGGATCTCCTCCCAGACCTGGACTAAAGCAGCCAACTCCTGGACAGTCTGTGGTGCAACGTGGCGTTGGTGGATGGAGCGAGACATGATGTCCCAGATGTGCTCAATTGGATTCAGGTCTGGGGAACGGGCGGGCCGGTCCATAGCATCAATGCCTTCCTCTTGCAGGAAATGCTGACACACTCCAGCCACATGAGGTCTAGCATTGTCTTGCATTAGGAGGAACCCAGGGCCGACCGCACCAGCATATGGTCTCACAAGGGGTCTGAGGATCTCATCTCGGTACCTAATGGCAGTCAGGCTACCTCTGGCAAGCACATGGAGGGCTGTGCGGCCCCCCAAAGAAATGCCACCCCACAACATTACTGACCCACCGCCAAACCGGTCATGCTGGAGGATGTTGCAGGCAGCAGAACGTTCTCCACGGCGTCTCCAGACTCTGTCACGTCTGTCACGTGCTCAGTGTGAACCTGCTGTCATCTGTGAAGAGCACAGGGCGCCAGTGGCGAATTTGCCAATTTTGGTGTTCTCTGGCAAATGCCAAACGTCCTGCACGGTGTTGGGCTGTAAGCACAACCCCCACCTGTGGACGTCGGGCCCTCATACCACCCTCGTGGAGTCTGTTTCTGACCGTTTGAGCAGACACATGCACATTTGTGGCCTGCTGGAGGTCATTTTGCAGGGCTCTGGCAGTGCTCCTCCTGCTCCTCCTGGCACAAAGTCGGAGGTAGCGGTCCTGCTGCTGGGTTGTTGCCCTCCTACGGCCTCCTTCACGTCTCCTGATGTACTGGCCTGTCTCCTGGTAGCGCCTCCATGCTCTGGACACTACGCTGACAGACAAACCTTCTTGCCACAGCTCGCATTGATGTGCCATCCTGGATGAGCTGCGCTACCTGAGCCACTTGTGTGGGTTGTAGACTCCGTCTCATGCTACCACTAGAGTGAAAGCACCGCCAGCGTTCAAAACTGGACAGTTTGATTTCGTGTGTGATTGACTTGGAGTTACATTGTGTTGTTTAAGTGTTCCCTTTATTTTTTGAGCAGTGTATATTATTTAAGGGGGAAGAAAGAGAAAAAATTTGGCATTTTTGCTTGAAAAGTTACCAAAACAAAATAGTTGCAGAATCACTTTCTATCGATCGCACATGCATATGTTATCAATGTTGTTCACTTTTGGAAAAAGTGGTATGACGGGGTGGATATGAGATATGTTAAAACCCTTCTCTAATTTGAAATACAGCATTCATAGTGAATTCTTCCAGTGCTGTCTAATTGTGAATTCCTCCGTCATTCATCGATATAATACTTCCTCCTCGGTGCAGGCACAGGTTTTTGGAGGACGTGGATGAGCTCAGGGCCCAGGAGCGAGCACGCAACGATGCCAAGAGGATGGAGATCATGGAGAGGAGGCAGAGGCAGATAGATGAGGCGGCAGAGAAGAAGAAAGGAGGGAGCAGTTGAACACCACAGCAGCTCTGAACAGTGTCTGACTCACTGTTGTGCCACACGAAATCTATAGACTATAATGTTGAGCACGTCTACAGATGTGGACAATATATCCTACTGTTGATACCAAACCACTTGTTTGAAAGTGACCTTGTTAAAGCAAGGCTTTTGAATAATTTCCCTCAGGCCTTGTTTCACTAATGGATTAATTTAAGTAATCCTTACATGTGAGTTTCAAGTAAATACAAGTGAAGATTTCTGTACCAGAGACGTATGTCGTGCAAGAAGCCAAACTGTGCAGCATCGATGGAGGTTTGTTAAAATTCCCACACATGAACAGGAAATGTAATTTAATATTTTGTGTCTGCCTTGAGATATGACAATTCATGATTAAATAACAAAAGTGAGAATTTTAAAAAAACTGCTTTTTTCTTGTTCATTTTTCCAGCAGGGGGCAGTGATGATAACACTGGGTGTTTTGAGCTCCTGAACTATGCATCATGCTTGCTTTACATGTTTTCTGACCAATTTTAAATGCCGGCTGTAGTGTTTTAGATTTTCACATGAGTTTTTCCTCTTTGGCTGGTTTCTAATTCATTACCATTATGATCACCACAAATTTGTGATATTGACCTATATAAATTAAACATTTACTTGACATATCACATGGCAGACATGTGAAACTTGCTATAGTTGTCTAATCCCTTACAGTAAGTAAGTAAAACATTTCTCTCTGATGTAGTAGCGTAGAAGTAACAATACTTAAGTAAAGTAGCTCAAGTACAGTTAAGTAAACGTATATTGTAAATATCTGGCAGTCTGACACAGGGTCAGTATTCATTCTCAAAACCTCAAACCATGATTAATTTCCTTTAGTAATGAAACACAATCAATCGCTCAGTCAAGTAACAACAAAAGAACAGTAATTTATAAAGAAAAAAAAATTTGCTGCTTCAACCTTAGCAAATTTGAGGATTTTCTGCTTTTCTATATTTAAATAATCAACACATGAATTGAAAATTGCAATTAATGGTCCTTTTCAACATCGAATAATCTGCTGATTATTTTCACCATAAAGCTTTTGCTCTGAGAAATGTCCAAAAACTGAGAAAAGGAAAAAAATATGTCAGAGCCAAATGTGATGTCTTCAAATTTGAAAGTCAAAAGATTCTCAGATATACAGCGATAAAACAGAGACAACCAGCAAATATTCAGCTTGAATCAGACAATGATATCACTAGAACGATTAATCAATTATCAAAATAGCTGCAGATTAGATTCAGCTAATCGATAAATTGACTTATCGTTGCTGCTCTAGCTGAAAATAACTGCCCTAATTTCCTCCACGGTACGAACTGATTGAAACACAGCAAATGTTAATAGATGGAGTATAATTACATATTTTATTAAAACGTGCTGTAAAAGAAAACTGAATTAAATTAAACCCAAAAACTAAAACAAAACAGGCAATATTGCACTTTGAAAATGAAAGAAAGTTAAGTTCACAAGAGGTCAAAGTGCTTGACTCACTCATCGTGTACAGTACTGAAAATGTGTTAAATCAAAAAAGCAAAACACTTCGACTACAGAATCCTGGTTAACTGGTGTGAACACTACGACAGCACCTCTTAAATGGCCGTCTATAAATAACGATCAATATGACCAATACTGTACACATCATGTCACATAGTTCAGAGGACAGATGGTGTGTTCGACTTACTACAGACACAAAGACTCCCCTGCCCTGTCTTAAAAACATCTTTGAAAACCAAATGCAAAAAAAAGCAAGGGTCACGAGATAACAGTTAAAAGCCAAAAACCACGTGAATCCTTCCAGAGATAGTATTTAAAACATCTGCCTGTGAGGCTCACATGTTGGACATTTTTAAACATCAACAATAATTGACAGAGACATTGGCCATGTGGCAAGCAATTATCCGGGACATCTGCACACCCATTAAAGTTATTTTTCATTCATGGTTTCAGCACTGGATGTGAGTGCACTTAACTGTCACATTAATTTAAGTTATTGCTAGTTAAAGTAGTGACATTAAAATGTCCAGCTAACGACATTTTAATTGCATAATATTTCCCTTTTTAGATTATTTGATGCACACATTGCACAAATCAGGGTGCAGAGTTCTTTGAGGAATCTTTAAATATGTCAAGAGTAGATGGGGCACCATCTTTGTACAAGCCAGCGAGCAAACAGCAGATACAGAAACACGTGAAATATACAGACAGGGACTCATAATTACAGCAGGAACGAAGCACAAGTGCCAGAACAACAGAGAGAGTGACAAGACGAGGTTTACAGTAGCCATTTGTGATCCCTCTTTGTCTGGAGCCTTCAGGACGGTTTGGGTTAGGTTTGAGATGGGGGGGTGGGGAGGGGGGTGTTAACGTCACACAGCAAGGGGCACTAAGCCTGTGGAGGAGGCAGCAGGAGGGGCGGTGATAGCTGTCAGGGTACCCGGTTTTAGTCCGTTCACGGTCCTGCTGCAAAAAACAAAAAAGAGTTGCATTAAACCAGAAAGGTCTGCAACCGAGCAGTGATGTACTCTACATTTATACACTAATTAACCCACTACTGGCCCCTGACATAAATTGTATTAGAAACAAGCCGATAAGTACGGAAGCCCATTTCTGCCACGAAAAGAACAAAACAGATGTATCATTTAAAAATGTATTCAAAATGGTATCTTATTGGATCTTTAATAAACAGAAATAAAAATAAAAAAAATACTCATGGTAAGTCAGAATTAAGAGATACTGTACGTTTTGTACTTTAAGGAAACATTATGAGATAAGTTTAAAAAAAAGAATTATGGCACAAAAACTGGAAATATGCTTCTGCAGACAGCATAAATGCTTCATATGCTTCTGTAAGTGAATGTTGATGATTTCGGACACGTTCTCGTGTGTGTTTCACTTTATCCTGTATGGATTGGGTGGTAAATGTTGTCCATTTAGTAGTGTCACATTTAGCAAACCACAATGTAAAAGAAAACGTAAAAGAACTCAGGAAACAGAAATCAATTTCACCCCAGTTGACAAATATAAAAGACAGAAATGTATGCTCCAAACTTTAAAAGGAAAAAAAGAGAATAGAAATTTGGGAGGTTTGCCTACAGTTACACTTTTCTGCATCTGAATAGAAGCATAATTCAAATTTTAGGCATAATGATGAAATAGTAAGTCAAGATGTTGGCATACTAACTATCTCATCATTTTTACTTAGCATGAATACTTTTATTTTTGTCCCTACTGATATGTTATTTTACAGGTCCTTTATTTTCCTGTTAATTCTCTGGAAATGTATGTAGGGTTAATTCGTAGGACATTTAATGGTCATTTGATAATAGAAAAATAGAAAAAGTGTGAATTTGGTATAGTTAGTCAGTACCCGCTCATTATATGTTTTTTATAAAGAATCAAGGATTATAAAACAGCTTGTGAACTTCCTGTGAGACAAGCAGTTTGTGTTATTAAGAAGTAAAACTGTGTAGTAAACAGTTTGGTTTACTTAGTGATCAATGACAAATTTTGACACATTAAAAAAGTTTCAAGCTGCTATTTTCAAGGTCAACAATGAATCGTTAAGCTCAACTAAAAGGGTTTAGTTAATCCTACAATTGGATGTAACTTAAATAACAAATGATTTTTTTCTTGGGTTGAATGCAACTTTGTTAGTTAATAAATTGTAAATAATTAATGAAGTAGGATTTTTTATATATCTATTTAATGGTTCTTAAAAAAAGAAAAAGAAAAAGAAAACTTAATTTTAATGATCAGGGGAATTACCAAATGACCTTGTTTTTTCTTTTCTTGGCAGAATTCGACTTCCATAGCTGCAGGATGGAAGCTGGAAATGTCAGATAAACTCCTCATCCTCCAGTTTGACAGAAGTATTTTCAGTCACTGTCAGTTCCTCTCTTCTGTAACACTGACACTCGAGGACACTGCAGTAACTAGACAGAGATGACCTGCTTTAAACTTTATGCATGTGTTGCTAAAAATGGAACTTGAATGCAGAAAGTGGGAAGGAAGTTGCAGAGTTGCTGACGGGCTGGTTAAACTGGTTTCTTTAGTGGGTAATAGTTGGGCTTTGATGATCGGTATTGTGGTTCAGGCCTGAGTCATGACTCTGGAAAGCACCATTCAGAAAAACTGAAAGTTTGCTGTTTACCTTATTTAAGCAGATTCTCAAGCTAGAGCTGATATGGTTTCCATATTTTCTATACCAGTCACCATGAGCTTCCGTACCGATATCAAAGCAATTTTTTATTCCTGATACCTAATTCATGAACTACGAAAAGATGTCAAACAGTTAAATATATAAGTGTTAAATAAAGAGCTTTGCTTCTCAGTCTAAAAGGTAGAAAAGTTCCTAAACTTGTCCTTTTCAATACTTGAGCCTCAGACTATGGACACATTTGGTCAGTTCTCAAAAAGTATCAAGGTTCAACACTCAGGCCTATTCTCAGCAGGGAATCGTTATGTTGTCTTCTATTACAGTAAGTAGGACAAGATGCTTTTGGCTGAAGGTGAACGGTGTACATAACAAACGCCCTGCTCTGAAATCAGAAGGACAATGTCCTTGTTGTGTACGCATCTCTATGTGCTGTCTCTTTAGTTCTAGCAGAAACACTGTCACACTGTTCTCACCACCGGCAACACAAGCAGATGGGAGTGATGCAGCAGAAAAACTGGACACAACAGCACTTTTGCTAATAAATATGACTAAAGGATTTTTCTTACTGTCAATAATATCCCATGGAAACTGCAAAACCAATAACGAATCAATCTGACTAACAAGTATTGTGTGTGTATCACAGCCTCATATCCCTACTTCCTCTGAGCCATAGAGCTCCATTGTTGTGCAAAGACTATTAAAAACACATCAGTGAGCCACAATGCTGCACTGGTGACATGTTTATTCATCACCATGAACACACACTGTAGTTTATTCTGACTCATACAACGTCCTACTGCCCCAAATACTCGCTAGAGCACCAAATGTGGATTAATCCTCAGCTGAAAATAGCCCCCAGTATAGTAGAGTTTGGTAAAAACTACAGTGACCAGCTGTTTTAGGAAAGTACTGAGCCTTTTTAAAATATCAAATAATATATTTGATATCTACAGTAGGAATGGATCGACTCGAGCTTCATCATAAACATAAAGGAGATCTATTCGGTCAGCTTAGAGTTAAAAAGGCAGTGGGAAAATTCCAGCAACATTACATTACTACCACCACCACTACCCTTAAATCATTAGTGGCCAGGAAATCATGTAGCCCACAGTCATGAGTTATTTCTATGTTATTTCTACATGAAAAAGAGGCTTGTTAACATCATCAGCAGCATGCATTTGCCCCAATACACTCCGATAACAGGCGGCGGAGCTGCGATTACCCAGAATCAATGCAGGGAATGTGACAATCTCTGTCCTGCTGGGAAAAAATGCACACAGGTCTCAGATACTCCTCCATTTATTCCCCTTAGTCATCCACTACATCAGACACAATACATATCATATACCATTATAACACACCTAAGGCATCCTCTGACAGGATTCTTGTCATTAATTATCCCTCACTTATTACTAAGAGATGGAAGATGTAGCAAAGGCAGGTGGGTTTTGATTTCACTCACGCTTTGTCAAAATATGATGTATGGAGTGATTGCGAGTAGTTTGCGTTGAGCACGTTGCTGTTGTCGAGAGCGAACGCCTTCCTGGCTCTCTGGTCCTTGGCAAAGTTCCTGCAAGCGGCAAGCTTCGACTCCAGAGCCTGTGCAGAGACATACACAGAAAGATGACGCTGCTCGGTGGAAAGACAGGGACTTTCTACATTAAGCTTGTGATGTAGTGAAAGAGAAAGGGAGACTTAGGAAAACTCAGAAGGAATGACTCACCCCTACTTTCCGGAGTAAATCACTGACGATGTTGAGGGCTGATATTCTGGCAGAGGGAGTCAGTGGGGAGTTGCTGCTATAGCCATTTGATAGCACTGTAAGGGGAGAGTAAAGAAGACGATGCAAAGATGTGTTTAATTACATTTAGAGGCTTAATTTTATTGTCTGAAATCACTCCCTCATGCACTCATTTTCTACTCCTTAGCCAACATTCAGTAGGTTACTCTATAGTGAGCAGTAAAATAATATTTTGAAATTGAATGCATGAACATTTTTTTTCCCCATTGTGGGCATCTTAGAGGAAACTATATAGTGCATATAATGTATACTCACACATTTCAAATAAATAGAAGCAACGCTTTGCACCAGATCAGCTACTAGTTACTTTTTATCTGCAGACATAAACTGCAGACGTAATAATTCTCTGTTAGTTCATCACTATCTCTAAATTCACACGCAGGCAGTAGTAATAGTAGTAATAATATTGTTCATAGCTGTTTTAAGAATGAAAAGCTTTAAATACATATGGTCTAAGACAATATGAAATACAGGGTGTCAAGATGTCCTGAGGAAGGCGGTGTGCCAATACCTGTTGGATACTGTACATTTTTAATAATGTTGCCCAAATATATCAGTTTCTTTTTTTAACCATCCACTTGTGTGCCTGAAACTGAATTATGATATATATATCATAATTGTATATAATGCATATTTTCCTCCTCTTTAATATTACTTTTCCCCCCCTCCTAGAGTACTGATGTTTAGGAGGTGCTGTGTTTTGTTCCAGGAGTCACGTACACTAAAATTAAAAGCAGTCTTCCCATTGTCAGACTAGACTCTTCGAGTGGGTCTGAAAAAGCTTATCTGAGTGACAAAGCAATTCTGAAAGGTTATATGATCATTTTGCAGTAAGGGCTTTATGGATAAAAAGATACCAGTGAGTATCACATCACACCACCTAACCCTATCATATAAAATACTATGACGTGTACCATAGTCACCACCGGTGTAAATCTCAAAGCAGTGATAGACTGACGTGTAAGAGTAAAAGAGGATGGCTGCCTATAAATCACTTGCATAATGAGTGTAAAATAAATGCCCTCTCAGGGGAAGAGAGGCTGCAGCTACCTGTTGGGTTGGCAAAGGTGTTGTCCAGATCTTTGCTCAGTGGGGTAGCAGGGAGAGAGAGAGAGGCCTGCACTGCAGTGTCCATCTTCACATTGTCCTGTGTGGGCGAACTTGGAGCGGACATCCTGGTTACATCTGACTGCCTCTCACGTACGGCCAGCTCCTGCCGCAAATCTACGGGAAAAAAACCCCCAAAAGATACGTTTTGTAGGTCTTCCCAGGATCAGCTTAAGACACAGAACAAAGAGATTCCTACAGATCTGTGGGAAAGCAGATATTTTAAATCTTGGAAGGGGAAGCGGGGAGGTGCAGCCAGTGACTGACAGCCGTGGCTCTAGTCAATAATCACCTCTGGCTTCATCCTTTAATCTTTGCACGGAAACCAGAAGAGACTCCTTCTCATCTAGCTCGCTCTCCAGGAAGGCATTCCTCTCGATGGCCTGGTTCAGACGCTGCTCGAAGTTCTCCAGAGACACGATGGTAGCTCTGAGAAAGAAGTAAAAACCAGGAGAAGCAGAAAATACTGAGATCGACATTTAATTAATTAAATATCCTCTAGGGCTGCCTTCTGTGTGTCCTACCTACGTATTAATCATTATTCAAGTATGAAAAGGGGTCAATATCTCAGGCTTGTACAACTGTAGCATTGATTTTAACCCGATTCAAGCCATTTGCTAATTATAACAAGAACTTAGGATTGCAAATTTTTAAATAGATTAAATAGGGATCACAAAGAAGGTGGTTTGATGGTGAAACACATATTTGCATCAGGTTAAAGTGTCACAATATTGTCTATTCTGTATTATGCTTGTAATAAAAAAATAAATCTTTAGTAGTAGAGCTTTAATCACACGCTAATCAGGAAAGAACTGACTAAATGATTTTAGAAAATTTTATCTTAGTGAGCATAAAGAGCCCAGACGGACCTTTTGGCTCTCTCCAAGTCATCATTGGACTGTTCGAGCTCTCTGACGTATTTGTGGAGCTGATCCTTGATGCTGCGTGTTTGGCCGAGGTCGTCCTCCAGCATGGAGATCTGCTTGTAGCTCTGAGAGTACTGCTTCTCCAGCTTGTCCTGAAGAGGACGAATGAAGAAGGGGCGAGACAGGACAGGATTGAAGACAGGCAGGACAAATTGAGCACATGTATTTAATCTAGGACACGCTGGGAAAGAGAGCTTCACATTAGGGCATGATTTAACAGCTCCCGACGCACACCACCTACATGTTATCATCCATTTTTCAATGCTCCCCTAACATTCCTCCTCTCTGCTGTTAGGCAGCGGATGTTAAGTGTGACCTATATATCCACCAGCTCCGAGACAATCAGCTCAATAAATACCGCAGGGCCTGTCTGTATGCCTGACCTATATCTGCTGTTACTGTGGCGTCTGAATCAACTGCAGCCAGCCACACGGAGGACAGCAAACCCTCTGTTTGCACCATGAGGCTAATTTCAGAACATGCTATTAAAGTGACAATGAAACATATAACACTTAGATATACATCAATCAGCCATATCATTATGATCACTGACTGCTGAAGTGAATAACACTGATTGTCTTGTTACCTGTCAGTGGGGGGGATATATCAGGCAGCAAGTGAACGTTCCTCAAAGTTGATGTTAGTGGTCCGATCCAAAAGATAAGCTACTGTAGGTCAAATTGCTGGTTCTGATAGAAAGGTGTCAGAACACACAGTTGGGTCCTGGCCTCGACGCGTCAGGGAGACCAGCAGGTGGTCATAATGTTATGGCTAATTTCTTACGGTGGCCTAGAGGTGCAAAACGCAAGCAACGTTGGACGAAACACAAAAACAAATCAGAATGCAGAAACACAAAACATTATTTTGTAACATAATGTTGTTTTCTGTAACGTTAAATGTTGTAAAATGTTGTTGTGTTTTCTTATTTGTTGATTTGTAAAATGTATTTTTTATCTATGAAACATTGTCATGTTTTCTGAAATGTTGTCTCTCCTGAAACGTTGGTGTGTTGTCTGTGATGCAGTGTTGTATGAAATGGTGTTTTCAGATTTATTGATCTGTTTTCTGTAATGCTGTTGTGTTGCTGTTGTGTTTTGCACCTGAAACCATCAACAATAAACCAAACCCTTCCTCTAAGTTATGAAACTGTCTCACTGAGCCAACAGTTTTGTATTAGTTTATTACCTTGGCACACACATCTCATCCCTGCTGGTGAATTGATTCACCCGGTTGGAAATATGGACACAGAAATGTGGCACCTGCCTTCTTGCTAATTATGGAGCGAGAATAAGAACGACAGACACAACCTGATGCATTATGAATGAGAGTCTGAGTCTTAATGTATACAGGAGACAACATATGTTGGTTGATAAGTGCTGAAATTAGACAACAGAGGTACCTCAGCACCTTCCTGAAATGAGTTTACCATTTAGATTACACATGGGCTCACAGACTGTGCCAGCTCAAGGACTATACTCCCCACTGAGGCCAGTAAACCTCATCATAACTGTCTGAGTTAGGCCTCCAACATGCACAGACCCACAAACCCATATAGGTCTGATCTCAATATTCCTGTGACCTCTTACATATAACCAGAAAGGCAAAGCTGCAGGCCCACAAGAGAAAATAAATAAGTACTGAGTTGCAGCTGTTACAATGTGACTTCACTTTCCTCCCAAGAGACTGCACTCACGGACGAGTGGTGATATAAGATGGCTACCAAAAAAAAAAAAGCATCAAATATTTATTAAACTGAGTGTACACGCTGTACTTGCCTGCTACAGAGTTTAATGTATCGTCAAGATTTGATAATAATGTTGATAAATCCACAATTCACAGCAGAGATCCTTAAATATGACACAACAGTTACAACAACTGTTTATTAAACCAACAAGGGGAAATTCAATGTTCTCCACAATAACACACATGTAACAGCACACGGAACAGTTGGGGGTTCAGGGACTTGCTCAAGGTCACCTTCGGCAGTGCCCAGCTCTCCAGCTACTACCGCAACTCTGGTCCAAGCTGGACTCGAACCGGCGACCCTTTGGTTCCCAGCCTAATCCTCACGGATTGAAGACAAAGTCTGGGTTTTTACCTCCACTGTAATACTTTGATCAGTGGTTTCCAACCTGGAGGGCCGGGATCCCCCAAAGAGTCAAAAGATAAATTTGAGGATAGGAAAATAATAAAAACATTTGCATTTTCGTTTTTAGTGAAATGCTGTAAAGTTTCTGTAGAGGACTCAAACTCTATTTAAATTAAGGCTGCAACTAATTTATTTATCTCTCAACTTATTAAATTAAAAACAGACACACACATAAACTAGCTCTCATGTAGAAAGTATTTACACCAAGCAACTGTCCAAGTGACAGAGCTAACGTCAGCTTGTTAATATGACCGGTTTAGATTGAAAAATAAAGTAGGTAATATGGTCAACAATTCTGATCCGTTTCATAACAATGTAAACTGGGAAGATTTTAAATTACATTTCACAAACATAACACAAAATTAAAAAACAATGCACCTAGCGTCGGTTACGGTAGCATAATTGGATCATTCATGAATACTACTCACTCTGAAACGCATATTTCCTGGGAAAAGAAAGCTCAGCCACATAAAACTTTTTCTGATAAACAGCAGATTTTCTTTACGTGGACACATGAACAACAAATTATGACGACATATTGTCCTTGTCAGCAATACCTGGCAACCTGAGATGATTAGATCATAGGTTTATTGATTCAGAGACAGATATTTCTATTATCTTTTACCTTGATTGTTTCGAGCTCATTCTTGAGTCTGTGGTTCTCAGTCTGCAGGTCCTTCATACGATGCTCAGTCTGGCCCAGCTGAGCTTCCAGCTCGGCCTCCAGCTCCCTGCTCCCCTCCTGAAACTCCAGCAGCTCCTCCTGAGCCTCCTGGCAGCTGTGGGGAAGACATGAGAGAATAAAGCATTAGACTACATGTCGAGACAGAAAGGAGGTCGGGATGCAAGCCTGTATGTTGGATGCATTCATCAACTGTTACTGTTACTTCCCCATGTTGCTTTTAAGTTTTATGTAAAGCACTTTGAATTGCCTTGTTGGTGAAATGTGCTATAAAAATAAACTTGTTGGTGCTGATAGATGGAAAGTCAGCAGATCAATGAAGTCATTAGGATTTAACATTTTTGGATGTGAATGCATGTATAACATTTTACAGCAATTCATCTTGTATTTTCCAAGAACAACAAAGACTGACCGACATTATCATCCAGACGTGGCTTAAATGTCTAACAAACATAACCTTTTAAGCTAAACAGAGAAATGCACATAGAAAACCAGATTGATATTTAATGCATTCAGTTTGACTGGTCTCAGGAGCCAGATGTCTGACATTAAGTTCAGACATGTGATCACTGAACAGCGTTATCGTGAAGTGGGGGTTATGTAAGTGTCTGTTGATGTGGCCATGGGTGAACACACTCGGGACGGACACACAGACTCAGCAGTCTATAAATGGCAAATGGCAATAACCATCACGTGAGCGAGAGTGCTGGAGGTGGCAAAAAGCCAGAAAATACATTTATAAATGCCAGCCCACTGTGCAAATACTCAGCATCACTTTGAACTGGTTCTACTTGGAAATGGTCGACTGCTGCCAATTTGTCGACTGGCGCTTCCCCTTCACAGTTATTATAACCCTTTATTCAAAATGCTCCAGCGCATCGGAACGAATGTATGAGGGGAATCCTCAGCATGGAGAAGAACATTTCATGATATGAAATTGTTTATTTCTGCTTATTTAACACACAGTTTGGTGTAAGTAAATGCACAAGGATTTTAAATCAGTTATTGTACTGCAGGTTTCTTCTAGTTTACAAAACTAAAGGAAAGGAAAAATCCTACGGAAACAAATAAAATCTAGGTTAAAGATTGTTAAATCTGCTGATGAAGATCACACCATCACCTTGAGGCAATATTTTTTGTCAACTGCTGTTTCCAAGGTCTAAAATGAGCTTTGAAACTCAATCTGGTTAAACCTACTGTAACAGTAGATGCCTAAATTGAACAAGACTGATTCTAATGTCCTCATTAGATTAAGAGAAGAAAACACTTATATCGCATACAGTACACCACACACACAAGTAGCTTTGACTTTGAAGGAAGATCATTGTCTATAGACTCTTACATAACTGGGTGTAGGCCTAAGCTTGTATCTTTTAGCACAGGGTGTTGAGATTTCAGTCAGCTCTTAATCAAGTGACGTGTTGTAAGATAAGATTTAATCCTCGGGAGCAGCTAATTCCAGTAGCCTTTAGATCATTAAAATGTTGAGTAATCACGACAGCAAACAAAAACTGCAGCTGTATTATTACATAAAGTCATTCAAAGACGTGAGGACAAAGAGATATGAGAGTCTTTTATGTTTAATGTGAAACATGAGCAGCAGGCTTTCACTGCCTGTCCCACATGAAGCTGTTCCAGAAGTGTCACTGGATATGCAAACACTGGCTTTTAATTGAAAGGGGAAGAATGGGTGACTGGAATCCAATGACAAGATAGCAGAGCAAACATTCCTGAGGCGATGTTGTGATCCTGCTGCGGGGAGCCTGTCGTTCCCACAGACACAAAGAGACTGAAGTGCTACCATCAGATCGTGTGATCTAGACTCTCACATTGATCCGTTAATACACTATATGTTCATACGTATGTGGACATCCAAACATCACACATGCATGTGATTCATGACCAATTCAGGCCCGGAGGTCAGGACTCTGTGCAGGCAGGTCCAGTTCAGTTCTTCCACAACAAGCTTGAACAATGCTTCAGTTTATAGCTATAGTATTCGGTACATGACCAGCAGAAAAAGCCATTTGTTGGTTGCTTCTGAGGTTGATTTTTGACATTTCTAGTAGCCCTATTGGATGGTTTTGGTGTCACGCACTCTAGTAATATGTCAGTCGCGACCCGGTTTGCTCTATGAGTCGGCTCTTTTAAGTGAACGATTTCGTGCAACCCCCACACCCTCCCCATGGAAAAGCTATCGATATAATAGAATTTTTCAATGTACTGCAGATCTCTTGCATATTTTTTTTCTTGTAACAAATAGGAATGCAGCTTACTAAATGAAGAGCAAGGGCTCTTGGAAAAAGAAACGGAGCCGTGATGATTGATGAGGTTTTGGTCAAAATTATTCAGTAAGATGGGAAAAAATATGGAAATTGGGGGTTGAAAATTGTGAATTATTCCTAGAGTTAAAGTATGAAGCTGGTCTTGTGGTCAACAAATTCTAAGAAAGGCCTTTAAGTAAATGCTACCAATGAGTTCAAAACAATGATGTCACGTAACGTAACCGAAGAACAGGAAAAAAGATTGTCCACATGAGCCAGTTACGTACCTTTTCTTGTACTTGAGTGAAAGAGCCTTCCAGAAGTCAATTTCCTCGTCTTTTGAGGAAAACTTTGGTATCATATCTGTTTCCATCGCAAACAAATCTGGAGAGGAAGAAATAAAGGAAACAAGGGAAAGTTTATTACACAGAGCGTTTCGGATCCATTCGAGTGTAGCAGATAAAACTCTCCTTCATTAGGTTGCACTTAAACACAGATTTCCTACAGTCTCTTCTATGTGCCTGAAATCTCTCTTAAAAACCTGCAGCTTGGTTAAAAATGCAGCACACTCAATCAACAGAGCAATGGCTGATGGGTTTTTATTTGAAGTATCTTTAACAGCACTTTATTCCCACTTGATCAGCACACATCCTAAAAGCAGATTTTAAAAAAGGAAACAGCTCCCAGAGATGATATTGTGGCCAGGAGCCTCATTCATCACACTGACTTATAATTAGAGTCAAAACTGGAATGAATCCCCTGAACACCAAACAGGTTGTGTGCAGGAGCAGATGCAGACACTACCAAAGCCTTAACGAGAAACTAAAAGCTGTTGTCATTTATTAGTTAAAACGCTCACTCCCTCTGACTTAAATTATAGAAAATCAGAGCCAACATGACAAAGCTCCAGAACAATGTTGGATAATATCTTTGCTCAGGACAATGCTCTTTTGTCTTGTTTTTGAAACGGTGTTGCTTTCACTTGCTTTCTATATTGTGTCCTCTGTTGACTTTAAGAGGAACTAAAGTTAGGGAAAGGGTAGTTGAACCTTTAAATCCAACATACAGTCAATGAACAGACAAGGTTTACTTCAACACTTCAGATAATATCATTGCACAGTGCCATTTCCTTCCATAGGATGTGAAAAGAAACTAGTTACAAAAGCTGTCAGACAAATATAGGGGCGTAAAATGTGCAATATTTGCCTCTGAGATGTGGTGAAGTAGAAGTATAATGCTGCATAAAATGGAAATACTCAAGTAAAGTACAGATTAATTGTACTTAGTTACCTTCCACCGCTGCCAAGGGATGAGTCAAACAGAAATCTTAATAACCATAAAGAGAGCTGGACTTCTCCTGTATGTTGCCCTATAAAAATGTGATTCTGTGATCCCCTGAATAATTCAGCTTCAAATTAAATATAACCAAGTCACCCACAGCCTAGAGGGAAACTCAGATGTTATTACAGTAGATGGAAAAACCACACAAGCCATTTTGACAGCATCATAAAGTACAGTACGCCTGGTATGCTTATTAAATTAAAAAACACAATTATATTGCCAGAAAGCCATTTTCCCCTTACTGTAAAGTGCATGAGAGTGATTTTGGTAGATGATTTAAGGAATTTATTCTATGATTTTAAAGTTGAATTAAATTAAGGAAGCTACTGGATATGTTTCTGAGACTAATGTCACAAGACTCCACTATAAAATCTCAGTATTAACACTTGGTGATAAGGAATATAATCCAAAGGAGAAATGACCCTGTTGAACACTGATCATATGGTAATCTAGCATTAGAAACTGCAGCGTCGATATATAAATAAATGCAATAAAATGCAATAGTCGGTATTGGATTATAACATAAAATAGGAATAGAAATGACTGAAAGGCAGAAAGGTGATGCTGAGCTCAGCTGTCAAAACTGGGTGTGCAAACACGCCGTGAAACGAACAGACGATCAGCCAAAACCCCAACGACAAGTTGGATCCAATATTTTAATTTAATGGGTTTTCCACCAAAGACACAATACAAGTTATTATATAATATATATGTGCATTTAGTACCTGAACATCGCCCGATATGTATTAGTCCATTCCTCTCGCTGGTGTCAGCTGCTAAGGCCGAGCGTCTCTGCTGTCTGCTGATCTCTGCTGGCTCCTCTCAGCAGGGCATTCAGGGGACAATACACCCTAAATATGAACGTTTTCACTGTAAGATGTGTGGCTCAGGTTTAATTTGACACCTTTATAATAGGTCGATTGTTAGGACTGCACGAATGACGAAAATATTTCACTGCACGTACAAATTTGTTAGTAAGTTTCTAAGTAAATCATTCAAATGTAAAATATCTAATACAAAATGTCCACAAATTCCGTTACTGATCAGTAGACAGGATCGGAAAAGTGACAAATATTCAAGTTGCATTCGGATTTCCAGCCTGAGGAAACACATTTCTTTATTTGTGGATGATTGCAGTAAAAATGTGTTAGAATATCACATTGAAAATTGAATTTTAGGGTGGATTTTTTCTGTTGCGTTCACGGGCTTTACTGCTGCACACAAACTGCGCAGATTACGCGGTTAATGTTAAATTAGCACCATCTGCTGGTCATCCTTTATTTTGATGATGTTGGGGACAGATTCACAAAAACAAACAAACCAAACAAAATTGGATCCACAATTCTTGAATGAAAACATCATGACTGAACTCAAATCTAAGCATGTTGTTGTTTAAAGCAACAATGTAATGTGTGAAGAGAATTAGAAAAGTTAGCCATGATTTTACTGAAATGTATTGCTTTATAAGTCAAACTTGTGAGATAAAAGAGGGGAAATAGGAGAACTTGGATTTCATGCACAGTTTAATTCTAAATTCTAACTTTCAAATTCAAAAATTATGATATAATAAGTCAAAGTTATCATATAGTAAGATTTAATTTTATAAATCTAATTTTATGATAAAAAGTTAAAGATTTTGGCTGGAGCCAATCCCAGCTGACATCGGGTAAAAGGCGGGGTACACCCTGGACAGGTCGCCAGTCCATCACAGGGTTATCTTATTTATTTCATAAATCATAGTAATACATTACGTATTTCTTGCAAATGTTACTCTGTTTAATTCTTCTATAAACTCAATCAAATTTTGTTTTTATAACCGTATAATTCTTCGACTATAAATTCTACTCGTCAAAAAGAGTGTCAAGAGAGTCTTGACCTGAGGAGTTGGCCCTTCTGTGTTGAGCCATGTGTTTGTGTCGTGGTTGTTTAGTCTCCCCAATATACAGGTGTGTGCATTCCTCACTGCATTGGACCGCATACACTAGATTGCTTTGCTTGCGTTTGGATGTGCGGCCTTTTAGGTGGACCAGTAACTGTCTGAGCATGTTCTTGGGTTTAAAAAACACAGGGATGTTGTCCTCCTGAGTTTCTCTGATACTCCAGACACGTATGAAATCACAAATGTTGTTGCTTTTAATCTTCTTTTCCTCCTCCCCTAGTAGTGTTGTTCTTTCCGGATCTTGTGGCCGTTTTCACAAAGGTCCATTTAGGATATCCACTGGCTGTAAGCTCCCCCTTCAGGTGTGATGTGTTCTGTGAAGGCTTGCACTTCATGGATTTTAATTTTGACCCATGTGATCCATAGACACGTACCAGTGGCTCTGTGCTGTTCCTCTGAAGGAGTTCAGGGCTTTGCTCTCCACTTCTAGGGGATACCTGTGAACCCATGGCACAGCCATGCTTCTGTCTGCAGAATCCTTTGTTGTACTGAAAATAGGTGGTGTTTAGACAGAGGTCCAGTAATTTACAGATCTGGTCAGGGCTGAGGCTAGTTCTGTCATTCGGGGTGTTGCCTTTTAGCAGTCGTGTCCTTATGGCTTCTACTGCCTCATGGTGGAGATGCATGTGAAAAAGGAAGTCATATCATATGACACAATGGTTTCATCTGGGTTCGGTTTCAGTCCCTGAACTTTGTTCACAAGTCAAAGTGCCAACCAAAGGGGCTAGGACAGTAGATATGTGTTTGGCAATGTAGGTGACCGAGTTGATGCTGCTGATAATGGGCCTGAGTAGGGCTCCTTCTTTGTGTTTTTGTGGGTAGTCCGTAAGGAATGGCTTCTCCTAGGAAACAAACGTCATATTGTTCACAGGTGATGATGTTTTCTTTCTGTAGCTGTTGTAGACACTCTAAGGCCTTTTCTTGTATTCACTATTGGGATCTTGCCTGAGGGTCTCATGTGTGTTTGTTCCCGTAGTAGTGTGTTTACCCTTGAATACTTTGCTTGCACATACATACATACTTTTTTTCTAAGTGGCGGTAAAATTTATTAACGTTATTATATATTATTAAAAGCAATATATTGACATTCCCAAAGTTATGGTCTTGACTGGTCTTGAGATAAAATCCAGAGTGCTCTATGTATGAAACCGAGACAGGACCATGTACAAATGCTGTCGAGTCCGAGACAAGACTGAGTCCATTAAAAAGTTGTCTTAAGACCGTTCTCGAGTATTACAACACTAGGTAATGAGGCTCCAGCAAATGGGACAAAGACAGGAAGCTGCAGACACTGCAAGAAACGATATTCTAATATGCTCTGCAGAAGGTGCAACCTTCGTCTCTGCTTTTCAAATGAAAGGAACACAAGTGAACACTGAACACTGGTTCTTTATCAAAGTTTTCATTCTCCGTTTTTTATTTCTAATAAATTTTAAGTCATAAAATATGCAAATATACCCTTAGTTGTTCTGTATATTTGTTGACAGCATGAGTGCAAATACAGAAATTTTGCTCCCAACGAGGTCCAACATTGCAGTGTAACTAAGTTTCCCTAAAAACGCAAAAAAAAATTGTTTAAAATAGTTCATTATCTGAATCAGATGTCTCCTACAACAACATCTGATGAGTGGAAATTGCTTTTTCTCATTTGTTTCTTTATTTGGGTTTTACAGGGTTAAGAGACTTGGGACGCAACTTCTGGCTTCTCTCAACCAGGAAATAACCCTGGAAAAGCAACTCTGATCTAGCTCAGTCTTATATCCACACATCTTTATCAAAACAAGATGAAAACATTATTTTTGTTGCTTCTGTTCTGTCACATTTCAACAGCAGGTAAGATCACATCTTAAATCTTTAAAGGTCTTTGCCTCACATTCTGCATTTTGCTCCAAGGACACGTACACATTAGTTTCACTTTTAACATAACTTGACAAACCTAATGTGTTTCAACTGAATCATACTGAATATATCAAATGTATAATGAGTGTGATGTATGATGTGTGTGTATATCTATTGTAAATAAATAAACTTTGTTTGTCCAACAGCAAAACACTCCTTTAACACCTTCTATACTGCATCTTCTGGAGTGGCAAACTTTCCAGAGTTTGTAGGAGTTGCAGTGGTTGACGGTATTGCGGCGGTTTCCTGCGACAGCAACAGCAAGAAAATTCAACCAAAACAGGAGTGGGGGAAACAAACGTTAGAAAACAATCCTCAGCAGTTGGAGCATTACACTTGGCAGTGTTTTGAGAGACTGCCGCACCACACTAAAATTGAATTATATGATTTAAAGCAGCGCCTCAACCAAAGTGAAGGTAAAGTACGGGAGACTGGGGATGGTTGTAACATTTTTGACATTTCTGTCTGTATCTTGGAGCTAGGAGCCAGTGAGTTTTAAATGTCATACAAGCTAGCCTAATTACATGTGTCTGCTATTAAATGGTCTAACTCTTAGGGCCCATGTCCACCAAAGCGTTTTTTTCTGACGCCAGCGCCTTTTTTCAATTCATTGCAATGGGAGCGCCGCGTTTTTCCGAGCTGGTAAAAACGCCAGGAGCATTACGAGGCTCTGAGTGTCTTTTCCACGCTGAGCATTTTTTTCCGGTCGCAGAAAGTTGAAAAATGTTCAACTTTGGGGAAAACGCTGCGCTCGTCACTGTCACTTTTACTCAGCTGTCCAATCACAATGCAGGAGGGGCGGGACAAACACCGCAAAGAGCACATCCGATCTTGAACGAAGAGATGTGCCTACTCGCGGAGGTGTGTCCTCGCTCACAAAATCTCATTAAACCACGTATGGACAGTCTGTGCTCTCATGTTTCAGCCTTCTCTTCATGCAGAGCAAGTGCCAGAGCAAGTAGGCCTACATACCTTGTGGTGACATTTTTACATTCAGTAAAATTAAGTAGCCTACCCTACTTGCCTCCACGGAAATTATGTACCATAGCAACGACAACGTCTCGAAAAAAAACACTGCACCTCCAAAACGCACCCTAGCGCTCCAAGCTAGGCGTTTTCAGAACAGCAGTTGGTGTTTTTTGCTGGCAAATAATGCTTTAGTGGACACTGGCCCTTATGCATGGTTTAGTCTTAAATGCAAGGAATAAAACCCGTGGGGATGCATGGGACTGGGTGGCTCTTGGCAGGTGGATGTGTGCTTGGTGGTATCTTATGGGCCCAGTGAGGCATTGACTCATCCTGCTTCGCCTCTAAACCAATAGTGATAGCCTTACAGGGCAAAGCCTATACAAAGTAGAGCAGTAGTTACGTATTGTAACTCCAAATTCTATGAATATAGGCAGAGCCCTCTAAAAGTTGTGGGTCTTGCTGGACCTGTGGTTCTCTGTGCTGAAGAAAAGGCATTATGGGAGCCAATGGCCAGGTCTCAAGGTCGTATATGTTACACAAGTGGCCTTTCCGAAACTGCTTGCTCCTCCCTCTCTCTACTTACTTCCACTCCGTTTGTGGGGTCCGCCACATCGAGTACCATCCAAAACGACTGAGGGCAGAGTGGTAGTGGGTTGTTAAACTCTCAAATGCAGATTGAGCACTGATGCTGGCTTGCTGAAGGTGTGTAACACCCTTTGCTGCATGGTGGGGGACCTTTCTTTCTATTTGAGTTACGTGTGACTTCGCCAGTTAACATGCAGGATTTTTAAATTCCGAAACTACACTAACATTTCATATCACCATTCACTGATAGACAACATTGTGTTTAATAAAAAGTGCTCTTGTCTGATAGACAATACAACTGTTGTTTTTATTGAATCTTATTCATCTTATACGAAAACTTTCAGGCAAAACAAAATAGCCTACATTAAATGACATAATAATAAAACATGACACAATGCGGAGACACAGGGGTGTCACGTAACAAGCAACAAAGGTATTAAAGAAAACTATTAGAGAGCCAGAAGTGCACTTAAACTTTGCCCCAAAATAAGGTTTAAAAAGCATTTTTCCCAACCGGTTATACTTCCACTACGCATGCATCACCACTTCCATGCATGCGCAACACAAGTAATACGGACCCTTACGTCAGTGGAACCACACGATTGGCTGAAATATGATTCCCGCTTTGGCTGTTTAAAGCAGATGATTGGTTTTGTAGTGGGAGGGGCAGGATAACCGCCATCCCATAGAGTATTTTTTTAAATAGATTTTATTAATCACAAACAGATGAACAATCAGTGAATAATAATATCACAAGAAATTGCTTGCACACTTGCACTCCAACTAGCACCAACTGTTGGATCTGTGTGCTCCATCAGCCGGTGTTCAGTCAGTGTCAGTTGGATGGAGTCTTTAGAGTTTGACATGTCTAGTCAGGTTGGGTTTGAGTCGTAGAAAGTTGGACCAATGTGCGCCGTTTTCCAACAAACCGCAACATTCTGAGAGTGATCCCTTGACAACTAGCCGTGGCGGAACGTCAAGGCGCATGATTTAGGCAAGCAAGTTTCTGGACCAAGGAATGTGAAGAACGCCTGAGGCCCCGATCAGACAGAACATGCTTTGCAGGTTCGAAAACATGAGGCGCACAGCAGTGTCTTTTTCGGTTGATTTTGGAAAGAACAGTGCGCTGCGTTTTTTTCCCCCCATGTTGCTAGGCAACTGCCGAATCAGCTGTCCTGTCAATCAAGGATTATAGCACCAGCGATCTGTAGGCTAATCTTTGGTTTGCTTGGTTTGCTCACAACTGTGTCTTTGGTCGCATTTAATAAAAATAGGCCTAACGGACAAGCGGAGGGCGCTTGCTCTGGCCTTGATTGAGGATGAGAAGCTTTTAAACATGCTGAAGACAGGGAAACGGAGATTGGTGTGGGTACATAAGACCCTCAGAAATAGGAGACACTGCGGGGAGTACCACCAGTTGGTGCAGGAGCTTCGCCTGGATGATGGTTGGTTCAAAGCTTATTTACAAACTGTTTGCTACTGCTGTTAACGTTAGTAGCCCACAGTTTAAATTAATGAAAGCAACTTACCCGACATCTCAATTGCCTCACTAACTTTCCTCCAGACCTTGTTGATATTATGGTAGTTGCGGTTTGCAAGGCAAGGCAAGTTTATTTGTATAGCACATTTCAGCAACAAGGTAATTCAAAGTGCTTTACATAAAACATAAAAGAGTTAAATGGAAAATAAAAACAGGCTGAGGGGTTGAGCAAATAATTGAGTTACAATTATTTTGAAAAGAGAATAAACAGAGAAGTACACTTAATCTACTCTCTCTAGCTAGTCTGTACTCGGGTCCACAGCAATCTTTGGGTCCACTGAAACTCCAAAAACCCTCGGACACTACAGAGAAACCAGGACATGTCTGTCCGCAGGCCACTTTGATCCAGTCTGGACCCACCTGTGCGTTTACAGGTGGACAGAGGTTCCCCTTCGAGGGAACTCGAACTGCGTCGGTTACGACACTATGGGAACGGCTCTAGGCGTAGCAGGTCTGAACGTGAATGAAATCACTCCAATCCTATTGGTTTGTTGCTAGAACGGTAAGGTGTGACGGAATAACCGGAGGAGTATAAAGCAAACCTGTACACATTCATCATTAGCTTTTTTCTATTCAGCAGGCGAATGCAGCTCTGAGATCCAATAATAATAAGACTGAAATTCTGCCACTGTCAGTGTTTAAATGGAAGTCATTGAAGACCTTAACAAGAGCCGTCTCAGTGCTGTGGTGTGGTCGAAAACCTGACTGGAAGACATCAGAACAGTTATTTAGTGCCAAGAAAGCACTAAGCTGTTGAAAAACAGCCTTTTCAAAGATTTTACTTAAAAATGGGAGATTTGATATGGGCCTATAATTGCTCATTAGTGAACTGTCTAGATAGCTTTTTTTTAAGAGTGGCTTAATGACTGCAGTTTTCAGGGCCTGTGGGAAAAAAACTGAGAGGAGAGACATGTTGACAATTAGTAGTAAATCTGAGGCCATGCATTTAGAAACATTTTTGAAAAAACCTGTTGGCAGAATATCAAGGCAGCATGAAGATGATTTCAGATGTTGTATTATGTCCTCCAGGTTTTTATGGTTAATAGAATCTAATTGTCTCATGCTATATTAATTGTTTTTAAGTGGACACAGGGACAAGACATATCCTGTTACTGGCATGGAGGCACTCATTGCTTGCCTAATTGTTTGAATTTTGTCTGTGAAGAAGGAGGCAGATTCATTGCAGGCCCTGGTGGATAGAAGTTTAGAGGCTACAGACACAGGAGGGTTGGTTAGCCTGTCGACAGTAGCAAACAGGCACGTGCATTATTAGTGTTTTTAAAAATGTTTTTCCTGTCAAAGACAGTTTAACAAAGCTAATTTTAGTGTGTTAAAAACATTATCTGGCCCACTTTTTTCTACAGGTTGCGGCTGACGAGGAATTAATACTAAATTTGCAGGATATGTTGAGTGCTTCCTGTTACTTAACACATTCACCATGCCTTTTCTGTTACCTGTCAAGACAGGGATGGAGAAGACTACCAGCACACTGGGCCCCGGCTAGTCCTGGGAAGAGTCATGAGTGCTATTTTCCTTGTAGCCTGGACCCAGCACATATCAGACAGAGCTTACTGGGTTTTTCGCCATTGCGGAGCGGGAAGGCGGGTTGTGCGCTGTATTTGTGGCACATGTGTCAAACCTGGAGGACTTAGCCTCTAACCCTAACCCTTTTCAGTGAGGGAGGTGGGGGCTCTTCCTCTTGGCTCAGTTGTCTCCCCCGTGATCAGAGCTCTCTTCTGGCGGGGGTTGGGGTGGCTCTCCTTCAAGGTTTCTGGCGTGTTGTGTTATGTCTTCTTCTTGTTTAGATTCCTCTTGTCTCTTGTCCTTGGCAGAGGGAACAGATGAGTGACGCAGAAAGTAAAACAGGTTGGAGCTGAACAATTTTACTCCTGACTTGTTAAGGCGAAGTCCATTTGCCTTAAAAAGATGTCTGCGGTACCACAGAAAGTAAAAGTTTTTGATGAAATGCATTGAATGGACAGTTCAGGCCGTTGAGAGCCACGTGTTCAATGCCATCAGTCTGCTGAATCTCTCAGCTCCTTTTCGGATTGGCGGTACAGGGCCACTGATAAACACCTCAGCATTCAAAGAGCTGACTGTGTTCAACAGATTATTAAAGTCTTCTTTCAACACTTCAGACTGTTGCTTCACAACATCATTGGTCCCAATGTGCAGTATGATGTTTTTCACAGTAGGATGTTCAGCCACGATATGCAGGATTCTTTCTGCCAAGTCAGACACCGTATCCTTCGGGTATTTTGGTGTTCTTACTGCACATGCTTCTTACATCATTTACAGCAGAATCACCCACAATCACAGTTTGAGGCCCAGTCGTTAGCTTTCCCTGCAGCCTTTTACTTTCTGATTTACTCTCAGTCCTTACCCTTCTGTGTGAGGACCGGAGGTTATCCAGGACATCAGGCGGAGATCCAGGGTCCTGCAATAGTGGTGAAAATCTGTTCTGCTGTTCAACACTTTGTTGTTGGGGAGGTTTGTTGCCAACTCTCTCTTTCGCAGCTGTCCATGATTGTGTCCTACCAAGAACAGGGGTTGAAGAGGCGCTCTGCCTGGATGATAATGCAGGCCAGCCAGTCGCATCACAAATCTCAGGGCGCAGGGTTCTGCCTGTTACTCATCCTCCCATTTCCCCAGGAAATGATTTACTCTTAGGCTTTGCACCAAGAGCGTTCCAGGGAGGACTCCCACTTTTAGATTTATTACCCAGTACACAGGCCTCCTGCTTCTTGGTAGTCTTGTTGGTGCTAATTAGCCGTGTGTTAGCATGCTCTTGTCCACTGTTTTGGGTCCACGGTAAAGTGGTGTCATTCCCACATAGTCCATTCACTTCCACATTCACTTCTAATCTGTGGATCTTGGTTTCCAGCACTGCAATTTTCTGTAGAAGTTTGTAGAAGTCATCCGTGAAGAAGGGGGGCATGTTGTTGCTAATTAGCATTAGCTATAACTCCAGTCACTGCAGTACAGGCTAGTGCTATTGATCGGCCGCCTCTCCATTCATTCAATTGGACAATGGGAAAAAAACGCAAATGACGTCAGGCGCTTTTCTGCTCAGAGTTCAATTTTTTTCAACTCGACCACGGGGAAAAGATGGCGGCCGCTCTAGACAGCTTCACTCGTAGCTGAAGACATTTTTTTTGATTGTCACACCTGTTAACAGTACTTTGCTTATCTCCTGACCACAAACAGTAATGTAATACTGCGTAAAAAATGAAAATACAAGAGCCATTGTTTTTTGTTTTTTTATTTTTGGCCGGAGATACTTTTGGCTTATGCTATTTTGGACTAGCTAGCTAGCTTGCCTAGTATTTGTTTTTCACGGCTGCAAAGGAAAACACGACAATGTCTGAAAAAAGAGGAAGAATCTTGGGAAAGGACAAAACAAACAAGCCAGATAAGAACCGTCTTTTGATCCTATAAGTAATACTATCCCTTTTGGTCCGGAAATGGAAGTAACCACTGTAGATATGCACTCTTATGCATCCCAAGAAAGTCCTGAAAATGTGCCGATTCCTGACTCTGCGCCGACTTCTCCTGCTCCTAAGAAAGGTAAATCTGAGCCAACCCTTGCCGAAATGCAAGACAACATCGTAAGACTGCTGGCGGAATAAATAAATGAAAGAGCTGACGGTCTAGAAGAGAAAGCGGGTGATCTGGAAAAGTTGATAAAACAAAATTCAGAAAGTATTAATGCCTTGAAAGAAAATTCAGAGTTTCTCTTCAAAGAGCTCCAAGATATGAAAGCAGATGTCACAACGGTGAAGACAGCAACCGTGGCCCATGACAGGAGGATCGCTTGAAGCCAAGGTGAATGAGGCTGAGCGCTATCAGAGAAGATGGAACCTGAGGCTCTATGGATTAAAGGAACAGGAAGGTGAAGATGTCACTCAGTGTATGATCAATATCTGTCGTGCCATCGTTCCAGAGATTGGTGAAAGTTTTTCGCTTCCATGTTGATGTCAGCCACAGAGTTGGAAGAAAGAACGGTGACAAAATTCGACCAGTGATCACAAGATTAATCTCCAGATCAACCAAAGAACTGGTATGGAAAAATGCAAAGGGATCCCAGTATCTCCTGTCCAGGAAGTTGCAGTTTGGTGAAGATCTGACGACAAAAGACAAAGAAAGTCGCAACAGGTTGTGGCCCCAAATTGAGGCGGCACGCAAAGAAGGAAAAAAAGCTTTCTTTATCGGAGCCAAAGCGATAATTGATGGGAAAGAGCTGCGGTCTTAAAGATGTCGCAGAACAATAAGTGCAACCTCATAACACTGAACATTAAGCTGAACATTGAATACTAAACCATCACTCATAAGGGTGTTGATAATCTTCTTCTCTTTCTATTTACTGTTGAGAGTAAGAATTATCTTTACCAGTAGATATGTCTTTATCAATATATTCATTCAATGTGAGGGGTATCAGAGACTTGTTGAAAAGAAAGGCTGTTTTTTTATTTTGTAAGAAATTTAAAGCTAATTTTTATTTTATACAAGAAACACATGCTTCAAATTCTGATTATAATTTCTGGAAGAACCAATGGGGAGATAATATTTGGATGTCTTATGGTAGCAATAAGCCTGCAGGTGTTGCCATAATAAAAGGAAACTTTAAGGGTAGAATCCTGAAGAGTAAATCTCATCTTTTTGGCAGATAGTTATTGCTGCAGAGCTCAATGACATTCTTTTCATTGTAGGTAATATTTATGCCACAAATATTAGCTCCAGGAATGGAAGTCTTTTTCAGAAATTTCTACATTCCTAAGATCTTTTCCTAAGGCAAAATTAATTCTGGGAGGAGATTGGAATTCCATTAAAGACCCACTATTGGATTGTAGTCCTCCACGACCAACAAGAGTGAATTACACTGCAGAGTTTGACCACTTATGCTTAAGTCTAAATTGTTTTGATATATGGAGGTATAGGAATCCTGACAAAATATATTTGACGTGGTGCACCAAAGATATAACTAAACAGTCTAGAATAGATTTCTGGTTAATATCTAGAGAATTAGAAAAACAGATTATGGATGTTTATATTAAGCCCTCTGTTCTCACTTAAACTTATTTACATTTCAGTAGTCTTAATAACACAACAGATGGAAAGAAACCTAATATGAGTTATTGGAAATTAAACACTAACATTTTAAAAGATGAACAGTTTATGGACGCTGCTAAATTAATTATTAATGAATGTTGGATTAAGGCTAAAACATTGAAATCCTATGGCACCCACTGGGAATATATGAAATATAAAATTATCATCATTGTGCAAACTGTGCAGCCCTGATGCTCTGAGTGCTTCAGGTAAAACTAGTTGATATGTAACCTGGTCTCCATCCTGTCTTTTGCGGAGGTTTAACTCATCATGCAGCTCCAATCGATTCAATTCCCTAAGCAAGAGAGGGAGCTCGGGTAGTTCCCTGCGCACAGTTGGAGGTGTTTTTTCTCCAAGTTCCAACTGAGCAATCACCTCTCTGATAGTTGAATCAGCTCTCTGCTTCTCTTTAAGCTCTGTGTGAGACAGGGAAGGAATGATGGGTAAACCAAGTTGGTCCTCTGCCATGTAACTCTCTGGAATGGCATCTGCAGAGACTGTAAGCGACTCAACAAGTGTGACACCAAAGCTGCTGGAAAAGGGGTCATCTGCAACTCCAACAAAATGACTTTCACAGATCGCTCTGACAAGGTCCTGATTCACCACTTCTTGGGTCTCTGTGTTAGCTAAGTGACGTTGAGTGAAGCGAGCTATGCGCTCTTGGTCTTTCTTAGACTGGGCATCGTCAAGTAGTTCTCCATGTGGTCGTCGGGAGAGGATTACTGTCTGTGACAACAGTAAATTGATTCCCACAAAGATAGGCGTGAAATTTCTCGGTCACAGACCATTTGAGGGCGAGAAACTCCAGTTTATGGGCCGGATAACGAGACTCGCTTTGTGACAGCCCTCGACTAGCGAAAGCTATGTCCCTAAGCCTGCCCTCCTGTTCTTGGTATAGCGCTGCTCCAAGACCAGTAGTACTGGCGTCTGTGTGCAGGATATAAGGCTACTTGGGATCTGCAAACCCAAGAACAGGGGCTGTGGTAAGCTTCTCAACGACGGTCTCAAATGCTCTCTGGCAATCACATGTCCATCGACCCTCAAAGGGTTGTCTGGGGTCATGATATTGATCTGTTCTTGCCTTGTCCTTTGAACTTTTGCGGAGTGGTGGCTATCCGCGAGTTAGATCATTGAGTGGCCTGACTATAGCTGCATAATCTTTAATAAATCGGCGATAGTAACCTGAGAAGCCCAGGAATGATCGCAATTCTTTTACATTTTTGGGAATTGGCCAGGTTTTTAAAGCTCTAACCTTTCCTAAACCCGTCTCAACACCATTCTCAGACACTACATGTCCAAGATAACGCACACTTGTCTGGAAAAACTTTTTCAGGAGAAAATTTCAGTCCATACTTCTTGAGACGTGTGAGTACCCGCATTATCCTGCTCTCATGCTCCTCCAGAGTCTTGGAAAAAATGATGAGGTCATCCAAGAAGACCACAACTTCCTTCAAATTCATGTCCCCAACCCACTTCTCCATCAATCTCTGGAAGGTACTAGGCGCATATGTTATGGCCTGCGGCATGCAGTTGAACTCCCAGAATCCCAACGGAGTGACAAAGGCTGTCTTGAATTTGTCAGCTTCATCAACCTCAATCTGGTTGTAACCAGATTTAAGGTCGAGCACAGTGAACCATTTTGATCCTGTTAGTGCAGAGAAAGTTTCTTCCAGGTTCGGGAGAGCATAGGCATCCTTTATCGATTGTAGGTTGAGCTTACCATAGTCTATGCACAAGCGAACATCATTATTACGTTTTATTACAACCACAATAGGGGAGGAAAACGGAGATTTAGACTCTCTTATCACGCCTGCATCAAGCAACTCCTGTAGATGTTTACGCACTGCCCCAATATCTTGAGGATGTATAGGTATGGCACAATGCTTGAAGGGAGTCTCATCATGGAGTTTTATATGATGTTTCACCTTGTCTGTACATCCAAAATCCAAATCGAGTTTGAGTTTGTTTCTGTATCAGCTGCATTGGTCACATTGTGCTGTGCTAGAATGCTGTGAAAAATCTCATGCTCAGTGATGACACAGGTAGGTGGGATCGTGACATCCTGTTACGAGTCATTTTTAATTACCCCAGGCACTTTATACGGTGAGTTAGCAGGGAGGGTTATCAGGCAACTTTTCACACAAAGTCCACCGGGCAACGATGACTGGGTGGGGTGTTCTATGATGACCCATTTGTCTGCAGTGGGGTCATGAATGTTGGTTGATCCCTCCAGAACAATGGTGTGGCTTGGAAGGAATGACAGCTCGTGTCTTCCCTAGCATTTTGACTAAACCCACATTGCCATCTTTGTTCTGATTTTGTCTTAGTTCAAATGTGTTCAGTACTACCCTGTAACCGTAATGACCTGGTCGGTGGTCTGGGGTCTTCATGTCTGATTATATTTCATATAGGACATCAAGTGTGTTTGTTCCTATCAACACTGGTGACCGGCTATCAGGGTGTACATCTGGGACAACAAGAGCAAGGGTAGCTACTTCGATGTCAACTTCAAGAAAGTCTTTGGGGAATGTAACAGCCATCTCTATGTAACCTAGATAAGGGAGAGATTGTCTGGCTGCACCTTCAACCTCTAAAAGACCCTTAAGTGGTTTGATGTCTTGACTTGATAAGTTCTGTTTGTAAAATGACTCTGGAACCGTAGTCACCTGAGAACCGGTATCCAGAAGGCAACTACAATCGGCATCAGCTTTTCTGACAAGAGCTGTGAATATGGATCCTAATAACCCTTTTGGCAGTTTGCAGACTGGTTTCTTTGTATAGGACTGTCTAAGTTTAACACGCTGTTTGTGCTTAGTTTCAGCTGATTGACCCGCAACAGTCCCTGTCCGTCCCGTAACAGAGACTGTGTCTAGTTTAACTGTTCGGCTGCAGCTGTAGGGTTTTCAATTTCTCCCTTTCGTTGTTTTTCTTTCAACAGCTTTCTTTTCTCTGCGACCAAATCTGGGTTTGGGTCACCATCACGGTTGGTTTTGATGTGTCCATCTTCGCCACATAAGAAACAGTACCATGGTTTCAGCTTAGAGCTTCGATTCCTGAATGTTTCCTGCACACGCTCTTTCATCAGTTTCTCAGATTTCTGTTTCTCAGCTGGCTTGCTGCCATGAGCTCCACTGGAATTGGGGGCTCTCTTGTTTTGTCGTCAGTGTTGCTAACTGACTTTGGATCTCTGCTACTTGTCTACTAAGTTCAACACGTGTCCCTTTCTTTCTCAAAACTACATGCAGTTTGTACATGAGATGTTGCTTTCTGCTTTGTCGTGCGTAGGTGCTGTGTCATGTCTTCCTCTGTGCGTAACAGCAATAACAGCTCAGTGAAGGATGGCGGATTCGTCTTCTTTTGCTTTAACTGAAGTTCTGACAGAAGAGAATAATTCCAACATCCCCTGCAAAACTAAGTGAGAAGGTGTTTGTTGACTTCTTCACTCGAAACACCGCCCCTTTTCACAGCTAAGTTTAACGCTACCTGCAGGCGCTGCAAGTATGCAGATGGTTTCTCACCAGCGTCTTGAAATGTGTCAAGAAATTTGGCATACAGCTCGTCACCATCTTAAACTGTCCCATAAGCAGAATCTAGCAACTGGAGATAAGCAGAAGGCAAGCTTCTAGGGTTTAAGTGCTTGACTACATCAGCCGCTGGAGGTAAGAGGCTTTCAAGTATTCTCCGAGACCGCTGAAGGTCTGATATGGTAGGATCAGTCATGACAAGTTCTACATTGGATCACCGGGAATCATAGTCAGGTTCATGAGCAGGTCTGGGGACCTTTCCTGAGAATGCATGGAGTCTCAGTGAGGAAGGCATTTGTAGTGCACTGTCTTCCCTTTTCACAATATGCTCCACTACAACTGTCTGAACTTCTGGTGGGCTGAGATCATGTGCAGTAAGTGCGGTAATATTCTGTCCAACACTTGTTGATGCAAGATCAGCAATAGATTCGCTTATTTGGGACATCATGTCTTTGAGAACCTCGGCATAATCCCTCCCACTCAAGTTAGCAAGCCCTTTAAGTTCAACAAGATAGGACTGAGTGGTGGTATTTCCAATTGTCTGTGTGTAAACGCTAGCAAAAGACTCTACCATCATCAGCTGCGTGAATGTAAGGCAGTAGCGGCTTTAAGGTTTCCACGGCAACTCCAGTTAGAGAGTTGTACTCTATGATTATGCTCTGGAAAAACTCTGAGGAACGGTCATCTACTGTTATGACTCTGTTAATGGAACCGTACTGTTTTAGGAAATCTACAATTTCTTCTTTTTCAGCTCCAGCTATTCCACTGACCATTACAGAGTTTGGAACTTTGATGTTGTGTATCAAGGACAATATCCATTTTCTTTTGTAGTCAGAGTGTTCATTAAATATTGCAAATCAATTATCTGCTCCTGGCTGGCTTGCCACTTTTATATAACACACGGCTCCTAACCCTAATAAAAGGATTACAGACAGTAAATTATTTATTACAAAATATTACAGCTAAACTGGACCAGAATCAGAATTTTCTAGACTCGGCAAGGAGCAGAATGTTGTTTGTCTGGCAGGTGGAATGAGCCTCACTGAACACCGAACTGATTTTCACGCGGGGTTTTTTGCTGCAAAGGTCATACATGTAGCTATGACACAGGATACATGGTTCGGCGTATTTTAATATTCATAGTGGGCTTAACAGTAATAGAATATTCTGATATATGATATAAAGTGACCAGATGTCCGAGATCAAAACTGGGAACATAATCCCCGAAAAGGGAAAAACGGGGACATTTCCAGTTTGACTATCAAATGTTTTCTATTTTAAATTAATACTATTACTTCTATTCAAAGTTTTTTTCTGTATTGAGCCAGGGTAAGGGAACCAAAAAACGGGAACTGTCCCTGTAGCCTGGTACGTCTGGTCACCCTATGATATGTGATGTAGGTTATGATAGGTATTTTGCAAATCACATACTATAAATATGATAGTGAAGCAGAAATAGATAGTGAGAGTAAAGTCAGATATTTTAATAATTTGAACCAATACAATATATGATTAACAAACAAACAATATACGATTAAATGATATCTCCAGTATACTTGAAGCTTTTTATATTTGTCCCTCTCTGTCACACACACAGTGTACTAACACTTTCTTCTGCATCCATCTCCTCCCGGCCCTTGACATTTAGCAGCCCAACACACACACACACAGACACATATGAAAGCTTTGCATGAGCTAAAACCCCTGAAAGAGAACTTTTTTGCAGAGCTTCTTTCTCGTGCTCCCTTTCTGCAGTTCAAGAGAGGTGAGTTTGGCAACGTGGTGCAGCCTTATCCTGAAAAACACAGACACAACCAATGACAACAAGTCAGAATGATGGTTGTCGATGCCAAACTGTGTCTCCTCAATGTGTTCCCAAGCAGAAAAACATCCTCTGTTCCAATCTCCTCCCGGACGATGTGTGTGACTGTCGACACCTTAGGAGCTTGCACTGTTGAAGCTCACCCTCTCTGCAGATCTCAGCACCTTATTATGATAATAATAATAAAAACATAATACATTATATTTATATAGCGCTTTAGACAGTGCTCAAAGACACTCGGAACAAAGCAACCTTAATATACAAATATGGAATATGATCAATAACGCGGTGAAATACATAACGGAGAAACTGGAGGCTTCTGGTGAGTACAGCTAGCTAACTAGTAAAACAGTTCACTGTAACCCGATTATGATTTTAGATCAGCTTTATTGTTATTAATCATTGGTAATGTCAGCTCAACATAATGTTTGCAATTGAGATTCTTATGACTGGAAGTCATGGGAAGGGAGGGGCCGTGTGAGATGTAGCAATCATAAGTTACTTGTATCCTAGATGGCTATAGCTAGATGGCAAGTTTCCTCGAACTTCAGTTGAATACCCAACGGTCAAAATGTAGCCATAGTAAGCTACTGAGTAGAGAACAGAGGGAAAATAGCTAAATTTGACAACTGAACATGCTCTTTTGATGTATGTGGGGTATTAATGGCAAGTTAAATGATTACTTTTATTATATTATTATTATTATTATTATTATTATTAATAACCAGGTACTAGGCAGGATAAATAAAATAAATAATTATATTACCTTTTAGTTAATTGGTCTTAAAATCCTAAGAACAATTATAAATCATAAAGTTACTGTTGAGTAGTGGTAGCTGGATCTATTGTTTGTTACAGAGACTATGGTGAAAGCAATGATGGAGACCATGAGGACTCAATACAGTCGATACCTGAAGTCAAAGCCATCAGGCAGTGATACATGATGATCAGGGTACATTATCCACCCCTGTTTTGTGACTTTGTGTGTAGGCAGTATTTATAAATAAGACCCCCTGGCCTGTAAGCAGTAGGCTATATGATATAGGCTTATGATGATAAATTATTAATGCATAGCGTTACCTTGAGATATTTTTCACAAAGAACTTGATGGATGGCCACACAGGTTTCAGGAACAAACGTACGAATTGTTGAGCAACCAATCGGAAATTGGTAAGAAAGGCTCTGGAAGGTTTCACCTGTAAAAGAAACCCCAAACATGTTAGGTAATGCGTTTCACTTCATCTAAGTGTATTGTATGAGTAAAGTAGGCCTATATAGACGTAGGCTAGTCTATATACATTTTAGAACCTCGCCTGTTGCCAGGAATCTTAAACTGATGATACACGGAGCTACTTTTTGAGCAATCATGCTGGGCAACATTGCCATCAGTGGTAATGAGTAAAGATTACTGCCGTAATCCCCTTCCCCCACCACTCCGCCACCCGACTCACTCCGCCGCTATCCGTTCAAAACATAGTTGGACTTGCCACTAGCAAGATTGCCCAGCAACATTGCTCAAAATGTTGCCCCGTGTATCATCAGTTTAAAGTCACCATGAGGCGTTCACCGGGAGAAATGCAGTCTCTGACATTTGTGTTTTTTCTGGCAATGAGTGGAGTAGCCTAACCATGGTCCGTAAAGGCTTGAAAGCCGGAGGCACAAAACGGGCAAAGTTCAAAAAATCACAGCAAAATGTTGCCTTTGTACCGCTGTAGTAAAAAAACATTATCAATGGAGATATTATGAGTCACCATGGCAACAGCGTCAGACAAAAAGAGGTCGCCATATTTCTCCCCAGCAGAACTGGATGTGCTTATGAAAGCATATGCAGAATTTGAACACGTTTTTTTTTTTAAAAAGCAACACGGCTGCAGCCGCGAAGGACAGACAGTTAGCTTGGGAGAAAATAGCTGCTCGAGTCAATGCGTAAGTTTACATTTTAATTACTTTTATACAGTGTTGGGTGTAATTAATTACTAAGTAATCTAAATAGGGGGTGCTAATGGATAAGACACATGCCTTTGGTGTGAGAGACCCGGGTTCAACCCCCCACTCTGACCCATCCACCATTGTGTCCCTGAGCAAGACACTTAACCCCTAGTTGCTCGAGAGGCGTGTGACCTCTGACACATATAGCAATTGTAAGTCGCTTTGGATAAAAGCATCAGCTAAATGAATAAATGTAATGTAAATACTGTAATTTAATTAAAGACTATAAAACAATAGTGGATTTAACATCAAATTTTAAAAGGTATATTTTTAATGTAACCTTCTCCCTCTAGTTACACTTTGGTCAATTCAAGAATAATTTATGCAATTGGATATTGTTTATTTGAAAGCATTAGAAGTGCAGTTTCTTGTCTCTCCTAATAGTAATTATTACATTGATCTAACTAGACTTGTTGAAGATGTAATTTGTGGTTGGTAATTAAGAACTATTTTAGACTGTTATAACCCAACTGTCATAAAGTCAGAGTTGAAACTGGAAGAACAGTATTTTATTAAACCTATTAATTTAATTTTCATGTCTAGGTGCAATCCTGCAGGCATTAAAAGAACGTGGCAGCAGTTGAAAATGAAATATAAAAACATAATTCAATCAGGTAAGCCTTGAGCATATCATAGGTGTAGGGTACCTGGCTTTACAAACATTTGACATATTAAATGACTAAATAGCATTCAGTGTCTAGACGTGCAGCAGCATTTTTGACATAGATCTAAATGTTCATTCTCATTTGACTACTCAGCCAACAGAAAGAAGGCAGAGGCTTGCAAAACTGGGGGAAGGACCTGCACCACCACCTCTGACAAATGCAGAGGAGATGGCCCTGAGCCTGAATGCGGGAAGGCCAATGGCTGAGGGAATACCTGGAGGGACTTCATCAGAGCCAGTCACTCCAGAAGATTTAAGTGCCTTCATAAAATGTAAGAGGTCTACCTACATATGTGTTGTTTTTTATATAGCGTATTTGTGATATTTCCATTTATATTACTTTGGGTTGGGTTTTTCGTTGGTCCCAACAGATTCGGATGGTAATATCTGTCTCTTGGAGCCTCCTGTCCCAACAGAACCCCAGGCAGTTGTAAGTAGCCTACTCCATACACCATAAATTATGACAAATAGTATTATAAAGTGTACTGAAATGCTCATCTTCACAGGATGATGGGGATGAAGAAACCGTTTCTGCTGCCACAGACAGGCCTACAGAGGTAATGATATGATGTGTCTACACATCAAACAAACTACACATTCACATTTATTCACATTTTTATGTGGAGTAGCCTATAGAATCTAAGTTTATATCTATAAATGGTCATTCTTTTCTCTACCCGCCAGAGTGTGGAAGAACAGCAGGAGGAAGGCCCATCAACTTCTGGTGCACAGATGAACACAGTTCAGTGATTTACAGTAAATGCCAGAGTTTAATTCTGAATTTTAGAACTACATGATGTAACTCTAATCTACAATTAATTAAAAATTTCAGTTGCCAGTTAAGGAGTTATATAGACTTCTTCTTATTAAAAAGAACAGCAAAGAACTTGTATACTTGGACTGCCAGATCCAAAAGGCAGATCTGGAAATCAAGATTCTGAAACAAAAGCTAGAGGTGAATGTATGGTCACAGGTGAATTCTAGGAAGTATTGAAACTATATTAAAATCTAACTTTTTTTTTTTTGTAAGAAATGAAGAACACCATATAAATTGCTGTGATTTTGTGTTTATTCATTTTTGTTTTTGTGGTGGTGGATATCATGATTGATCTGAGAAGACATTGCGCCATCCTGGAAATCTGCAGGATTGATGGGGTCTTCCTCTGGGTCTTGTAATTGTAGGACAGGGTGTTGCTCCCCTCTAATTATGGCAATATTATGGAGAACAACACATGCCACAATAATAATAATAATAATAATCTTTATTTGTAGGGCACTTTTCAAAAACAAGTTTCAAAGTGCTTTAACAAGTGTAAAGACAATAATACCCAAAAGATAATAATACAAAAACAATACAAGATAAAAGCATGAAAACATCAAAAAGACTAAAATACACGTTTTAGATAAATATAGAATTAGTAAAATAGAATAAAATAAAAGGAATGAAACAAAGTCAAATAAGATCGGGAAAGGCTCTCCTATAAAAGTATGTTTTAAGAAGGGACTTAAAAGAGTTCACTGACTCTGCCGACCTGATTTCCTCGGGCAGGCTGTTCCAGAGCCTCGGGGCCCTGACAGCAAACGCTCTGTCCCCTTTAGTTTTCAGTCGAGACTCTGGAACAGACAACAGACCTCTGCCCGAGGATCTCAAGGTGCGTGCTGGTGCGTATGGGAATAAAAGGTCAGAAATATAACAAGGCGAGAGGCCATGAAGAGCTTTAAAAGTGATCAATAGTCAAAGTCAATTCTAAAACATACTGGGAGCCAGCGTAATGGGTTTTGGGTTAAACAGGTGAAAAGGCTGTTGCAATAATCCAGGCGTGATGAGATGAAGGCGTGTAAAATGGTCTCGATAACATAGATTGAATTTTTGCTATATTTCTAAGTTGATAAAAACATGATTGAACAAGCTTTGTGGTGTGCTGCTCGAAATTTAAATTACTATCAAACCAAACACCAAGGTTCTTTGCCACAGGCTTAATGTGATTTACTAGGGAACCAGCAGATGGCAGTATTTGATTTGCCATCTGCTGGGACCCAATGACCAGGATTTCTGTTTTGTCTGAGTCCAGCTGGAGGAAATTATTTGACATCCATTTTTTAACTTCACAAAGGCAGTTGTTAAGTGAACTCAGCATTCCAGGGTCTGTGGATCTGATGGGCAAGTATATTTGTGTGTCATCAGCATAAATATGAAAAGAAATGCCATGTTTATGGATAATATGTCCAAGGGGAAGCAGATACAAGGAAAACAAAATGGGTCCTAAGACCGAGCCCTGAGGCACACCATATTTAACTGGACAGAACGAAGAGACATAGTTGTTTACAGACACGCAAAACTTCCTATTTGACAGGTAGGATGAAAACCATTCTAGGGCTGTACCAGTGCCTCAGTCTGTCTAACATGATGTTGTGATCAATAATGTCGCAGGCACTTTCAGGGGTTACCCTAAGGTAACGTAGGCACTGGAAATGTGCTTTCAACAGGCCTATGGTCATCTCCACCCGGGCTCTCGTCCTGCAGTGTGTCACATTGAAGCGCTGCTGTGGGCCTGGTTCAGATTCTGGGTAAGGGGTAATAAGATTTGGTCAGCATGGGTAACCCCTATCTCCTAGCAGAAAGACATCAATCTCTCCTGTAAGAAAGTTCACATTGCTTTAGAGCTCCATAGAAATTCCCCTGTAAGTGTGTAGTGTATACATTGAAATATGTGTGTAGGACATACATTTACTTACCCCTTTCCAGTCTGTTGCTCAGGGTTGACTCCCGATAGATTCTTGAGTCATGAACAGAGCCAGGCCACTTGGCCTCCACATTTGTGATTATATGTGCAGCGTCACATATGATCTTGATAGTGCAAAGAATGAGAGATGTTACAGTATTGTGATGTAGTCTTTGACCATTAGAAACAGTAGGCTGTCAGTGTACCTGCACATTTATACTGTGGATGGATCTCCTGTTGACATATTCCGCTTCATTTTCAGAAGGTGCAATGATCGGAATATGTGTGCCATCAATGCATCCAACCACATTCGGAAAACCTAAAGGGAATTCTGATTATTAGGTTACTTCCAGGGTTCGCAGCAAGATATTCTTAACTGAATGTCATTTATCAGGTTAGCCTCATTTAAACCTATTTATACACCACTGACCTGCAATCCTGTGAAACTCCTCTTTGATGACTCTCACTGGTTTGGGCCCAGGAAACAACACAAATATTCTCAGAAAGCGCTTAAGAGCGAGGCACACTTTCCTTACCGCTCTGCAAACAGTAGCCTTACTAATATGTTCTGCATCCCCGATGTTATACAGAAAACTACCATTTGCAAAGAAACGCAAAGCATCTGCTCGAATGTAAGAGCACAGCCGCGATGGTTGATGTTTCTGATGTAAGGATGGATGAGATTATGGATGTATGTTATTGACTGTAAAGAAAAACGGTACCACTCAAATAAAAATTAATAGGGATATGACAAAATATCCACTCTGGGCCTCAAAATCCTCTCCTGACGTAAATGTAACTCCCTACGAATTAAGCCTCTTCATCAACAGGATCGTCCATAAAAGGACATGCCATTTCATTCCCTTTGATGCTCTCTGTGTGACTGAAATGTGCGCAATGAATGAATGTACCGAAAGAATCAATGAGGTGTTTGAACACCGCTTCCTCTTTAAAAAAGGGGAGTAGACCAAAAGAAACTCTGAGTTTACTGAAGAAAACCTGCTCCCAACCAGGTTAGGTTCACAGAGTAAGTTGCCATGGTAACCGACTCTGAGTATAAGTTACCTCTCTTTCAGAAACGGGCTTGACTTACTCTGCTTTCTTGGGTTTAACGTACCTCCCATTCTGAAACCGAAAACACAGAGTTTCCCTCATTTCAGGGATAACATGCTCAGAGTTTTCACTTTTTTTAGGTGCACAGAATGCAAGAAGACATACACATTTTCAATAAATTTTAAGATGTGAAATACAAATTAGGTTTCATTACTGATAGAAAGCAAGATCGAGATATCTTCAAATTCAAATTAGCTTTATTGGCATGAATGTGTAACAACAATATTGCCAAAGCATCATACAAACTACATGAGAACAATCAACCCCATACATTTCATTAAACAAGTAATTAAAGCGTAATCAAAGCGTATATGTCTTTGTGTTAAAAAAATTAAAAATAAATTAAAAATGAAAATAAATAAATAAATAAAACTGTAAGTGTGCGCGTGTGTGTGTCTCAGCTTGAATTGGTAAGGTTAGGAACCACAAACCAAGCCAGAAAGCTTGGCTCAGACATGAATTTAAGCAGCCACATTAAGACAATTACAAAGTCAGCCTACTATCACCTGAAGAATATATCAAGGATTAAAGGACTTATGTCTCAGCAAGACCTGGAAAAACTTATCTATGCATTTATCTTCAGTCGACTCGACTACTGTAACGGGCTCCCTAAAAAAAATCCATCAGACAGACTCTCTCTCTCTCTCTCTCTCTCAGGTGGACACATTTTACAGCAGATGAGTGGCTGTGAGTGGGATGATGCGACTGGAGAGTTGAGTGGTTTTATGCAGTTTGGTTACGATGGAGAAGACTTCCTGGTATTCGACCTGAAGACATTGACTTGGATTGCTCCGAAACAACAGGCTGTTGCCACCAAACTGAGATGGGATACTTCTGCTGAAATAAAATACACTGTGCACTATCTCACTCAGATGTGTCTTGAGTGGTTGAAGTTGTTTCTGACCTATGGCAAGAGCTCTCTGCAGAGAACAGGTAGACTCACATGACCTGATTAACACAACAATGTTCATATAGCCTTCTGCACTGCCATTGTATTATCACAACAATTAGTCTGATATTTCCATATTTTGTGGAAATCAGATTTTATTTAGCCCCTATTCAATCAGAGACATTTTGGGTGCTCTTGCAAGCACGTTGGCGTTGTGATTCATATCTTGCTGTTTATTTCATTTAATTGTGATGATTACAACTGACAACTAATGAAAATCCCAAATTCAGTATCTACGAAAATTAGAATATTACTTAAGACCAATACAAAAAAAAGGATTTTTAGAAATATTGGCCAACTGAAAAGTATGAACATGAAAAGTATGAGCATGTACAGCACTCAGTATTTGGTTGGGGCTCCTTTTGCCTGAATTACTGCAGCAATGCAGCGTGGCATGGAGTCGATCAGTCTGTGGCACTGCTCAGGTGTTATGAGAGCCCAGGTTGCTCTGATAGTGGCCTTCAGCTCTTCTGCATTGTTGGGTCTGGCGTATCGCATCTTCCTCTTCACAATACTCCATAGATTTTCTATAGGGTTAAGGTCAGTTGAGTTTGCTGGCCAATTAAGAACAGGGATACCATGGTCCTTAAACCAGGTACTGGTAGCTTTGGCACTGTGTGCAGGTGCCAAGTCCTGTTGGAAAATGAAATCTGCATCTCCATAAAGTTGGTCAGCAGCAGGAAGCATGAAGTGCTCTAAAACTTCCTGGTAGACGGCTGCGTTGACCTTGGACCTCAGAAAAAACAGTGGACCAACATCAGCAGATGACATGGCACCCCAAACCATCACTGACTGTGGAAACTTCACACTGGACTTCAAGCAACGTGGATTCTGTGCCTCTCCTCTCTTCCTCCAGACTCTGGGACCTTGATTTCCAAAGGAAATACAAAATTTACTTTCATCAGAGAACATAACTTTGGACCACTCAGCAGCAGTCCAGTCCTTTTTGTCTTTAGCCCAGGCGAGATGCTTCTGACACTGTGTCTTGTTCAAGAGTGGCTTGACACAAGGAATGCGACAGCTGAAACCCATGTCTTGCATACGTCTGTGCGTGGTGGTTCTTGAAGCACTGACAGTCCACTCTTTATGAATCTCCCCCACATTTTTGAATGGGTTTTGTTTCACAATCCTCTCCAGGGTGCGGTTATCCCTATTGCTTGTACACTTTTTTCTACCACATCTTTTCCTTCCCTTCGCCTCTCTATTAATGTGCTTGGACACAGAGCTCTGTGAACAGCCAGCCTCTTTAGCAATGACCTTTTGCGTCTTGCCCTCCTTGTGCAAGGTGTCAATGGTCGTCTTTTGGACAGCTGTCAAGTCAGCAGTCTTCCTCATGATTGTGTAGCCTACAGAATTAGACTGAGAGACCATTTAAAGGCCTTTGCAGGTGTTTTGAGTTAATTAGTTGATTGACCTTTTCACAATATTCAAATTTTCTGAGATACTGATTTTGGGGTTTTCATTAGTTGTCAGTTTTAATCATCAAAATTAAAAGGAATGAACACTTGAAATATAACAGTCTGTCTGGAGACAGTCTGTGAATGTATACATTATACAAGTTTCACTTTTTGAATGGAATTACTGAAATAAATCAACTTTTTGATGATATTCTAATTATATGACCAGCACCTGTACAGGAGAGCAGAACAGTGGGAGAAATAAAACGAGAAAAAAACAGGACACTCCGGGCTGTCCCCACAACAGGCTTTTTTTCATCCCCACATACTCTGAGTTGACTGAACTTATTCTGATCGGCCTTTCTGAAACAGAAAACTCGGAGTTTGACAGCTCAGAGTTCGTCAACCCAGAGTTCAGGTTTACACTCAGCTTTCTGAAACAGGGCCCAGATTTTAACATCACAGACCATGTATTTACTATAGTTTTTCACATGTACAATGCAAGATTTTAAATATTTAAAAAATCAGGTTTGCAAATGTTTCATGAGGAAGGAAATGCATTTAGATCTCAGTGATACACACACTGCATTTTGGTAAGAAAAACTGAATGCAACAACTTGTTTGTTTACAAGAAAACCTGGCCCTCAGTGAAAAAAACCTTTGGTATGATTTGCATTGTAGTCCATATTGTTAATAACATTATTGTTGTAATTATTGTCTCTCTGTCTCCCTCCTTCTCTCCAGACCCTCCCTCTGTGTCTCTCCTCCAGAAGACTCCCTCCTCTCCAGTCATCTGCCACGCTACAGGTTTCTACCCTGACAGGGCCGTGATGTTCTGGAGGAAAGATGGAGAGGAGATTCATGAAGACGTGGACCACGGAGAGATCCTTCCCAACCACGATGGATCCTTCCAGATGAGTGTTGACCTGAATGTTTTATCAGTCACACCTGAAGACTGGAGGAGGTACGACTGTGTGTTTCAGATCTCTGGTGTGAAGGACAACATCATCACCAAAATGGACAAAGCAGTGATCAGGACCAACTGGGGTAAGAATGAGATTAGAAAGTGCTGAATGGGACTGCATGTCTGTGGTTTGTTGGGTATTTTGGTTTTTAAAAATAATTTAATTAAGAAATACACGTTGCCCAGGATCACTGGTCAGATCATGTAAGCCTAAAAAAAAAACACAGAATGTTTTAAAGCATTTTACAGACCAAATTGTTTTGAACAAACTAATGACAAATTTGGGCAGCCTGTTGACTCTTCACTCATCTCAGAATTATAAATAACAAGGCCAGTTTGCCTGCCCCTTTTCAATAACTAACCAGACAGGCTCAGCAAACGACTGAGACGTGTGAAGAAGCTGTGTACCTGAGTATCGTAAAATGACAATAAATCTAAATTAAACGTTACGAAGCAAACAGCAGCAGGTCCGAGCTAATGTAGCATTAGCTGACTGCCCCTGCCTTGCAGCAGCATCACTATAGGCTACAGTGTTTCCCTATACGTTCATTTATTTGTGGCAGCCCACCACAATATCAAGGCTGAACGGCACATATTGATTTTCGATTTTTTTTACTAGGCCAATTTAAAATCGAATTTGATTGCAGAGCGCATTCGCGCAGCACATCCTCTTGCTCGTCCCTCTCTCTCTTGCTCTGTCACTCCCTCCCTCATGAACACAGCTACACAAATCTGTCCAACACAGCGCTGTCAATGTCAGAGACCCAGCTTACAAAAAAAGTTATTAGCAAGAATGTGAGGAAGGGGGCTTCGGGAAACAATTGTTTTGGGTCTGACAACTATGGATGAAATGATTCCGGCCAGAGAATCGATTCTGAGAGGACGCTTTATTTATTCCAGTGACAGGTTACAACAGTGAATGGGTGTTGTTCTGGAAATTAACAAAGGAAAAATATCTTCAAATCAAATTCTTCCAAATAAGAGTTTTCTATTATCTCGAGAACTTCTGATCGTCGAAGCCTACCGCCTACTCAAAGTAATCCAGTGGCCTCATCATATTCTGGTGCAAGAGACCCAAGGCGAATATCTAATGGAAGGGAACTACCTGCCTGAAGGGCGTTCACCTCTTCTGGAAACGAGTCCCTCTGAGAGTGCATCAATAGAAGCTTCTGTGCTCTTATGTACTCTGTGGCTTCACATGGAGTGGTGGTGGCAGAGTCTGCCGCACCATGTAGGGACCAGGCTGTAGCTTGTACAAGTTCCTTCCATGTGTGGAACTTGGTAATATCAGGGAGATGTGGAACAGGGTCAATGGAGATGTTCCCAATGAAAGTAGACTTCTTAAGTTTGCCGTCCTTCCACATATCTCCAGCTCTTGATATCTGTCAGGTTTTGGATCACTGTGGTGCGGGTTCCCACTAAAAAACCTTGTGTCGACAGGATTCAGATCTGATCCAGTACAGAATTGTTGTAGAGTCAGACCAGAGTATGATCCACAGAAAAGGGATGTTAAGTTGTTAGGTTGGATAGGATCATCCCAGCCTCTGCCCTCCTTCCACAAGTCCTGAATGAGCATCTTGCCTCTCATAGTGAACGGCACAAAGTAGCCCAGGGGGTCGTATTGGCAGGCTAGCACTTTGTAAACATGCCGCATAGTGGGAACTGATGTCTCAACAGGACGAGGTCTGTACCCCAGGGTGTCATGTAAGCAGTCCCAGCCAAGTCCAAGCGTGGGCTCCTGTAGGTCTTTGCTGCCTTAAGACAACCACAACACACTGCTTTGTGACCAAGCCTCTGGGTGTAGGTGTCCTATAACCTCTGGCATGTTGCTTGCCCACTGACGTATCTCAAACATATCTTTCTTCCAGAAAGCAGTAGCTAGCAAAGTCCATCAACGAGGGCTCTGGCTTCTCCAACAGCACTGGTGCTGTGCAAACAGTTGTCGACATAAAAGGAATGTTCCACATTTTCAGCAAATGTGGGGTTGTCAGCTTTGTGATCCTGGGCGTGTCTCTGCAGAGCATAGATCGCACCACAGGGACTGCAGGTTGTTCCGAAGGGTAACACCTGCCCCTGTAAATGGTTGGCTCGTTATATCTCTGCATGTCCCGCCAGAGGAATACAGAGTACAGGTCGATCAGATGGCAGCAGACGGATCTGGTGGAACATACCTTTTATGTCCCCACTGATTGCCACGGTATGCTGACGGAACCTCAGGAGGACACCGAGTAGGGTTGATCCTAGGAGGAGTTGGTCATTCAGTGATTGACCCCTATAGGTGAAGGAACAGTTGAACACGACCCTGTCCTTACCATTGTGCTGCACCATTGGTGGGGGATGAACAAGGACTCTGAGGATTGTTCAACTTCTTCAGGAGATATTTTCAATACATAACCAGCCTCCTCGAGTGTGTGGATCTCCTTGCAATATGCCTCTGCCCGACCAGGATCCCTTCTCTCTATACTGCGTAGGCTTGGTAGCAATCCTTCTTTTGGGGCGCGCAGGGTTACCGTTGGGGTCCGTCGGAGGAGTGGAGTGGCATGGCGCACCATCAACCTCAACCCTGGTGGAGGCCCTTTGCAGTAAAGCAAGGGCTTGCTGGTCCTGTTTAGAGTGGGTGGCATTGCTCTGCAGGCGCTATTTGTCTGTGCCCAGTGGGTCCTTGGAGGGTCCAGCCAAACTTGGTGCAGACAGCCACTGGTGCTCCTGTAGGGCCTGCGCGCACCTGTCGAGTAGGTACCAACAGGTGGGGCATGTCTGAGCCGATTAGCAGAAGAGGTCAAACACGGTCAACTGGTGGTAAGCCTTTGAGGTGCTCGTAGCGTTTCTGAATAGCAGCAAATGGGTAGGAGTAGTCAGCTAAGCTTAAGCTGATGGCAGTAAAAGCCTGGCTGATCTTATACTTCATGGCCGGCTGATGTAATGGGGATATGTACACGTTAACTGAGGCACCATGAAGCTCCACAACCTCCTGCTGGACAGTTCTGAGGTGAAGAAGAAGCTGAAGAATTTCTGACTGTCGGGACAGCTGAAGCTGCTGTATGGCCTGTGACAGTATGATGGTTCTTTCAGAGCTATCATCTAGCACGGCATAAGTTTCCATAGCTCGGTTTCCATTATGGAGAAGGACCTTCACAACTTTCAGCATGACCTGCTATGATCGGTTGGGTTGGTCAAGGTAGGCCTTTGTCGGAGGAACACTCAACATCAGAACCCTCTTTGACATCTCCCGAGCTGCGTCATGTGACCGGGAGCTCAATGTGCTCTTCTCTGAAGCGACCCTTAGGTGACCACTACACCTTTTTGGGAGACATGGTGGCATGGTAGAAGGATGCTGGGAAGGAAGATAATCGACGTTATAGCTGGCAAAATGCACTGGGGGATGTCGCTTTCTTTGGGGTCGTCCATATATTTATTTATATTTATTTATTTATATTTATTTCAGCGATAGGTTACAACAGTGAATGGATGTGGTTCTGGAAATGAACAAAGGAAAAATCTTCAAATCAAATCTTCAAATCAAATTCTTCCAAATTATAAATCTTAAATATTCCAACAAATCTGGTGAAATCCTTTACATAAAATGCTACACTTTGTGTTCAAATAATGTATATTATTGACATAACCCATAATAGCATTCACAGATTCAAGTTAGCACATGGAAAGACACGGCAAAATTTACAAAGAGAAACTGAGAAATATACAAAGGCATGCATGTTAACAGGAAATTAACTTGCTCTACAGCTGAAGAAACATAAGCAGATTCTCACCTGATTCACTCACGCACACAAGTCACAAGGGAGAAGTTATAAAAGCTTAATTGTCCCTGCTAGACTGAAGGAAACTGTCGCTATTTTGCAGCTGATAATGGCAAATTTGTGCATATTGTGCACGCGCACGCTCCCCGACGATCTGGGAACACACATCTTGCTTTCATTAAAAGCATGTAAGGACCCTGGCTAATAAGGATAGCTAAGTTAATGTTAGAATACAGCTAGGTTTTCGAGGCTAGCACGCTGTCTATAGTGATGGCAAGTTCGAGTCTTTTGACAGACTCATTAAAATGAACTAATCTTTTTTCGTTCATTACGTTCATTTGAACTAGGCTGGTTATTGCGGCGCTGCAGCCCTCTAGTGGGCGATTAAAAAACACGGAAGGCTGTCTGGCTTACATTATTTGAGTATAAGTATAATGCACAATTATATTGTGTATATATTGATTACTGTATATCATCATTATATAAACCCCCCTGGGCCCACAACCAAATTCAAACCATGTAAAAACCACAGAAATATGTTAATCCACTACTCCGGCTATATCCTTCGATTTTCACAATCTTTCCCGAGTATACAACCAGACCAGCCACATAAAGGCTTATGTATATAATTACTATCATTATCTCTAAAGTGCTCATTCATACAGTAGCCTAACATCCCTATCCATGAGTAAAATATTAATATCAGATTTGCAGTAAATATATTGAAGTAATAAACTTGATACACTATATGAATAAACACACTCTTATTAAAATTCAATCAATTTAATAATAATCTGGATCAAGCCACCAAGTTCTTAAAGAACTCCAGCACAGAGAGAGGAACAAAGAAATAAACACATGTAAACGCAGCAGTTTGGCAGTTCTGGACGCAGGATGGGCCACATCAGGTCCTGATTCTGCAGACAGAGAAACAAACATGAGCACATCGCTCTCAAACACTGCCAGCTTGTTTACCAGTCACGAGCTGTGAAACAACAGCACTGCTCTGTTGATAAATAAAAAGTAAAAGTTTCTGTGACAAATGAACGACTCAGACCTAGAGACCCACAGTTGAAAGTCGTGAACTAATCAATTCTGTTTCCTGTGCTGCCTGCTTACCACAGCCCTGTAGCCGAGCTGTCACGTGACAAATGAACGAATCAAACCCTGAGACCCACAGTTGAGAGTCGTGAACTAATCAATTCTGTTTCCTGTGCTGATGGAGCCCATGCAGCTGCCATGTAACGAGTGAACGTAAGAGTCCAAGATCCTTCACACATGCATGAAAATGAACGAATTACTCACTGAGACAACCCGTTCCTCTCGAGTCATACACACGATTAGGTCTTATGAACGAAACAACACTAGCTGTCTATAGCTGGTAGTCAATATCGACTGCATGACGCCCCCCCCTCCTTTCTTGCAGGCTAAAATAAAAAAGTTGACATAATACACAGGATAGTAATTATGGTGTAGTCCATTTGACATAGTAAGTCGAAATTTCCGAGTTCCAATCAGATCTTGGTTTCCGACTTAAATCTGTTGTTGTACTGGAATGCTCAACACGTGTGTGATTTCACGTCCGACTTCTGAGGTAAATGGACGCACCATTATTATCCCAGTCCGCCCCTGGACACACTTTTAACTAAATGAACCAAATCATTGATGTTACTGTATTAACTAAACTATAAGTCAGTCTTAGTTCACAGCAACAAGTATGAATAAACAATTGGATGGATCAATGTACTTTTGTTCTAAACTGCTTCATCTGTACTAGTCTTAGTTTTTTGTTGTTGTAATTTTGTTCAGCAGAAGAACCCAGCGTCATGACCGTCCCCATTGTCGCTGCAGTGGTTGTTCTTGCTCTCGTCCTCATCGCTGCTGCTGGATTGATGGCTTACAGAAAAAAGAAAAGTGAGAGATAAAGATTATCTGCTTTTCTGATATTTTTCAGTACTTTGATTTTAGTCTTTGAGTTAAATTTTTTTTTAACAAGCATCAGTTCCCTGCATCCCGCAGTTAGAAGTAACCAACAGTAAGAGCTGTGAGGGTCAGAGCCTGTGAGTGATGATAATATGACTATCCCGTGTGAGAGAACTGATTAGAAAAGAAAAAAAGTAAAGACTAATTAGAAGGGAAGAAAGGAGTTGTTTTTCAGTTTGAGTGAGAAGTGGGGATTACTTTCACTAGGGATGAAAGGTGACAAAAGATATTCTGGCATTTACAACTTGAACTGAAATTATTTGTCTTCTGTTTTGATTTCAGCCAAATGTACTACAATTGGTACTGGTCACTTTTATTCTATTTCATCTGATCTGACACAAACCTTGTGCTGTAGATTAAAAAAGGCTTCACATTATTATGCAGATTCACAAAGGTTAAGTACAGAATTAGTGGACGCTGTTTCACACAGTTTGTTTCTGACCTTACAGATCCTGACAACAGCTCTGAACTCTCTGAGGGACTGAATCCACACATTGACAAACACACTAAATGAGTTTCCTCATATGACATGTGACACATTATATACAGTAGCTTTTCAGAACTAAAGATGGCTTCATGCAACAAAATTGTAAGTGCCTGTAAGTAATCGGTATAATTGTTGTGCTTCATATGTATTATGTTAAATGTAATAATTTATTTCACATTAGAAATTTATAATTCATGATCTAAAAAAAATGTTGTTTGATTTTGTCATACATGTTTATTTTATCATTCATTTTACATTGATGCAATCATTTGTTTCAGTTTCTAAGCATGTCTTTTTTATCCTTTTTAAATGATACTTTATAGTTTTTAAATTCCTACATAAGTTATAGGTTTCTGAACATGTAGAAACTGAATACTGTATCTACTTCTGATGACAGATTATTGAAATGGGTTCTTTGGTAAGACAGGTGAACGTGTGGTATAAAAATACCACAGGGGTTACTAACTAGTTTGTAATTGGTAAGGCTAGTGGAATCAGATAGACTTGCTTGGGTGGGTGAAGGATTATAAAGGTTTGTTGTATCACCTGCTGTGTTCAATGCAGGCTGATTATAACTCAGCATAGTATAAGGAATTCTGTAACCTGTTTTTCACAGAGCACAACCATGTAGCCTAATGTGCGATGCGTCTACAACTAATCACAGCTTATAAACTACTGTACTGTAACTACTGTATTATGAGTATAAAGTCACAATATTTGTGCTGTGCATTAGCCTACTTTATTTCTCTGCTGATATCGTAGATTTATTATCTAGAGGGCAACAACAACTATAAACTCGGATGGTAATACATCAGTGTAAAAATTTCATGCCTTGGAAATTTTCAGTGTTCAGTCTTGGGTAAATAAACCTATATCATTCCTGGCTTAATCATTTCACCAATAAACCTCTTATTCCTTTGTGATTTTACTTAAGAAGAACTTTAAATACTTGCAGATGGCTTCAGTCCCTAATGTTAGTGCTGACAAAATGGTAATTTTGAATTCTACTTTGTGCTTCTGTTGCATTTAGTTTTCCCCTTAAGCCTCAGAGAACATCAGGTGTTTCTTCCAGTTTTTGAAGGCGACATACACTTTAATATCATTTACATGGTAATTGTATTGTGATTATACAGAACGAGAGCCATAATTGTTCTGAAGAGTGGATTAATGGCTAATTAAATGAATGAGTGCCACTTTGTCTTGACTGCAGTGAGAATTTGTTTAAAGGAGGTATTGATCTTAATCCTGACTGTGTCACACTCAGCTGGAAAAATGCTCCAATGAATATCAGGGGTCATTGTGGGGATCAACAGAACCAAAACTGACACCAAACGGGACAGTCCTGACATCAAGGAAAGGCAAGTTTATTTGTATAGCACATTTCAACAACAAGGCAATTCAAAGTGCTTTACATAAAACATAAAAGCAGCAAAGGGAAATTGAAAAAAACAAAAACAGGATAAAATAAATTTTAAAGAGTTAAATAGGAAATAAAAACAGGGTAAAATAGGACAGTAAAAGTCACAGTCCGGTTTACAACATTAATCCATAGCCTTACATTTGATTTAATTAAAAGCAGTGGTAAAAGAAAAGTCTTCAGTCTTAATTTAAAAGAACTGACAGTTTCAGCAGACCTGCAGTTTTCTGGGAGTTTGTTCCAGATATACAGGGCATAATAACTGAACGCTGCTTCTCCATGTTTAGTTTTGACTCTGGGGACAGAGAGCAGACCTGATCCCAGACGACCTGAGAGGTCTGGATGGTTCATAACGAAGCAGAAGATCAGAAATGTATTTTGGTGCTAAACCACTCAGTGTCTTATAAACTAACAGCAGGATTTTGAAATAAATTATTTGACAGACAGGAAGCCAAAGACCTCAGAACTGCAGTAATGTGATCCACTTTTTTGGTCTTAGTGAGGACTCGAGCAGCAGCGTTCTGAATCTGTCTGTCTGATGGTTTTTTTTTTAGGGAGCCCGTTACAGTAGTCGAGTCGACTGAAGATAAATGCATGGATAAGTTTTTCCAGGTCTTGCTGAGACATAAGTCCTATAATCTTTGATATATTCTTCAGGTGATAGTAGGCTGACTTTGTAATTGTGTTAATATGGCTCCTCAAATTCAGGTCTGAGTCCATGACTACACCAAGATTTCTGGCTTGATTTGTGGTTCTTAACATTACAGATTGAAGCTGAGCACTGACTTTCAATCATTCTGCCTTGGATCTTTGTTGAATTGAAGAAAATTCTGGCATATCTAACCGTTGATTTGTTCAATACAGCCACTCAGCACCTTCATGGTATCATAGTCCCCTGGTAAAATGGTTATGTAAATCTGTGTGTCATCTGCATAATTATGGTAACATATTTTGTTGATTTTCATAATCTGAGCCAGTGGAAGCATGTAAATGTTGAACAAAAGAGGCCCCAGAATGGAGCCTTGGGGAACTCCACATGTAATTTTTGTCAGCTCAGATGTGTAATTACCTATAGACACAAAGTAGTTTAGTACTGTGCCAGAAAGTCCAACACAGTTTTCAATCCTGTACCTGGACAACACAGGAGGGTTGGTTCGCCTGTCGACAGTAGCAAACAAGGCACGTGCATTATTATTGTTTTTAGTGATGATGTCATAGAAGAGGGACCGCCTTGCATTTCTCAATTCTAAATGATCATCAGTTGCAGCTTGGTATCCTGTCCATCAGTATCACAAACAAGAGAAGTGCATCATCTAACATGTTTAGGTTGCTGTCCTCATACTCAGCATAACTGACTTTCAGTCAGGAATGAAAACATCTCTTGATCATTTTTAAATGGAATAAATAGCTCACAGCAATGACCTACACCTCCATTCCTGCCGCAACTCTGAAAACCCACTAATAAGAGCTATTTTAGCAAATTCACAGGATCATTTAATGACATCTGAGAGTAAGCTTGTCCACTTTGTCCCGCAAAGGATGGAATCAGAAGTTCAATAGTAGGGGACGCGTCCTGTCAAGGTTCTTGAAGGAATGTGATTGACAGCTGACAGTTAGAACAAAGTTCTGTATACAGACTAGGAACAAATTAAAGGAAAAACATGAATAAAAGAGTGAAGGATCATCAAATGCCAATGCTCCCATGCAGCAGGGCTCACTGAATGATTTAGTCTGTGTGAAAATGAAGTGACTACAGCCATGCAGTTACCAGATCTCAGATGGGTGTTGACCTGAATCTTTCATCAGTTACACCTGAAGACTGGAGGAGGTTCGACTGTGTTTCAGTTGTCTGGCATGAAGGACGACATCATTACCAAACTGGACAAAGCAAAGATCAGGGCCAACCGGGGTAAGAATGAGATTAGACTTGACAAAGGTGAGAAACACGTTTAATTTAATTTTTTTTATGCTGAATGGTACTCCATTCACTACCCCTCAGAAAACCAATATCTGGATCTAGCCTACATCTTGTAATCTTCATCTGCACATGTTGTGATCACGTTTTGTTGTTTTTTTTGCTTAGTAACGAAGCTCAGTAACATTCCCATCCCGATAACTGCTGCAGTGGTTGTTCTTGCTGTCGTCCTCATTGCTGCTATTGTATTTTTTGTTTACAAAAAGAAGAAAGGTGAGACCTTTTATCCAGACTGTGCCTTACACTACTACTTTTTGTTGCTTCAGATGTGATGCACTATTAAATGTTTCTTCAGTTTTGCTGAGTATGATATAACCCTACAGAATAATACAAAGATCTAAAAAGAAAATGAAAGATGAAGCTTCTCGGTCATCCAGGTCGTACTTAACACAATTGACAATCACACCACCCTGCACACAGTGACGTCATGTGGGACAGCATTTATTACTCTTAAGTATTTAACCTCCTTTTAAAGTCGCTGCCTTAAGTGAAAATTTCTGAGATTGTTTCGCGATTAACTGTAAAATGTATGCGTCACCTTACAGCTGTAAAGAAAATATCTATAGATGTATTACTATGCTCAACGATACATAGAGAAAAGCTGTATATGATGATGTGAATTGAGGTTAGGAAGAGAAAAAAAAACAGCCTCTTTTTTTGAATATCTGATTCATTTCCACTGCCTTTTCATTCCTTTTGTACATTTTGGTTTTCCTTCAAAAGTGCTGGCTCTTCATATAAAGTGATAGTTCACCAACTGTGTCTGTAGTTTGTAATATGAATATTGCCTGAGTATTCAATATTGACAGACTAAATGAATGTTGCTCCAAAGTGTGGAACTATAAAGGAAAGAAGAAATCAGCCATGCAAATCTGGTATAATACACAAGGAGGGAGATATTCCCTGCAAATGTAGCACAGCTGGGGCTACAGCTCCAAAGGAAAGTACTTGCCACTCATACACACAAGGTGCGATCCTGCTTCAGGTCTCTCCACAGGAACCGCAGAAGTGGTCGATCTCTTGGGCTAATCGGTGATAATAATGATGTGCTTTATGTCTTGAGCTGGGCCTTGTAGATGTCATACTGTGGGCGTGTCTGTTCTGCCTTGTTCATTTAGTTCTCTGTCAGTCCTGTTATTTGTAGTCCTTTCTGTATCTGTTATCTAGTCATGTTGGAGTCTGGGGTTTTGTTCCATGTCTTTGTCAACTGAGTGCCATCCTCCTCCAAAGGTTGTCTACTACTGAGGAGATGCCTAGAAGCAGAACCAGGAGACTTGATGATCCCCATCAACATGGGATTCTGTCAGGTGTCCCTGCCCCAACTGTGTTGCTAGATACAGCAAAATATAAAACAAAAAGTAATACGGCTGGTTTTGAAATGTGGTAATCATGTCAGAGAGGTGATTGTGATATATTTATATATATTTATATATATCTCCACAGCAGCGATACGAAGCTACGAGTAAAGTCTGAACTGTCTTCATAATCAGTCAACACACCTCTGGACACACCTCGTCTTTCTTCTTGTATACAGTATACTTATTTTTAATGACGTTTAAAATTATCCATTTGTGATACAGGTTGTAGTTTTAGTAGTATATAATAACAATAAACAAGTGTGTCATTTGGATGTCATTATTGGAGACATAAGACATACATGTAGTTGCTTGATTGTTTACGCTGCAAGTGTAAAGAAAAGGCATTTATCATTTTCAATGTTTTATTTAAAAAAGAATGAAAATATTATCCAGAACAGGGAAAAATCTTTGTGTTTTCTCTGCCCTCCTGGGAATAAAACAATATACAGGTATTCATCCACACAGTGGATGGAATTATTTGTGTAGCACTGTGTCAGTTAGTGACATTACATCTTACACCCTGCTAGGATTAAACCTCTGTATTGTCCTAATGGATTAGGACAAAAGTTGCACATCTTCCAGAAACAGCAACTCAGTATCACAACTCTAAGTGCTCCACACTGCCACACTACAAACTGTCTGTATGCTGCCTGACTGAACTGTCTGTTACTCTTACCTGGGTCTGGAAGATCAGCCATGTGTGGTGCATGGAAATACTGTAGTCTGGATGTTAACTACAGAGCTGTAGTTAGCTGTTGTAATCAGTAAACAATAATAAAAAAGTAATAACAATAGTGTTGGATTACATTTATATAGCACTTTATTTTTGACACCCAAAGGGCTTATGGGGAAACACCAGAGAAACTTTGAGACAAGCACACTGGGAAATAATGTATTAATATAAAAAAAAATATATATATAAATAAGCTACCTGTTCATGTGCAGTCCTCATCAGAGACAATAATGCTGTCACCATGGAAGCTCTAACATGAAAAACAACGTACATGTTATGAGTCACAAAATTCACGTTCGTGTCGTGTAACTGATGGAAAAGGGAAAATGTGTATCAGCCTGTTTTTAGCTTTGCCCAATGTTACTGCAGCTGTTAGCACAGCTACCTGATGCTAACAGCTAGCCAACTCCTTACTAAATCAAACTCAGTCTTTTTAAACCTATCCAATAATAACATGCTAGCTTGATAGTGAGTACTAACAGCCGGGTTAGTTGTTAATTTTCATAACGATAAAGTTAGATGTTTTCTTACCCCTGATGTGAGCCGCTGCTCTCTGCTTGTCACAGTGTGCTCGTCCTCCAGCAGAGTCGGCAACGCACGTTCACGTTTTTTTGGGGGCGTGGCTTTGAAAGGATCCCAGAAGGGAGGGGTCTGTTGGATACTTAGTTTAGATACTTAATAGTTTCTCAAACTTACCTACCCTGCCTTTAAGTTTACATTTTCATTTATTTAAAAATTAACTTATTCAACACGTTCTCACCTTTTTATATTATGGTTCTCACTCCTGTCTCATCACATATTGTCGCTTGGTCAAGGCCTTTTGGCGTCGCCTTTTAATGACCTGGGAGGCCTTTTGCATCATTTATTGACGTTTAGGGCTCTTTGGTCAAGTTTGCAATGCTTAGCAATGACAAAATATACTTCTGGTAAAGTTACCAATAATAAATAAAACGTCTGGTTAGACTTTCAAAATAAAACGCTAGCCATTTGAGCATTTGAGAAGGCGCATACTGTTGCTTTCAGACCAAACGCGAATTTTCGCCTCGCAACGCTTTCCTCGCGTGAGTACATCATAGACTGTATATAAAAAGTGTTCACACACAACGCGAGAAGTCGATTTTAACCCAATAATGTGAATAAACAACTTGCCATTGCTACAGCTGTATGAACCCAAAGTAAACATTTTGTTGTGATTGTTGTAAATAGAAATAAACGGATCAAACTGATGCCGAAATAACTACAATATAATGCAGTTTTGTTAAACATATGATTTCATGCTTTGTCAGGTCTGTCAGCAAGACAGCAGGACAACAACTTCTAAAATATTTGTTTTCTGAATGGAGTTCGGATCAATCAGGGCTATGCTATGCTAACTTGGTCATAATAAAGTACAACGATAGCTGGAATAAAGTTACAAACACATTTTTTCTGAACTCACCAGGTAGTTCAACCTCCTCGCTTTCTTTGCTCCCAGCAATGTCCAGTTTTGTCCGTTTTTTATATAAATATGAAGTCGTGCCAAACGACGCTAACAACACTGGAACCGGATGTGCTGAGAAGCTCGAGTGAAGATAAATCAACGTTGTAATCCTAAAAACTAAAGTAAAAAGCTAATTTAATAAAAGCAGTTTACTCCGAGCTACTCCCTCGAGCAAACGGCGAAGTTGCCAGCAAAATCCAGTCCGACCACGGGTGTTTATTTGTCCGAAGCCGCAGCGCTGCTCCCTGCTCCTCTAGCCCAAGTTTAGCAGCTCTCAGCCGGCCTGCAGATTTGTATGTAAACCAGTCTATGATGTAAACTCACGGCCTCGAACACTAACTTCGCTTTTGGTCTGAAAGCACCATTAGTCTCAGATCCAACTTAAAAGCTGGCTGTCATGTGAAAAGAGAAAATTAAACATAGCAGATACCTAAAAAATATTTGTTTGCCCTGGACAAAATTATGATATAATGATTTAAAGTTATGACATAGTAAGTTAAAATAAATATACAGTAAGAGTAATTTTGAGATAAAAGTTAGAAATGTTATCATTTGGTGGATTTTTTTTAAACTTCCAGTAACCTTTAATTTATTAATTTTTTTCATGGTGGAAATGGTGACCTGCCATAGATTGGCGACCTGTCCGGGGTGTACCCCACCTGTAGACTGTATATAAAAAGCCCTGTATGCAGGATAAACGGTTGATGATGGATGGATAGAAATTGTGATAGGTGCTCAACCTGCTGCTTGTTGATAAGTTTATTGTGTGTACCCATAGTATGTAGGCTACCAGTATTTTATTTTTAGTTAAACTGTCGGTAGGCTGTAGGCCTCTGTAGGAGTCTGTAAGTATCGTGATTATAACTGGGTTATCTTTTTATTTATTTATTTTTTATACGTAGCCTATTTCTTGCAAATGTTACTCGGTTGAATTCTTATATAAAGTGAATAAAGTTTTGTTGTTATAACCACCCGCCACCTGGTCACCCAGTCGGTAACGTCAAACGCGTCTTGACGTGCCTCGTTGCCATGGTAACGCACATAGACCCCCCTCTAAACATCCGACGGTGACTTAAAAGCTGAAAAATGGCTGCTTTGCAAAAATTCAGAGGCTTTTCGTCAAAGTTATGGGGAAACTCCGAGCAGGAAGAAAACAACACCCTGACAATGTTTGATGTGTTTCACGGGAGAATGAGAGAGGTTTGTACCGGAGCGCTTTGATGGCGGAATTATTAAGTTTTTATGTGGAATAACCAACAACTGACTCCAACAAATAAAGGGGAAAACTCAAAATAAGACCAAGGGACAACTGCAAACAATCATTTAACAAGGCACATAGTGTATATAATTCCTCTTTTATGAAATGTCCTGACAGGGTTGTAACGTTAAATGGACTGCACTATATGACCATATCTCAGATATAGCAGCCTATATTCACTGGTGGAAGAAATAATCAATAAACTGTTATTCAGAGATGTTACAGAGTAGCAGTAGCCTACTACAGTTTGCAAATAGTATATCATATTCACCTGTAGACTTCACATGTGCACATAACAGGCCTACTCATTTATTCAGGCATCCTTTGCACTCTGCTCCATTGTAGTGTGTGTATATATATATCTATATAGATATATGTGTGTGTGTGTGTGTGTGTGTGTGTGTGTGTGTATTCAACGTTATATAGGCCTCTTTACACATACATTTACATATTTAGCTGACGCTCCTAATAGAAAATTCCCATTCGGAGTGCTGAAATGTTAAGATGATGATGAAAAACGCATGGAATGAATGGAGGATAACTAAACCAAAAGAAACATTTAGTTTCCATCCCTTGAGCCCAGCCTCATTAGCACACATCAATTCTCTTATCATGGGAAGTGACCAGCAGAAAGGCAGCAAACAGTTTTTGACCAAATTAACTTTATCATCTGACTGCCTTGTTCTCTGCACTACTAGCCCTCTATACCTGAAATACAAGGCTGTCCTGGCCTGGGATTGGCTCACGTGTTTATCGTGATTATCTGTAACTGCGTCAGAGTGCAGCAGGCTTCGTTTAACAGGATCATCTGGAGAACAATAGGTTTCTAGGATATACGCTTTTATAAACACTGAGGGCGCGCAGCTCGCTAAGGCTTCACTCACTCGGGGCTTGAATTGGACATAGAGAAAGTCAGAAGGAGGAGATGGAGGAAAATAAAGCACAGGAAAACAAAGAGGATGAAACTGGGACTAGTTTATTTCACCAGCTTATGGCACAGAGGAAGGATCAAAAAGAAGATGTGGTTTGTATTAAATTACAGATAAGAGGAAGTTTTAGTAATCTAAATGTTATTTATATATACATATACAGTGGGTACGGAAAGTATTCAGACCCCTTCAAATTTTTCACTCTTTGTTTCATTGCAGCCATTTTCCAAAAATCAAAAAAGTTCATTTTATTTCTCAGTAATGTACACTCAGCACCCCATCTTGACAGAAAAAAACAGAAATGTAGAAATTTTTGCAAATTTATTAAAAAAGAAAAACTGAAATATCACATGGTCATAAGTATTCAGACCCTTTGCTCAGTATTTAGTAGAAGCACCCTTTTGATCTAATACAGCCATGAGTCGTTTTGGGAAAGATGCAACAAGTTTTTCACATCTGGATTTGGGTATCCTCTGCCATTCCTCCTTGCAGATCCTCTCCAGTTCTGTCAGGTTGGATGGTAAACGTTGGTGGACAGCCATTTTCAGGTCTCTCCAGAGATGCTCAATTGGGTTTAAGTCAGGGCTCTGGCTGGGCCATTCAAGAGCAGCCACGGAGTTGTTGTGAAGCCACTCCTTCGTTATTTTAGCGGTGCGCTTAGGGTCATTGTCTTGTTGGAAGGTAAACCTTCGGCCCAGTCTGAGGTCCAGAGCACTCTGGAAAAGGTTTTCGTCCAGGATATCCCTGTACTTGGCCGCATTCATCTTTCCCTCGATTGCAACCAGTCGTCCTGTCCCTGCAGCTGAAAAACACCCCCACAGCATGATGCTGCCACCACCATGCTTCACTGTTGAGACTGTATTGGACAGGTGATGAGCAGTGCCTGGTTTTCTCCACACACACCGCTTAGAATTCAGGCCAAAAAGTTCTATCTTGGTCTCATCAGACCAGAGGATCTTATTTATCACCATCTTGGAGTCCTTCAGGTGTTTTTTAGCAAACTCCATGCGGGCTTTCATGTGTCTTGCACTGAGGAGAGGCTTCCGTCGGGCCACTCTGCCATAAAGCCCCGACTGGTGGATTGCTGCAGTGATGGTTGACTTACTACAACTTTCTCCCATCTCCCGACTGCATCTCTGGAGCTCAGCCACAGTGACCTTTGGGTTCTTCTTTACCTCTCTCACCGAGGCTCTTCTCCCCCGATAGCTCAGTTTGGCCGGACGGCCAGCTCTAGGAAGGGTTCTGGTCGTCCCAAACGTCTTCCATTTGAGGATTATGGAGGCCACTGTGCTCTTAGGAACCTTAAGTGCAGCAGAAATTTTTTTGTAACCTTGGCCAGATCTGTGCCTTGCCACAATTCTGTCTCTGAGCTCTTCAGGCAGTTCCTTTGACCTCATGATTCTCATTTGCTCTGACATGCACTGTGAGCTGTAAGGTCTTATATAGACAGGTGTGTGGCTTTCCTAATCAAGTCCAATCAGTATAATCAAACACAGCTGGACTCAAATGAAGGTGTAGAACCATCTCAAGGATGATCAGAAGAAACAGACAGCACCTGAGTTAAATATGAGTGTCACGGCAAAGGGTCTGAATACTTATGACCATGTGATATTTCAGTTTTTCTTTTTTAATAAATTTGCAAAAATTTCTACATTTCTGTTTTTTTCTGTCAAGATGGGGTGCTGAGTGTATATTACTGAGAAATAAAATGAACTTTTTTGATTTTTGGAAAATTGCTGCAATGAAACAAAGAGTGAAAAATTTAAAGGGGTCTGAATACTTTCCGTACCCACTGTATATGCATGTAATAATGATCTTCCCTTTGCAGGTGTGTGTGCCTACCTGTATGTGACAAAGCGCTCTGCAGGTGTTTAGGACTTTTATGTTGTCGCTCTGCAGGTTTTCTAATACCTTTCTTCATTGTCTCTGCAGAAGATCGTGCTACAGCAGCTGATAGTGATTGCTCGGCTCCCCCACCATCTTGCTGACAGGACAGAGCTGGGAGGTCAGCTAAGCAATTACCGTAGAGCTTGATAATAAGGCATTTGTATTCCACTGACAAGATCCCTTCATTCTAATCAATGACCTAATCACCGTACGCCAATTTAATCCAGTTTTCCTTGAGGGGAAATGGAGGGGGATGGTAATCTCATTGATAACTCAAATGCATACACCTACACTGTTTGTTATACAGTAGATTTATGAGCAATTATACAGAGAAACATCTGAATTTGACCAATTTTCCAACTCTTAAATCCACAAAAACATGTTGCAGTTTCTGTCTGAGCAATGAAAGTCTGTCTTGTTTCCCCTTGTTTGAGTGTTTTTATAGCTTTCACACCTCTGTATGAGAATGAGCCTGCAGGGCATCCTTGTAAGAGCTTTTTGTGGTTGCTGCTCAAGGAATTCTTTGACACAAATTTGAATAGAAAGCCCACAATAAAAGCCACAAGAAAACCTGGAACTACAACAGAGCTGGGCCTTCACGTTGTCAAGCTGCTCTCAACTCTCTTCTCTCTTCTGCTTGCTTCCATACAGCTCATTATGAAAAGCTCAACTTCCAGTTAAGCAAACAGTATATATGGGATCATATGACGGGCCTGCTGTTAATTTATCCATCCTGTCTGCTGCATATCATTGAAGTAAGTTTTACTGCAAATAAAAATTCACATCATCCACCTATGATGAAGGTTTGTGATGTGAGATGTTGAACTTTTCTGTGTGGCTATCTTCCAGTCATCCAGGGAGGTTCTGGTTTCTGTTTTGAAAGACCTTGAAGACGTGCAACAGCAGCCAGACTGGTAATGATGCTTTCTTGTTCTACATGTTGTGATATAATGCATAGTACTATTGCCCTTTACATCCAGTTTTGCCCTTTATTTTAAGGCTGGAAAACATATTATTTCTTACTAACAGGATAACATATGTTGTTCCCCTGAGTAAAATATATAAACCCGAGCCCTCATGCTTTTAAGTCTGCACCATTCCACCAAATGGAAATTAAACTTAAATTAAAAATTAAAAAATTAAACTGCTCGGCATGAGTTAGTAGGCTTTGGGAAGATAAAGTTTGCTACGTGGAAACGTATCTCAGCCAGTTTAGCAATCAAATATGCATCACACAAGTCTGTTGTATGTAAATTATGACAACAACGTATGTGTACACATTAGTGCTGGGCAGTGATTAAAAAATGTTACCGCGATTAATCGCATAGTTATGCGCAAAATTGAATAATGAATTCTAAAGTGGTGGATTGCCCACTTAACCACAATAACATGTGGTTTGCAAACAAATAATGTGCTTTTTACCAGCAGTATTCCCTTTGAGGACTCAGGGGATGTCGATGTCAAGGGGGAACGGAGAAATACTGGAACAGCGGGACTTTATACCGCTGGAAACCAATAGCAACCATAACAACCTTAACAAAATAAAGGGAAAAACTTGATGAAAGTTAAAACTTTGCCCCTTTCTCTTTTTTCCTTCGCCTTCTGCACAGATGTAATAATAATAATAATAATAATAATAATAATAAATCTATTTGTATAGCATTTTCTATTTCAAGTTGTTTTACAGGAAAAAGAAAAAAGCAAACAATAAAAGCAAAGGCATGTGAAAAACAAATTTAGCTGTTGTGATCATAACCTGCCACTTTTAAAGAAGATATATGTGGCTACTTCAAGACCATGTATTTTTTGGTTATCATTATATATTAGTTTTTCCTATTTTTGAAATTGATAGAAACAGATTAATTAAACAGTACGATGGGATTAATCCAAGCACTGTCACTTACTTAACAAAAGGTCATACATCTTCATGGGGTCATTGTAGTATAGAAAGTCTAAAAACCCCTTACATTCAGCCGGTTTCTGTCACACTGTTTTACACATTATTTTTTACATCCCATTTAAGCACCTTGCTGGAAGCTCCCAAGGTTGTGTTCATGGCACACAACCCTCAAAGCAGGCTGTTCCAACAGTGGAGCTACAAGGTTTGCTTTTTATCTTTACTTCTGGTCTTTGATCGTTCCATTAAAATGAGGCAAATACAGAAATATAGCGTCTCAGTAAGGTGTTGTTCCACCACGAGCTTTCAGAAAAGTTTCATCAAGATCATTTTTAATAATTTCATCAGCATCCACCCGTTTATTCATGTTTTTCTTCCAATTAGTCACTCATCTGTGCCTTTTCCTTATGAATTACATGAATCTGAGTGTTGTCTTTTTGACCGAAGGTGCTCGATGTAGATCAGGGGGACGGGGACATCAGGGCTAAGAGACTTGAGGAAGAGGAAGAGAGCACAGAGACGCTGGTTTGCACTGTCCTATCAGAACTGCAGAACCTGGGTGAACACCTTAAAATATCTAAGGTGTGTTTGCTGTGGTGTGTTTATTTCCTTTTTCGGGATAGATTTCACCTGTTTTCTTCTGTATTAAAAATAAAGTAACCATGTCACTGTCAGAGGAAGTTCATGAATAAGATGTTCTCTCACTGTGTGACTGTACTCTTAAGGCTCTTCCTGGGTCAGTGCTGGACGAGATCCCGGAGCTGATCGTCTCTCAGGAGGTTGTACACAAGCTTTTGGCTCGAGATGAGCTCCAGACTCCGCAACAACACCTAAAGATGTACAACTCACCGCTAAACATCAGCATGGACTTCGGTAAGAGGCGTCCTTCAGTGTATTTGGGATTTATGATGAATATGCTTACTCAGAAATGACCTCAGCTGAGTTACTAAACATCAGTCTTAGGAGAAAGACGAGTGACTTGATGATGATTGTGTTCATTTCTGCAATGAATCAAGTAATTGATAAGAAAGAGGTAAAGGCAAGAAAGCTGCACATTTTGCTATGTTGTATATTCTGATTACTTAACAGGACAAGTTATTCGAAGCAGCTTCCTCACCACAGTTTAACTTTTAGGACAAAAGGTCAAAGGTAAGGGCTCATCGTGCATGTTTCATCTACATCCCGTATAAGACATCAAACCGCTATTATTTAAAGGGTCAGTTTGCTCAAATTACAAAAAAAATTTTTTTATAGCTATTTAGCCAGATAGTCTTGGTTTTGAGAAATATGTATGATAGTTATGCCCCATCACAATTTAAGGAAAGAAAAGGTGTTTGTGGTGCCCACAGCACTGAAAAATGAGATTTAAAAAATGAACTTCTTTCCAGAATAAGTGTCCACTGGATAATCCAGAGAACATCCTCAAATACAAACTGATGGCAGCGAAGTCTCTGAGAAACAGGAACATTGTTACTGGAAAGAAACGTTGCTGTTGGACTTTTAGCCACGCTAGCAGTTGACATTTGTGATTCTCCGTTTTCTTTATAACCATAAAACAGACAAAGCTACTAGGTCGGCTGTCGACTTTCATCGCTGTAAGCTCCACAAACACATTTTTTCATTCATGTCCACTCTCTACATGACTAGATACCTCTAGAGGTGAGAGAGAAAGTGTGTTTTTGTAATTTGGAGGACCCTAATCCTGTGTGTGATATTTTGCATAAAGTTTACATGAAGCACAGCATGTTGTGTGACCATGACCACTGTGTGTCGGAGGGTGATTTACAGTAGTTTCTCTCACAGCATGGCTGTCTGTATTCCAGGGGCATTTCAGTGCTGTCACTTTAAACTTTGATTTACCTTGCAATTCAACAATATAACCAAACGTTTTCTGCCCCTGCAGAATGTGTTTGGCCTTCACTAAAGTACCTTGGATGTGACTGAAGCCTTACAAGCGGAGAGAAATCTCGGCCATCTAATTTTACAACAACAATGAACTGTTGCATTGACTGTGGCACTTTTCTGGGTTTTCATTTTTTTGTTGTTTTGATTTTTCCTGTTTGGTCCCGATAAACTTCTTTCTGTTCCAAATTATTTTATATAAAATGATATAAAAAATTAGTTTGAGTGAAATAACACTGAACATCATTTACAACAACAACAAAAAAAACACAGAAAATCCAAGTAATATAAAAACATTTTTAATAGTTTGAACATTCGGATGAAGTTAATTTTTTTTTTTTTTTTTTTTACTGTACACTGTGTTCCACTCGGTGACCGGGAGATAGCATGTCCGCGAAAAAGGCATTTCCTCTTTACTCCAAACTTTAAAGAGTTCACAGCGTCACCACAGGTTGACACAAAGATCTATAAAGATTCCTTGATCACTCTTGTGTTCCCTTTTTATTTTGCCTCCATTCCTTGGAATTTAAACTTAAGCAAAAAGAAAAACAAGCACGTTTTTTCTTGCTTGCATGATTCCCATGTAAAGTCATAGGAACTTTTCAGGAGATCTAAACGCACATTATTCTGGGCACAAACAGTCTTCTCTCCTACCATGTTAGCTGAAGGTTTTTAATTTCCGGACAGTGTGGCTGGATGTGCTTTCTTTATTTGCTATAGGTAAAAAGGATGGTACGTACTCCATTAATGGAACACAGATGGTGAAAACAAACTGTAAATCATAATTGTTTCAAACTGTTGGCAAAATTGATGGAGAGTTTGACAAAAAAAGGTCGAGGGCAGCACTTATTAGTCTTTTATAAAGTTCGGTCTATTCACTTATAAAAAATAAATACAAGCACATTTATTTAGGACCAAAGATGAGACATATTTCATAGGCATGGGTAAAAAGCATGCTGCTGAGTTTCACACAGGACAATGTCAAATCAAACTTCCCCTCCCCTAGCCTCCCGAAGTTGGTCATAACACACTTTTTATCAAATACCCCACCACCCTCTTTTACTTGAAACTATCTCCACAACACACACAACCCGCCTTCATCACGATATATGAGGTGAACATCATCTATCACCAGTACATTCCACCTATTCATGTAAAAAAAAGGCCTTCGTATTGTAGTGCTCAAAGGGCATGCTTGCAAAAGCTGTAATACTGGAAACTGTTTCTGGAATCCCTCGCCCTCTGTCTCTGCTCGTAAGGGTTACTGTTAATAAAGTTGTGTGTGATGAATACTGTATGTACAAGCCTTAATCTGGAACCCTTTAGTACAAAAACGAAGAGCAGCACATTGTAACACAGAGATCAAGACAAAGACAGGACGGACCATTCACCTCAGCACAGCCACATCGCAACAATAACGTCTTTTTAGAAACTGTTTTGTGGTCAGCATTAAGCTTTTCTTTAAATATTAAAATTATAAATACTGGTGATGGCATTTCATGCTGTATTGATTTAGACTGAAGGATCTGATTGATTCATCAATCATCAATGTTGTTTTTAAAGCAAAAATGACCAAACATTTTCTTACAGCTTCTATACTGTGAGGATTTACTGCTTTTCTTCAGTTTTCTTTGAGAGTAAACCACAACTACAAAACAAGCTCTTTGATGATCATTTTGGACTTCAGGAAATTGCAGTGCTGATTTTCCTATATTTTCGGGCATTTTATAGACCAAACAATTAAGAAAATATTCTGCAAATTAACTGATTATGAAAATTATCATTAGTTGCAGCCATAGACTCTATATAAGAAGGTTGCAGCACTAAAAAGTTTTTATTATTTTTTCTTTTTGCATTCTGCTTTTCATTCTGTAGTTTTTCTGCATGTGAAAACAGTTTTTGCATGTTCTAAATTTAAAATTACAACAATCTTAAACATCTATATCTTATGTATAACATCGGGAACATAATGTAGGTCTTTGTCTTTTATTTCGTGGAACTGAGGATATTTGTTTTCTGGTGTTGAATAGTCAAACTAAAAGACAGCAATGCAGCGGTTTCATTGCAGAACCTCTTTTAACCTCTTAAACCCTGCTGGATCCTACCATTGATCCATCATTACAGCTGCAGGTTGTGCAAACAGAAAATCATTTTAAATTTCATCCCAACATTTTCAGAACTATTAAATACACCAAGTTAAACTCTGAGAAAATGTATAAAATGATGAAGACCCATTTAATTGTCCATTATATAGCAAACATGTAGCTGCAATGACGTGTTGGAATAAGCGAATAGAGAATAAAAGTGCAATATTATTAAACATTGTGGACTTTTTTTCTAATTAATAAAGCTAAAATCAGGGTTCAAGAGGTTAATTCTTAGTCTGCAACACAAGCACAATCAGCAGTTTTTATTTTAGAAATCTACAAACTAGATTTAACCTTGAGCCTACGTCAGTGCCACAAGAGCTACTGTACCATATAAAGTTTTAACTGTGTGAAGTCTGTATTTTATGTGAATGTGGCAATATTGTGCCAGAACCAGCAACATTATAATATTATATGTACAGTATAATATGTTTATCATCATTTATATTTTTCCATACCGTATTTGTTTATCTCTTTATATATATATATATATGTATATAGTTAAATTTCTCCTCCTTCAGTATATACAGAACATGTATGTACAGAGGCTCCAGTTATTTACAAAAGTCCTGTGAATAATATCGCACTTCAAAAGAAAGGATGGTGGAGCAGCACAGTGACTTTGAGGCCATGTATAGTGGACGCTCTCACGACAAACGGAAAGTCTTACAAATCTGGATAGGTCACAGCAAAACCCATCACAAGGCAAATAACAACCTGCTGCTGTCGTATGCAAACCTTGTTACTCCAGTTTTATTGATTTTCAAGTTTTCTCTTAAACTTAACCTCTTAGATTCCTGAAAAGGTTTTGATGCGACAGCAGGGAAATTCTGGTCCCGTGTTTGAATGCTTTATTTTAATCCTCGGATGAAAGTCATGTGTAGTGGAAACAATCACAACTCTTCAGACCTGTTAAAAAGTATTCAGAAATATATCTGTATAAATACTCTCATCAATATAAACACATATACACATATCTTTGCACTTGCCTCTGGTTCACTAATATAGACCCAAAAATATCAGCATCATCAGACAGAGTTCCTTTAAACTGCAATGGGAAGGTGGCTGACACTGAAACTGCACTGGCAGAAGAAAAGAGTGCTTGTTTTGCCACTGGGGCTGCAGCGTTAAAATTTTTTTTACAACAATAGCACCTTTTTTTCTGGGAGTGTGACTGTTTTCAGTTCTTTGTTATGTGATATGATTGGATGTTATAAATACCTCAGGGCAGGTGTACAAAATCTCGTGCCTACGCTCTCTCCCTACACGGCCTTGACAGGTATGATTCTCAAGATATAAGTATAACAGGAGCCTGAAGTGTGCCATCAGAGTAATTATGGAGTTTTAGTTTTATCTGTTTAAATATTATCATTTAATAAATTGATAAATACGAATTGGCATTAAATTATACATTATAAAACTTAAAGCAGCTGTTTTCAGAGAAATAGCTCTGAAAAACAGCTGTACACGACCTGCTGAGCAGCAAACAACCACAGTTAGAAACTAGCTGGTAAACACAGTGGAGCATTTAGCTGCTGAAGAGGCAGAAATTTCCCTCAGGAGTCGGTGGAGACCAAAAGCAGAGGTAAAAGAAACTAAAATCAACTTAGATTTATCAGGTGGACACAAACACGATTCTAAATATAAGCGATAATGGACGTGTAAAAAGGCAACTGTCTGCCATATCAACTTTAAAAGATCAGAGAATTATTTTATTTCCTGGATTTGTGTGTGGAATTTATAATAAAAATTTAAAATGGAATCACAAAACTAATCCTAAAAAGGCTTTTTAATTTTACTTACCATTTACCATTAACTTTGCCTTCTTTCTTTGACATTTGTAATTTTCCTGTTTTGATTGCTCAGTTTAAGGATGGCACTCTTTAATTGTCATGTGAGCACAATAACACCCAAACATTAAAAGGTACCCTGTGGAAGTGTTGACCACTAGTAGCGCTACTGAGTAATGTTTTTATTAAGGGCCCCCGTTTTGTTTGCGTGAGGATGAACACAAGTCATGCAATCCTGCCACCGATTTTATGCTATTCTGCTGATCCACAGTTGGTGGCAGTAATGCACAAGGAAGCAAATAAGTGAGCCCACAGAAGCAGAGAAGTAGAAAACTGCAAGCCAGGAAACGTGGATGTAAACAATGCACAAATCAAATACAATTGGCTTAGCAAAAGGAAATAAAAGCATTTAACATGTTTGTTAGAGCTCAAGGATTCACACAATGTGTTTTGGTGAGAAACACTGAATGTAAACATTACTTTTGTTTGTTAAAACTCCACAGGCCTCCCTTAAATGACAGGTGACACACCTGCCAAAACAGCTGCTGTTAACAGATCTCCTGCTGCTGCTCTGTGAGTTGGACAATTTAATTATTAATTTAAGTAAACAATGTCGTGGCACACTCCAGGCACCATAGTACCAAACCCCCATATTGTAAATCCCACTGGGCTTTGCTTGCTGCCAAAATAATTGTGTGTAAAATATTTTCATTCCCCAGCTTACTAGACTTGTTGCTTTTGCAAAAGCCATTTCAACAATTTAATTTTAAACTTTTCATAAACTACAGTATGCATCTCATTTATTTAGTAGCTCCCTGACAACATCAATTATAATCTATCTGGAGGAAATGGTAACTTTATAGCTCTTCTGTAGATAGAAAATATGATTTATAATGGTAATTGTATCATATACTCTGAAAATGTACAGTATAAACAATAAATATTCAGTGATTGATCCTGATCGAATGTGATGTAAATACAGAGAAAAGTGTGATTGGGCATTTAACCTCTTTGAAAACCAGGTAGTTATTTTCCTAAATGTCTAAAACATGCATTCCTGTTTATGCTCCACGACACCAACAACAGTGCAACATCATATAGTACGATTACCAAACACATACAAACACGCACACACTTCCCAAAACGACATACTGGCACACTCACAGTGAACGCTCAGGTGGGACATTTGTCGTTGCCACCACATGCCAGAGCGAGGCATTTCAACTGACACCCCTGAGGAATGAAGGAGGAACTTGAGATGGGAGATAAAATGGTGAGAGAAAGAGGAAGAAAGTGTTGGCAGGACAGATGTACAGTACTGTGTCGTTCTTCCTTCAAAAAATCACTCATGAGAAGCAGCAGCAGCAGAGAGCATTCATTCCTCCCAGCAGCCTGTTTCCAGTCTTGTGTGTGAAGTTAAAGGCAATATTGGAAGTGACTCAAATAAGGCAAAACAAAACATTGAATAAAAAAGAAAAACATGTTTACAGCCAACATTAAAATGTGTGTGTTTTTGTGTGTCTGATTCAAAAGTCCCCCTGACAGCATTGTCGCTAACGCCTCATGATTGTTGTGAGTGTGGAGGTTTCTTTTAGGTGTGGTCACCGTATTTGTTGATATTTTCTAGAAGAGCTTGTTGGGTTTTTTTTACAAGTTGACCACTCTGGATCGAGAACAGGTGAGGTGTGGCGATGACATCCAGAGTGAGGCTGAAGTAATCCATCTGGAGAGGCGAAAGGTCACTGAATGAGCGTGGGTGTTTTTTTATGAGCGGGACTGTGCAGCAGTAGCGTTGTGTTTCATTTAATCAGTCGTCTGGGGAACTCAGTGGCGTCATAGCACTGTGCTCTCAGACTCCTCCTCCGACTCCGCTCTTTTATTGGTCGACTGGAGCAGCGGCAATGAGTTCCTGAAGGAGGAGATGTGGGGCAAGTCAAAAATACCGTCCAGTTCCATGTCAATGATGGGGATGTCCAAGTTGCAGAGAGAATCTGGCAGAGCAGAAACACAGACAGGATGCAGAGAGAGTAAATTAAATTAAAATACTGTTAATTTTGGTAAAAAGAGAGGTTGTAGAGTAAAACAGATCCTTCCAGATGTGGTTTCATTGATGCTGGACGATCAGCATCATACATTTAAGTATGAATAAATAAAATAAATGCGAATAGAGGTGCACGATATACAAGACAACTTATTATTTTGGACAATAATGATAAAGCTTAAAATTTGACAAACTGCATGGCAAAAGTGGATAGCAAAGCAATACACCTATAAGTCATTGTTTAACATATCTATTCAAAACCATGGGCGTTAATCTGCTATGACACCTTCCACTCTTCAGGTTTCAGTCTTTCCGCCAGATGTTGAACCGGGCTGCAGGGATTTGCTCCCATTCAGACACAAGAGCATCAGTGAGGTGCAACACAGATGTTGGGCGATCAGATCTGGCTCACAGCCGGCGATCCAGTCCATCCCAGAGGTGTTGGATAGGGTTGAGGTCAGAGCTCTGTACAGGCCAGTCACGTTCTTCCCCACCAAACTGGGAAAACCTAATCAACATCCTTGCATGTTGCATTAAGATTTACTTAATCCAAGATGAAACTTGGCCCCAGTTTGTGTCTCTCGTGTATCCAGGAGTAACACTGAAACTAGATACATGGTGGTGCATCAGTGTCAATATCGTGCATCCCTATTGCTTACACCTGATTCAGAATTGATCAATGGGCATAAAAAGACCAGTCAATTCAGTAAACAACCCCAAACCATAAGATCAATGTAGTTAGTTATACTCGTGTATAAACTAATATATTGACCTCCGTTTGATGCAAATAACAGCTGTCTTTGCTGGAGAATAATGACGTCCACAGTGTAACATGAGTGATGAACAACTGGACACTGCACAGACAGGAAGTGTGCTGACTGAGGAACAGTGGTGGGCAGTGAGGCACAACATTGTGGAGTGAAGTGGGAGTGTAGGGAGGGTGACTGTCAAAGCCAGGGGAGGGGGGCAGCTGGAGCAGGGCATTATGGGTGGGAATCTTAAGGTCAAAAAAAAAAAAATAAAGGCTGGAAGTTTTTGCCATGGTGTGTTTAGGCTGCAGGGTCCGTTAGACACGCCCATGTAAGCCATGCATCATATCAGTCTCAGCCACCATGCAAAGGCCAACACAATGCGTTAGAGCTGGACTGAACAGCCGTTTGTTGGTGTACAATGAGATGTCATGTATAGGTACATAAGGAGTGGCTCTAGAGTGAGGGTGCCATAGAGCGGTGAATCTGCATCTACTGGCAACCTCACCCTACTTCGAGCCTGCTCCATGTTTGGCCAAGATGGCAGAGGGATTGGAGGGGTGGGGAGGTGAGGCTTTAGCACAGGAACTCCTGCTTACCCTAAAAGTCCCTCTCACACACAGAATCACACTGAGCCTCTCGACTCATACCGCTGTAAGTGAGACAATAAGAGCAGTCGACAACAGGGGAAAATTAGATGAAAGCATAATCAGAACCTCTTACTGATGTTGAGATACATAAATAGATAAATAGAGTATTAAATCCAGAAACAGCCAACATAAAATAAACATGTTTTAGTGCAGATTTATTTTCATACTTTATATTTGTCTTATTGTCAACAAATCCCATGAAAAAGACTTTACTACCCTGTCTGTGACTTGTACAATGAGCCTGTTACCACTGAAGATGTAAATGTTTAAAAAAACGGGTCACACGGATTTTTTAAAGGCTCAGTAATTTCCTAAAACAGCTTGTCACTGTAGTTTTTAACAAAACGTCACTCAAACAGGAGGAAATCGTGCATTTGTTGGGGACCATTTTCAGCTTATATTTATATATACTGTATATATAAAATTCTTAAATAAAATATATGATATACAGTACATAAATACTATTTAAATTTGTATTTTTATATTGCCTTGTGTTTCTTTTATATTTTGTTTCTACACAAATAAACTTTGCCTGTGGTACAGAGGAATGAGATCTCTTCATGGTATTTGTTAATAACTAAAATCATGTACAATATCAGCAGTCATCTCATTTAATTAGTGTGCAACAAAGTTTAGTTATTTAAAATGTAATATATAATGTGTTACCTCCACTTGATCCATAAAACATACAGTAATATGTTGTATTCCATTTTATATTATAACCCTTTATTTATTTAATATCTGTTGAATATAAACCTGGAGTCCAGCTTGGTCTCAATCTGATATATTATTTAGCATAAAAGTTCAATTAACACATCATGTAAATCCTGTGTTCTTCATGAGCCAGCAGTGGTGTGTAAATTAGAAAAAGTTGTTACCTTGACATGTAAATACTCGTACAATGACAAAGTAAAAGTACATAGGAAAATATAGCTAAGTTTAGTAACAGCTGCTCAAAGCTATCCTTAAATACAACAGTCAAAGAGTACCAGATAGTGATGTAATCTGTTTTATACACCTTACCTGTGGACATGCTTTCACCAGGAGACAAACCGTCCAGGAGACCTGACGAATGGTCCAGAGGCTGGGGACTGCTGCCGGGCGTGGTGGGGGGCTGAGGAGGAGGTAAGTTGGGCCTCTGACGGGGCGGCTTGGGGGTCGGCCTGGCCTTAGTGAGCGTCCCAGCCAGCGAGGGTGGAGAGGAGAGAGACGGGGTGGTGGCCATCTGGATCTGCCCCGGGGAGCCGATGGTGCTGTATCCCTGCGGATAGCTGAAGCCGTACGGGGAGGGGGTGCTGGGAGGAGTGGGCGACAGGCTGACTGGAGATGGCTGACCTGTCGACTGGTCAGACATGGCTCCTGTCTGGCAGTAAGGGCCTTTAGGTGGGATCGGTGCCAGCTTCTTTGCTGCATAGAGACCAACAAGAACAACGGATTTCCATTATCTAAATATTATTCAGCTGCAATGATTACTTGGACCTGTTATGCAGATTGGAGCAGTGTGAGTTAAAACAGATTGAACATATTGATAGCATATATCAAGGATTAAAGAATTTATGTCTCAGCAGGACCTGGAAAAACATATCCATGCATTTATCTTCAGTCGACTCGACTACTGTAACAGCGTCCTTACAGGCTCCCTAAGAAATCCATCATACAGCTGCAGCTGATTTAAAACGCTGCTGCTCGAGTCCTCACTAAGACCAAAAAGGTGGATCACATCACTCCAGTTCTGAGGTTTTTACATTGGCTTCCTGTATGTCAAAGAATTGATTTTGAAATCCTGCTGTTAGTTTATAAAGCACTGAGTGGTTTAGGACCAAAATACATTTCTGATCTTCTGCTTCGTTATGAAGCATCCAGACCTCTCAGGTCGTCTGGGGCAGGTTTGCTTTCTGTCCCCAGAGTCAAAACTAAACAAGGAGAAGCAGCGTTCAGTTTTTATGCTCCGTATATCTGGAACAAACTCCCAGAAAACGGCAGGTCTGCTGAAACTGTCAGTTCTTTTAAATCAAGACTTTTCTTTTTACCACTGCCTTTAATTAGATCAGATGTAAGGCTGTGGATTAATGTCGTGCACTGCACTGTTTCTATTTCCAATTTAACTCTTTAAAATGTATTTTATCCTGTTTTATTTTCTATTTCACCCTTTTAAAAATTATATTTTATTGTAGGTTTTTTTATTTCCCTTTGCTGCTTTTATGGTTTACATGAAGCACTTTGAATTGCCTTGTTGTTGAAATGTGCTATACAAATAAACTTCCCTTGCCTTGATATAAAGCAAGCAGAATGTTCTCAGTTCTCTCACAGGCCACATAAGTGATGGATTTTAAAACTTATTTGTGAGATGAATGACTGCTCCTCTCTGTGGTTTAATTAAACGTGTACTGCGACTGAGTAGCACTAACTATGATGGCTAAACTGATTTTTATGTGTAAAATCAGGTGGTGGCTTTTAAATTATCATCATGAAAGCTATCACTCAGGTCCACTTCTTACTAATCAACCATACAGATTCCCAAACAAATGTATTCATCAAGTTTATCATTAAAAAAGTAGAATAAATATTTCTGCTGCCTATTATTTAGGCTACAATCTGCCAAGCAGAGTTACAAAATGTTAGGTTGTGACTCATTTAACTCTTTTTTTGCTCACATTTTTAAGGTGTTGGTGTGAATGAAAACCGCAAATTTAAGCAGACTAATGGTCCAATGGACCTAAGACCTCCTCTTCAGTTAAACTTAAAATGGACTCATTCACAGTATTGAATAATAAATCAGTTTTTAAAACGTATTTTATTTGTGCGTAAAAGATTTCACTGAATTGGCAGCATATTTATGGGGTGCATGTCTCCGGGGCTTTTAAACGTGGAAAAGCCATTTCTTTAACGGAAAGATGAAGCCAGTAAAGTTTACCAAAAAAAAAATCAATGACTAAAAGGGTTAACGTGAAAATAAACAGTTTTCAGTTAGAAAATTACATGTTCAGTTCAGACCAAAGCCAAGGCAGCCCTGTGACCACAGCGGGTGAAACCACGCAGCCTTCTTACCTCTCCTCAGGCTGTGTGGGCTGTGCTCAGAGTGCTGAGACTGTCCACTAGAGGTCATTGTTCCCTGGATTCCCTTCTGTCCGATCACTGGAGACAGCTCCTTGTTCTTTAAAGTACTACGAAGGAGAATAACACACAGGAATCACAAGCTGCCCCTGCATCTTTCTTCTCAGTAATAATATGTCAACCATGTAAATGTCTAGGCATATTAAAAAAAAAAAACAACAGCACCCATAGTTCAATGTCAAATTGCAAGAGTGACCACTTCTGCAGTCTATACTGCGGTGCAGACGAAGCAGTTAAAAAATCCCAAATAAACCCTAATGGCTTAATGGATTTTCCTTACTTTTACAGCGCAGTGCAGCCAGAATGCCAATGGGAAGAGGGCCTGAAGGTCACAACGTAACCAGTTTATACTCTGACTGTCAGTCCGCTCTCACTCTCGGCACATGAGGCATGAATGGATGATTGAAGCTGCTGGGATTTAAAGTCCGAGTGGAGCAATGCACATGAGTATCTCTGGGCTTTCTACCAATGTCAAACATAATCATGAGGATGAACCGATGTTGCTTTGTTTTACTTCAGCATACATCAGTGTGTTGTTTTTGTTCATTTTCAAGGTCTGCTCTTGCAGTCTACCACTCAGGGCTGACTGGGCCCACTGGTATGACTCATTAACGCCCACTTTTATAATAGTGTGCGTTGAAAGCTTTGAATTTCCTTTGTTGCCTCGCAACCGGCTCCTGAATATCCTGGCAACATGGAAAGTTATGGATTGCATTCATGGCTATTAAATTAAAGATGGATCTGATAAAGAGCATTGATTTCCATGACTGACGGATACACAACCAGGGGAAAATATTAGACGGAGAATAGAGTGGAGCTGTTGGGAGAATCTTAATCTCACCCATCCTCATTTTATTCCTCATATCATCCCTCTCTCATGCTTCAGTGAGCCTGCGGGGCCTCTCTTCATTTGTGTGTGAGTTGTGTTGGAAGTACGAACGAGTTAAGCAGGGTTCTGTATTTACCTAGTCAGCTTGGCTCTCTCCCGGCTACAGGCACAGGCTGCCCATGGAGGGGGAGCAGATAGGGGGGTGTTGGGGGGTTTGGGGGAGCCCAGGAACAATTCATGACGAGTAAGAACGAGCGGGGGTTTGATGTAAAGGGTGGAGCCATTCGTTTCGGGCAGGGCCGCATGCGAAGCGTCAGACAGGGAGGCCTGTTTGGGCAGGTGCAAGGAATTGGGTTTGGGGTTGGAGTTGACGTCAAGCTGCTGAGGAGACGGGCAAAGGGAGTGTGGGAGAGGGGGTGGGCTGTAGCCAGAGAGGCGGAGGGGAGGGGACGGGCCGGGAGGCACGGATTCGGGACTGGGAGCGACGGGACGCATACCCGGAGGTGCTCGGGTGTAGAAATGGTGGTGAGGGAGCGAGTAGGAAGAGCAAGAGGAGGAGGAGGAAGATGAGGAAGAGGGGTAAGGGGGAGGCAGCCTCTCCTCCTCAGGGGAGGGGTAGGTGTAACAGGAGTCCGACCAATTGGAGGATGCATCATCCGAGCTGCAATGATAAACATATCAATGTCTCATGGGGAACTGAGCCGGTCTCCAGAGGCTGAAATGCTGTTAAAGGTGACATAGTCATTAGTATCTAAAGAAGGTGAAGAAAAGTTGGGGGTATTGATTTGTTTTAAGTTTGGTCCATCACGAGGCAGGAAATCAGGCGAATATTAATTATTGTGTCAGGAAGGAGAAGTAAGGGCTCCAGGGGGAACAGCACAGAGGAAATAAAGAATAGGTGCTAATGAAAACCTCAATGGTTTTCAAATTACAAAAATGAAATAAACAGAAAAGTCAGTCACCTCATCCATTGCAGGGCCTTGCGACAATGGACTGTTATGCTGTTAATGATGCTTGGACTAATGACAAAAACAAAACACATAAATAATTCATGCACATGCAGCAATGAACCATTTCTACTGAACTATGGATGAACTTTGCTCAACTTTTTCCACACGTCATTACGTAAAACCCCAGCCTAAAGAGAAGTGAAAATCTTTTACTTGCGCCACATGATATACAGTATCACCACTCAAGCAGAAAATTAATTCTGAACGACTCCACACATGGCTCTACTAATTCAAGATTGAGAAAGTTTAAAGGAAAAAAGAAACATTAAGAACTTAAAGGGCAATCGCAAAGTTTAAAAACGACATGCTTCTTCATCAGAGGCGAGACACTGGGGTTCACACACACAGGTGAGAGGATGAACATTTTGTGGGGGGAAAAACAGCGACAGACAAGAAAACGTGGGTACGAGCAGACAGCGCTGTTCTGGTGTCAGTTGCAGGACGCAGCAGCACACGCGGCGGGGAGGCAGCAGCAGGTGGGAGGTGTGTGAGGTGGGGGAGGGGGAGTAAAACAGGAGGACAGCAGGGGGGCACGACAGCCTTACCTGGCTCGGTCGCTGCTAGTGGGAGGAGGGGTGGGGGAGGGGGAGGCAGCAAATTCCCCAGGCTGCTCGGGGAGGAGAGCGTCGGTGGACAGGGCAGGGGGGTGCACGCTCGGTGGCGTGGACGAGCATTTACGCGTAGAAGACGAGCCCCTGCGCGACACCCAAGTAGTGTCCATCACCCTGACACCCATGCTGCAGTGGGACAAAGATGCACAGCCAATCAAATCAAGGGAGGCCGTGTGTGTGGTTCACGGGGTCAGGTTTCCTGAACAGATCGTCAGGGGTGAAGTTGCCAGGGATAAGTTTCCCTGCCCGTCATCTATACCATTAGTGCTTTGAAAAGGCCGGACCCTGGATCAGCCTCTAGGGACACTGTACTTCCACCCACACAGCCTTGTATGGGTGTACTTTCGATCCTCAGCATGGAAGAACAAAAAACAACATTTTATCTACACAGTGTCCTGCTTCAATGTATAATTCCCTTTTTTATGATGATGATGATTTATGAGTAAAGTGTCTTTTGACTGCAACTTAAGAGCAGTTTGGATGGATTTAAGAATGAGATGATTGTTATGGTCACGTTGGCATTATAAAAAGGTTAAAAAGAAATACAGATAATAGTTTGACATTCTGGGAAACGACCTTATGTGCTTTCCTGAGATAGATGAGAAGATCGATACCACTCTCATGTCCGTCGAATTCAAAATGAAGCTAGCAGGCGGTTTTCTTAGCTTAGCATAAAGACAGGGAAACAGCGAGTCTGGCTTTGTCCAAAGGTAACAAGACCCGCCTACCAGCACCTCTAAAGCTCACTAATTAACACATTATATCTAATTTGTTTAATCTGTATAAAAACTGACATGTAAAAACGACAAGCTTATGGTTCTGGGTGTTACATGCCAGACTATTTCTTGGACAGAAGCTGTGACTTCTCTGGGTTTCTGCTTATCGCTGTAGGAAACTCAAGTGAAAAGTCTCAGTCGGTCCTGATTGGTTCACACAGCCTAGTATCGATTTCTCAAAGCTGGGGACACACATCGATGATTTCAACACCATATGCACTGCAGATATCAGATTAAAAAATACTGTAGGCGCAAAGTTACCAAACCAAATGGCAAATGCTCTGATGCTTCACTTCTCAGAAGGATGATGCAGGTTATCAAGTTATTAACATTTGCTTTTTAGCACCAACACATTCTGACCATTAAGTATGATTATTATAACAGTAAGGTGAGAAGTGGGAGAACTGATCTAATTTGTCAGACTGCTGTAGAGGAGAGTGTTTTCTTCCAACTCTGCAGTCCTCAACACTAAAAGGTATTTTGTAAAACTGCTCAGATATTTGCCGAAATGCAGGTGAAAGGTGATTACAAGCAGCAGACATCCACCTAGACAACCAAATATATTACCAGTTCCAACATAGACAGGAAGTTAAAAGACAAAACAACAGTCAGTGATTTTCCTTGTTGCCGAAACACATAAGGTTAATAATATACTATGTGCTTTAAAGGTGCTGGAGGGCTATTTTTAGCTGCAAAGATGCTACTCATGTAAACAAAGAAAGAAAGGCCGGCTTTTTCCGTGTCACCCCACTCTGTTGGAGACATTGAACTACAGGAGTTCAAGCAGACCTGACTGGAGCATTAAACACACATGACATATGACAATTCCTGTCAACAGGAAGCTCAGACGAACAGACATGATGAACAGGCCGATGAGAGGATGATTGGATTAAAATGATCTATACTGTACCTTTGTATCTTCCTAATGCTGCATAGTTAAAACAGAGACAAACACAATGAGGACAGGAGTAAAGATCGTGGAGTCTCACTGGGCTCATTAACAGCATCGTTATCAGAGCAGCAGAGGAACTTTGGCAGGATAAACTTTTAAAGACAAGAGCCAAGATGGAGGAGCGAATGGGGTTGCTGGCCTGGCAGGGGGCTGCAAGGGATGAGATTCACGCTGGGTGTAATGAGGAGAGCGATTTGAGGGGTGAAATGTGCTCTCCCTGAAGTGCTTCAACCACGTCAAAACCCAGAGAGAAAATTATCTTTCTGTTTAGCCCTAATTAGGTCAAACTTTCCCGAACGGATTCAAGAAAATTAGCCAAAGATAAACGACAAATGTGAGCGGGTTAGTTTGCAATGGTGACGAGACACAAAGCCAGGTCCTGCACAGAGCCTTGACCTTAACCCCATCCTTCACCTTTGGGATAAACTGGAACAAGCCCCTCAATAGTGCTGGGCTGTGTGGCGAATTTGATGTAGTCTGAATTGCAGGTCAAGTGATGCACATTGGTCCAAGACGTTTTTTTCTATACACAATCATTACTGCTGTAAAACAATTAATAGTTTTTGGGTTTGGGGAGCCTGTCGAAGCCCTTTCCCTTTCTTGCCAAGCTTTAAATTTAATACTACTCTCTTGTCTGTCCAGTAATTATGAAGCTGCAGCTAGCAGGCAGTTAGCTTAGCTTAGCATAGCACATCACAGCATAAAGACTGGAAATGAGGAAACAAGACAAAAAGAGCTGCCTAACGTTACCAGCACCTCTTGGCCATGAGAGGTGACTTGCTGGACTCATGGCGATGACAAGGCTCCTGGAAGTCACTGCTCCTGGCCAAGAAGTAGTTGGGGAGCAATGGTGGGAGCTTTAGACTGATTTCGTTACCTTTGTGCAGTCAGGCTCTGTATTTCCAGTCTTTTTGCTATGCTAAGCTAGCTTTATTTTTTACCATACAGACTTGAGAGTGGTATTAATTTCTCTCCCTGACTCTCAGAAAGTGAAAAAGTGTATTTCCTTAAATATCGTACCAGACTATAGTTTTAAAGTAAGATGTTTAACAACAACATATTCAATTCAATTTTATTTATGTAGCACCAATTCATAACAGAAGTTATCTAATTTCATAGAACATGTATAGACAGTACTCTAGCATGCATTTGGCACATTCATGTGTCTGCATACTAGCGTATTTTCCACTGTTGTCTTTTAGCTGCTATCTATCACTATTGAAGGCTTGAAATTATGTTTTAATACCTAATTTGTTAGCGCACCAAAGATGCTGCGGGCAAACTATTTTTCTCTGATTAAAAAAATCTCTAAAAATTAAATATGACACTATGCAGTTTTTAAAGCAACTTTACATCCATGTATATACGGACCTACATCTAAAATCATTTGCACATAAAAACTAAGACAGCCTCTCGTTTCAAAAGGAGTAGTTTCTTTGTGCTGACTGGTTCTGAAGAGTGTTCTTTGTGTTTCTATTGAGAGCTGAGCGCTATTGATCAGACCCAACACACACTCGGTCCGGGTTTAATTAGCTGGGCTACTTGTGGTCCCAGGGTTGCCGAGCTCAGACTCCCCGCAGGGCCTGATAAGACCAAGGGTGTATTAAAGCATTAAAGAAAGAGACACAGAGACAGACAGAGAAAGGGAAAGAAAGCGACTGACTGGTTTTCAGCTAATCCTCCTCCAAAGCTTGAGGATTGGCAGATTCCTCATTTCACAGACTAAATGTCATCTCTCTCACTTTACTTTTTTCTCACTTCCTTACCCCTCTCACTGGGCTACATAAAAAACCTGAAAGCAGCTACTGCAGCTGAAGTGTGATAAAATATTATTTCTGCCCACTTCATTGTGAAACTGAGTCTTTCACCGAGTTCACTTCGCACATGAAACTTGTGTAATCGGTAGGGAATTCTCTTTGTCTCGCTTCCTGTGTCTGACCCTGTCGAAAGGCAGTCATGCAAGAACTTTTACGGGCCTCTGCGTGGCCTTGTCTTGAAGAAAAATGTAAAGTTCAGCTGTCAGTTAGGATCCACCCTGAACGACGCTGTAAGGACACCGGAGGTAGAGGAGACTGCTGACTGATTCAGAGGCAGAGTGACATGATTGTGTGTGTAATCACTGGGAGGTTTTAGATGAGTGGGCCTGTTTGAGACCGGTTTCCTCTGACTTGTAGAAAGAGTCTTGTTGAAGCAGTTTTTCCTCACGGTTTTGGTTTATTACGTCAGCTCATTTAGATTTGGTAATGGCTGCAGTGCTTTAATGGTACGGTTTAATTATTGCACTACTGTCTTTTTTTCAGTGCCTCTGCTGATGCCAGAACTTTTCATCTAGCTCCGTCATCATGTCATATTTTTAATTTGTGCAGTACTTAGTTAAGCTTAGTTAAATAAGATAAACATGGTTAACAAATAAACCTGCTAAACATCAGCATGTTGGCTTTGCAATTGTGAGCATCTTAGCATGCTGACATTAGCATTTTAATTAATTTCAAGCTGCAGCGACACAACCTTGCTCATTTTTAGACATACACTCATTTGCTTTTTTTGCAGAGAGTTAAATGAGAAGATTGATATCACTCTCTCAAATCTGTGAATTAAGTATCATGCTAGAACCAGGGAGTGATTAGCCTAGCTTAGCATTACGAATTTCTGGAGTAAGAAACTACAAACTTGTAGTTTGTACATTTCTGTTTGTGTACAGATTAAACGATTAGATATAACATTGATCTGTGATTTTTATAGGTGCTGGTAGGAGGATATTTGCTTTCCTGGATAAAGCTAGGCTATCTGTTTTTCTCTGCTTCCAGTCTTTATGCTAAGCTAACCTCCTCCCGGCTTCAGCTCCATACGCACAGACATGAGTGAAATCAATCTTCCCATCTAACTCTCAGCAAAATAAGCGCATGTCCTAAAAAGCTATTTTTTAAACCTTCTCCAGTGACGATGTTTTAGGAGTCCGCTGCTAAAACTGATTAATAAATGTTTTTGTTGTTAGTGCAGAATAATCTGAATCTATCTATGACCGCTCTAAATGAATGAAATATTTACCTCATTTATTGTCTGTTACTCAGTTCTATTAATGACTCTTTCTGTTCCTGTTCTTTTGTTTTAGCCATCACAATCCTCAGTTACTAAAAACTCCTAAATGTGTTTTAAAAGAACATAATCCCAGTAGAGACGGAGGGGTCGTACCCGTCCTTCTTATAGAACTCCAGCATCATGTTGTCTGTGGCGACGCTGAGCGGCCGTCGACTCTGGTCGTTCTGCCTACGATCGATCGATTGATCCATGTCCGGAGACGGCATCGAGCTGTAGTTGGCATTGTGGTTGGTGTGGACGGGGCTCCCGTAGTTACCTGTGACGTTGAACTCGATTTCTAAGAAAGACAGAAGAAAAGGACAAGATACAGAAACAATTAAGTCTTTTATTTTGTGATGACGTCAATACCCCCCACTGTGGAAACAAAAAATAGATCTTCAAATAAGACTTCCAAATAAAAATCTATTTCCTCTTCTATTATCCATCCTCACCTCCGGGGAAGAACCAGTCTGCGTGCTGGATGATTGGCTCGATGATGCCGACGATCTGCAGGGAAACGGTGGTCATCATCTCTGTGATGTTACTGTAGCAGACAGAGAGGAGACAGAGACGGTTTTATGGCGGGACGTCGAGGAAATCATAAATCATACAAATTTACACTCAGGCAGCGATTTAACACATTTTCATGATATTAGAGAAGCAATAAAATGAGAAAATTAAAACCATTTTGGAAATGTTGGCTAATAAAATACTAATTAAAAGTAAGAGGGGGATAAAGAGTTTGTATGATTTACACAGAGATATAAAGGGAGGTGCCCTTCACCATTTTCCAACTGCTTAGTCATCCTCATCATGAATATACTTTATGATAAAACATCTCCTGGAGATGTTAAAGCCTGGAGCCTATTGGCCATTTTGTTATCAATACTTGTAGCACTTTGAGCTCTAAACAGCATCATGATTTTCAGCAGCTCAAATTTTCAAGTCCTTCTTTTCTGGCTGTCTTCACATTTTGTTAGAAGTTTGAGCTAAAAACAAATGTTTCAAGACTTCAGCAGCTGTAGAAATTAAAACATTTTAGCTTTAACTTGGTTGCCTTTCAGCAGAATCTACCATAACATAGATTAGTAGATTAGAAAATTAACTTATGTCCTCACATAACTTACTAGGATAAAGAGGATAAGGCTGGCGATATTCTATATTATGTTCCACAAGAAGACCAAAAACGACATGTCAATCCATCTAAATGCTTTCTGAATCCGTGTATGTTTCGTTCTTAGATTTTTTTGTTTCAAAACCAAAAAGTCGTTCTTTGGTTTACAAACTGAGCCTCCTGCTTTTCTAATTCAACCTCACCTACATTTAATCAGGCACCGCCCTCGTCCAAGTGTATTTGCTGTAGGTTTATAATGTTTAATCAAAGCTACAATAATCAGGCACATTAAATATCAAAAATATTTTTCCGTTTTGGTTTAAAAAAAAACAAAAAAAAACAATGTCTGTTTTTTTGTTTTCTGTTTATCTGTTTTTCCGTTTTGGTTTTAAAACGGACGAACCATACACATTGTGCATGGTTTCATTCTTTGATTATTTCGTTTCAAAACACAATCAGAAAAACCCAAAAACAAAGTCGTTTTTTTGTTTTTTTCTGTTTTAAAACCAAAACGGAAAAATATTGATTTTGATATTTAATCCGTCTGATTTGAGTAGCTTTGTGTGTTACACTTGATAAACCTGCAGCAGATACACTTGGGTGATGGCGGTGCCTGATTAAATGTAATTAAGATGAGCTTGAAGATCAAAATAGCTGCAGTACCGGAGGCTACAACTATATAATATTGGCTCAACGTTTGTAACTCACTCGAAACTGGAACAGGAAGCTTTCCTGAGAATCCTCAAGGTTTTTAAGATTTCTTCTGTATCAAATTAATTCAGTGATCGTTGTCAGTACATCCAATGTTACACAGCAAACATTCCAATTTTCGTTCAGCTTTCCAACAGGACAGGCTTTGGATACACACACAATACTTGTTAGATTTAGTAGTAAAAGTAAAATTTAGAATATAACCAGCCTCATTCTTTAAGTACCACATGTGTAAGCTGTATTTTATACTACTATTAAAGATATATAAACTACTGTAACTGTGCATCTCTGCTTTCTTACCCTTCGTTGTGCATCCACAGCAGGTTCGGTCCGAGGACGATAGCAATGTTTCCAGGCGTCATTTTGTTCACATCCTGGTCCTCAGTCAGTTTGGAGAGGAATTTGATCAAATACCTGTTTATACAGATAGAAAAAACAGGTCAGAAAACATTACTTATAAAAACATTACATTAATTTAGCTGAAACCTTTGTCCAAAGCAGCTTACAATAAATAAGTTCAACCTATTTAAGAAGAAAAACAACATAATGTTTGGTGACACAGTACTTTGAGAGATGATCTGATTGTTTCATCTGTATCTCAATATCCTCCCCTCACTAGTGTATTTAGTTTGTACAAGGTACAACAAGGTACAAGGTTGTTTATTTGTCATTATACAGCACAAGGCTGCATAACAAAATGAAATTTGTAGTCCCTTTGTGCTACACACACAACATATAATTAAGTGTAGGCCTATTAAAATATGGTAACATTTAAAATAAAATAAAACAATACAGTTATTTATATACATATATACAGACATGTAAACATCCTGAGCTTTCCACAGTGCATTTTTGAATTTGCATTTTGGGTGAATGTAAACAGCAGCAAACAGATGATAATATGAAAGTTTCATCTTCACAATAAACAGTCTGACATTTGGGAAACAGAGTCGATCTTGACTGCTTTTGTGCACCAAGCATCATCGATTTAAAACGCAGTCCACCTCCTCTCATCTTGCCAGAGTCTTGCGCTGGAACATGGACCACCTGCCGATGTTGATGGGGCAGGTCTCCGTAACGCTGTTGTACGTTCCCTTGTCTCAGCGTTCGTCCCTGTGTTATCTTTTCCTGGCACTCCTAGTGTTTTGTTCTGTGTTTTTTTTTTATTTTACTTCCCTAGTTCTTGTGGTTCATTTGGATTCCATACGTTACCTGTTTCCTATTGGATTCGTTTGCCTGTTTTAATTGCCTTCCTCTAATTTTGATCTCTGCCTGGTAAATACCGAGCCGTACTCGTTAATCCAGGTCCAAGTTTCCCACCCTGATTCTTTTAGGTTAAAATAAAAGGTAAATTTCCAAGACTTATACTGTATGTAGGTGTCGTGGTCATGGTTAGAACTAGAAGACCGTACTGAGCAAAGCTTATTATTACAGCAAACTATCATTACTATATTTCAGTCTCTTTGTGGATTTCCTAAGATGCAAAAATGGGCCAGTGTGTTTCTGTGGCTCTCCGAGAGCAGCTGAGCTGAATGACTCATCCTGAGCTCCTACAGTTGAATGAACATCAGGCAGCTCATTCCAGCGAGCAGCAATCATCTGGACAGGTCTGACAGGTCTTCTCAGAGGAGGACTGTCTAAAAATACGCCTTATTTGTGCGATTTGATGATGACACTGACAAGTGCTGCAGTATCTTGCTCTTTCAATTTCTCTCCCATCCCTTTCCCTCTCCCTCGTCGTGCCTCTCCCCCTCTTTCCTTTTGATCACGAGACAAGCCCTTCTGCAGATATCCACGGCTCGTCTTAATCAGGCAGCATATACAGCAACACCTCAGCCAAAAGGCCTCTTTCTCAGCACCATTTCACACAGAGGTCAGTGTTTTTTTCTGTCAGGTGTCGATTAGAAGCACACAACGAACCAGCCTCATGGACGCATGGAGGGATTTTTCTTCAGTTCACTGAAACTCTTGATTTGAGGAAACAAACTGATGGACGAAAGGTTTCACTAAAGAGTGAAGAGAAAGTCGGAGGGAAGGAAGAGGGCGAACAGGGCCACGTTCTACAAACATTTATATGATTGATGATTTGACACAAACCTTGATTTTTTTCTGGAGACTCTCTAAATTATGAATTAGTATTAAGAATCAACTGACGGAAAACCTCAAATCTGTTGGGTAAAAATCCTACCAGCGGTCAATACACTTAAGCCTGATCCTCTGTGATCCAACATAAGGATTCAAACTAAGTTTCTAAAGTTAGCCACCCTACCCGCAGGCTAACTTGCAGTGGTTCAATTGCAAGTTAGGTGGTGCAAGGGAGTTCATTTAGTGAACTGAGATGAGATTTTGTGCTACTGTTAGTTTTTTGTCTTGTTAGACTCTTTGCTGAGTGTTGAATTCTTCCAGAATGCAAATATTTTCTGCTGGAGTGAACTGAGCTGAGCAGTTTGACGTGGTTGCTGAGTCAGCAATGTTTTTTAATTTGAAAAAAAGGCTTTATTCACCCAAAACCCACAGCACATTAGTCCTACTTACAGTACGATAGTCAAGAACCAGACAGCTTTGTGCAAAGCGAGAGCTGTCTGAAGACTGAACTAATCATTTTAGCTGGCTCACTTCGATGGTGGCCTGGATAAATGAAGCCACATTTGAAGAAACAGGGCCCAGGAGAGGACCACAAGGAGTGAAACATGGAAACACTGACTCACTTAAAGTTGCTGTTGTTGGCTGGGGGTAGTTTCTCACAGGCGTTGAGGAGAGCCTGCAGTCTCTTGTCTTGATCTTGAATGCTGCAGGACAAAAAGAGGTTGAACATGTAAAAACTTGAAGTTCTAAAGAAAGGCAGATCATCACAAACAACAACAACATGATACTGAAAAGATACAGACTTGGAGGCCTGGATCCAGTCGTTGTAGAGTTCGTATGTCATTAAAGGCTCAGGGAGCTCTCGCAGGTAGGACTTCAAAGCTCCTGGAGAGAACAAAATAATGAGATAAATGCATTTGTCCACATACAATGCATATATAATGTGGATATTCCTGGGCATTCCTATGGAAGCCCAGTGTTAAATGACCCATCTCTGGGCTCTGCAGTGGGTTATCAGTCTGCATTGTCATAAATGAACTGGGCCTTCTGACATGCAAAGCCATTCTCTCGCCCCTCCGTAACTTCCCTTAAGCTGCCTTTAAATCCTACTTTCATCCAAGCAAAGAGCATATACTTAAGGTATAACTCGGCCACCGTTATCTGAATGCTATGGCCCGCTCAGTTGTCACATCACCATCACTGTTTATCTACTTCCACTAGTTTTGGCATGAGGATGGAAAATATAAAACACACAAATACAATTAAATGATTCTTTGCATGATGGTAATTTCTGGTAATATATAGTTATGTGCTTGCAAAAAAATCTTTCTCCCATGACTCACTCGGAAATGAGACACCATTATAACTCCCCACCTACACAAGTACAACAAGCACTTTAAAATAAACAAAAACTATTTCCGAACACTATTTGATCAGAACTAGTGGGTGAAATTTTCCAGTGCTGACGAGGTAGGCGACGGCTGACTGAGCTTCTCTCTGACTCGTCTTCTTCTCTCTCTGGTCTGCTGCGTTCATTTCCCCCGGGGATGCGTGGGATGGATGACAAACAACAGAGTCAGGGCGTCCCTCACTGGGAGACAGATTGGAGGCTGTGTGTCTGTGTGTCTGGTTCAGTGTATATACAGGCATGTTGTCGGTGGTTGGTGCTAAATAAACACATTACATGCAGGGAATTATGTTGAAACTACAGTAGACGCTCCTCTAGTTTGCTATATTAACAAAAAAAAACCCTGCTGGTTTTCATTGAGGCTGATGTGAGATGAACCACTGGCCACCACCCCCAATGGGACAGGCTCACAAATTAGATTTGCTGTTAGAGCTAACCCAGTTTAATTTGGGATCATTAGACAGGGATATGGCCTCAACTAAGATCCATCTCTCTCCTACTCCACATGCTCCAGTAGACAGCTGACATTTACATTTATTGATTCAGCTGACGCTTTTATCCAAAGCGACTTACAATTGCTATACATGTCAGAGGTCGCACGCCTCTGGAGCAACTAGGGGTTAAGTGTCTTACTCAGGGACACAATGGTGGATGTCTCACAGGGGGAATCTCCCACACCAAAGGCAAGCATCTTATCTATGCGCCATCACCAGCTTTAGTGGTTTTCATGCACATTTGCACTCACATGTAGAGGAGCAGGAGTACTGTACGTGGAGTCGGCTTGTTCTTGAAACCAGTTTCAACTTTTACCAGCGTTCAAATAGAAACTGTCATGCATTCATTCAGGATGCAAAATCTAAATGTAAATCACTTGTTTTACCCTGATGAATTCCACCTCTTCATGAGGAAGTGCTCGTTCATAAGGTCTGATCATTAGCATGATTGGCGACCCTAAAATTGCCACGTAAAGCTTCCTGTTCTGTTTGTGAGAAAGTTTCATTCACAAAAAATGCTACCAAAGAGTTAAAATAAGGAAACTTCACAGCGCTGAGCTTTAAGTTCTGCACAGCAGACAAAAACATAAATTTAGCTTTATTTGAAGATTAGAATGTTTTCCAAGCAATTAGAAAAGAAAATATTGTACCGCTGTTGATTATGTGTCAATGACAGCTGTAATATGAGTGGAATAAAGAAGGAATGGTTTGACATGAAGTTAGATACTAAGAAAAGTCTTTCTAAAGCAACTAACAGAACACAGAGATATTAGACAAGAGATTATTATAACCTACAGTAAGTAAAGTTAAACTGCCGGGTGCAACAGAGGACGATACTTGACAGATACCTGTATAAAGGGTCTTTATAATTTTCTACAACTGAAATGTAGAAGTTGCTATTCTGAAATATACCAATAAAATCATAAAATCTCTGTAAACTGGCAAGCCATGATAATAATGATAATACAGACGGGGGTTTTTTTCTGAGAAAAGCCGACTATCTGTTCATGGCTTGTAGTACAACAGACGTAAATTTTGTTTGTGCCTACTGTAACAGAAAACTAAGTACGAGTAAACTGATGAATGCCAAATTCTCTAAAATACGTGCTACTTAAGAATGAATCTGTTCATGCATAAAGCCCAATAATTGTCGTTCAGAAATATCTTCCACAAAACTTAAATAAATGTTTAACAAAAAGGTTTTCTTCACTGAAATCTGGATATACTGTCGCATCAAGTTTGATGGTCTCTCTGGTAGAGTGTGCGGCCCCCACCTCTAATAAATGGTTAAACCCGTTCCAAACCCTTCTTAATAAACAATCATTGCCTTTTATTGGGTTTTTGTGTTTAGAGAATCCTTTTCTTTTTGTGCGTCCTATGTATAGACAATTACTCTAGTAACAGTACAAGACAGTAAACCACAAAGGTGTTACAGTTGGTAAAATGTATCTGGTTGTTTTGCTTTTTAAATCGGGAAATACTCCTGTTGTAATAACATTAGAGCAATAATTACAATGGAGCAGCTTAAAGGTCCCCGAGGGCTTCTTTAGTGAGGTAAAAATTATTATTATTATTATTATAGCTCCTTAAAAGTTGTTATTTTGGAGATACAAGTGTGTCATCTGAGAAGCAGCAGTCAGCTGCAGTAAACAAGCTCCAACCTTATATAAATAAAAAAAGAGAGAGATCAATAACGGCATCATAAAAGCTTGAAAGCTTTTCCTTCTTTTGTAGTCTTGTCATGGTTCTAGTTTAAAAGAAAATCAGTGACAGCAACAAAAAGACGCCACGAAAAGAGATCTTGTTTTTGGTGCAGCCTCCGCAGAAGATGAAGAATGTGTCTGACACTAATCCCGGTTAGATTTGGAATTTAGCACTAGACATTTTTGTGATTGTTTATTGAACACCTCTAATAAAACAGCAGATATACAGAAGAAATGGACAAACACAGTTTTGTTTTTCTTGCAGCCGAGAAGTGAACTGAATCCTAATCAGGTCTAAAGTGATCTTTTAACTCATGTGTGGCCCTTTGATAAGAATTCACTGCTGAGGTTTCGAATGACAACAGCAGAATCAGCGATATGTGCAAGAGAAATAAACATAAAATATAAATATATATAAAATATGTACATATAAAGTGGTAGGAATTTCTTTGATGAAGGCGACCAGCGGCTTTATTATGATGTCCATTCCCACAACAATTTTCCCCTTACTCTGTGAGGAAGTGAAGGTAGATAGCTTACCTGCGATGGCATGTGGGTCTGCCGAGTACTCCTGAACATCTAGCACCCCACAGTCCAAAGACGCCTTCAACTTCTTCAGTTTGGAGGCCGAAGGAGCAACTCTGAACAAACCCTGAGACACAAAATGTGTCAGCATGAGTTAGACTTCACTTTACTCCCACAGTCATGAAATGATATACACGGGTCTAATTCCTACTGGGAACAGGGGGGGACATGTCAGTGTAGGCAGCCCTAACCGTGTTTGACGCTGTATGCAGCCTAAAAGAATAACAACTACTACACTGCTACAGTATCTCCCTCCCAGTGGTGAGTAGAGTATTGTAAATCTTTACTCAAGTAAAAGTAAAAATTACCATGACAAACCTACTGAAGTATAAATTACAGTACTTGGTCATTAACTACTACTACTACTAATAATAAATATGTCACATTCAACCACCCAAGTAGTTTAAAATAGCTCCACCTCAACCAGCTACAAGATCATACTGCTTACACGGTAATGCATTAACAATTATAATGCATTAATAATAAAGTACTACAATTATGTAATGTTTTCCAGTATATAATTTTACAGTCTGAAAGGGGCCATTCTGCATAATGAGTACTTCATTTGATCATCAGCTTCAGATGAAATTCTCTGCAGCCATACCAAAACATTATCTATGACGTTCAACAAACATCTAATTACTGTCTAATTACTGTAATGTAATGTAGATGGACGGATGCAGTGTGTTTGTTGTGCAGTCTGACCTCCTCCTGCATGCCACATTCCAGCAGCATGGTGACACAGGCCTCGATGGGAAAGGCAATATCTCTCCCGCTGAGCGCTAAGTGCTCCTCTAATGGTTTCCCGTAGCACGGCTTCTCCACCCAGGTCTCTGTTAAACACACACACAGTTACACAAACATGCACAAAACACAGCAGCAACTCTACTTTTGTGATGCGGTTAAATTTCACTGAATAATTCGCTGCAGATGCTTATTCTATATATTTTCTGGCTAAGCTTAAAAAAGGGACCAAAAACCTATTTTCAATACTGGTTCTTCTGCATGAGAGATTTATGTATTTGTGGGGGTTTTGGCGGTGCTCTTCTCACTAGTTCGAAGGGGGCGGGGCTCTGTTGGAAAAAGGTGCTGTCACATATTTATACGGACCAATCAGATCTTTTTGGCCTTTATTTCAGATAGTGGAGATAGGATTGAGAGAGGGTAGATGCAACGCAGCAAAGGGCCACAAGCTGAACTCGAACCCGGGCCGTTGTGATAAGGACTCAGCCCTGGACAAACTCTACCAACTCGTAAATTTCTGACTTCCAACTAGAAAAAGTACCATGAAACAACGGTTGAAGTCGGAGTTCCTACTTGTGAACTCAGATAAAAAATATTTACCCCTAACTTTAGAATGAAGCAGCTGAACGACGTCACACAACAACGGCAGCTACCATTAAAGCACACATTAGTAAATCGTAAACCACAAACTGAAAGGCAACATAATTTCTATTTGCCTGTATTTAATTAAAATAATACACAGCCTACTATCATATAGTAAAACCCGTTCTGCATAAATTGCTACACATTTGTGCACATTATCACCATATTTTTTGCTTCTTCTACTAAGTGTAATAAGTAATGACTAAACATTCATGAAATATCTACTTTGAATCATTTAAACCATTGATGAACCCCACAAAGAAGATATTGTTTTCAAACAGCACTTTGAGGTGCATACAATTCTCGCCGGGCATATAGAACTGAGCACAGCCCTGCACCTGCACAGGTAGCCTACAAGAACAAAGGATCCACAGGCCTGATGTGATAAAATAAGCTGCTGTGATAAAATAACTTTGTTGCTTATTTAGTCACAAATATTTAATGCTATAGACAAAAACTTCAGATCTGAAACCAAGTTTTTAGGTGCTTTAACCTAAAAAAAAACCAACATGTTGGCTGAGGAAGTACAGACAAGGTCCACCTTTCACTTGCATTGACCGTATTTATTCTAATGCTGAGAACCTACACATAGGGCATTGAAAATGTAATTACACAAGTAAATTCCCACAACAGGAACACAAATAGTTTCCAAGCAATCATAAACACATGCAAATGCATTTGGACAGGTTCTCATTGTGATGTGAACTGCGGCAGAGCCAAAGGATGCAGTAAGTGAAGGAAAACGATAACACACAAAAAAAGACTGCATCATGAGTGTTCGTCTCTTTGTCTGCTGGTCTCAAACTCACCCTGATGAGCTTTGATCTGAGGCAGAACACTTTGAAGCAGCTCTAATGACTTCCTGTGGTACTCCGCCTGGACTTCTATCAGCTAGACGAGACAGAAAGAGATCAGAGAGTCTGCTGATGGACAAGCAAAATATTATTGTTCCTTCATTAATGCCACAGTCTGGAGAGATGTACTTACTGTCTGGAAGTAGCTTGCATAGTCAATTTCTTTGGCCACAAAACTGTACATGTCTGCTGATAACTGATCCTGGGGAAAAATAACATTTATAACATTTAAACATGAGCAGTGAGGAAGGCAGAATACTATTATACAAACATAAAACATGTGTTTTAAGGACCCTTTTCAATGCAGAAATTTTTTTATAGTAGGAAATGCACAGGTGAAATTAATTACACTAATGATAGCCGCAGGCTCTTGGGTCCTGGATTGTGCATGCTAGCTCACTAGGACACTTAATAGAGCTGAGTCTTCAAAAATGTTTTTAGTTACACCTGAGTGAGTGAGTGAGTGAGTTTCCTGCTACCGTATAAAAGGTAAAACTGTTATCAATTAAATGTGTCACCTCCATCATGGCATGTTTATCTGTATTTGGATGTGAAACAAAATTAACAAGATTTTGATTTTTGCATAATATCTAAATCCTGTGAATACTAGGGCTTAGCACAAGGATGACCTGTCCAAAATTTAAATGTATAGTCTTTCAGAGAGGCAGGATTGCTCAGATTTGACAGGTGCATGTGTCGTCTAAATGCAGTTGCAATTCCATTATGTGTTAAAGAGTTATAGTAACGCATGGGAAACAGGCCGCACCTACAGGGATTTGGCAAACATTCATAGGAAAACGGTGTGGAATAAAAATATATAGCCTAACAGCTGTGCCCACTGCAGGTCCTGGAGAGCTCCAGCGCTTCATATTTTCCATCTCTCCTTACTCCACACCACACCTGTTTATCTGAGTTGGGCGTGTTTAGCCAAACAACAGCTGTTTAGGTGTAGGGCAGAGAAGTTAAAGATGGAAAACGCTCAAAGAAAGCAAAACTAATTATGGGCAAATGGTGCTTTATTTACTTTAATGTCTAAACCTTCCAAGAAATTTAATTGAAATCCATTTTATGTAGGTTTTGAGAATCATGAAAGTGCACATTGATGTTGTTTTAGCTCTGTCTTTGGTCCCCACAAATCATGAGAAATAATCTGGCTCCTTAGCTGGTAAATGCTCCACTATGTTCACCAGCTAGTCTCTACCTGTGTCTGTCAGCTGCTGCAGGGAACAACGGTGAGAGCGTCCCAAAACAGTTAAGTTGGGACAACAAAGTAAAACCAATAAGCTGAAAGATGCTAATACGCTACGTAGAGCTGAAGAGAACCACCGAGTATAAAAAATAAAGCCACTTCTTTCACATTACAAATAGTAATTTGAACCATTGATAAGAGATCGAGATTAGAGCAGTTCTAACCAAATGGATCCCCTACATTTAAGATTACCTGAAAGAAAAGCCATTTAATTTATAGCATAATGGAAATAAACAGTGAAGTTATTGTGAAGGCGATCACTGACTCGACAGATCTCCATGCGGTTGGCTGCCTCCTCCATCTCTTCCCTGAGGTGGTCGGCCTTGGCTCCTCCTGGCTGCAGGTTGCTGGACAGTCCTGAAGACTTGGTGGATTGATAAAACCTGGCAGCAAAACATTGCTTTTTTGTTAGAACATTGTTAGAATAAGCAGACATCCTGAAAGTTTGAAACTGATAAACACAGCATGTTAAACCACACAGAATTTTTTTAATTCTCCTTCAGCAGCTTAAAACCTTTGTTCCTCAGAGTGATAATCACTGACAACAAAATCTGACAGCTACTCATGGCAAATTCTGAAAAACTCTAGACTATATATCCTCATTCATTCAATTTAAGCTATTTTCTGTCTCTCCTGTTCCCTGTCTGTTTGAGACTTTCTGTCTGAGTTGTGTCTCTCGGCGTGGAGATAATATGTCGCGCTGCCAGAGGAGCTCAGCAGCATGATGGGAAAAATTGTCTCAGATTTGGGTCACCCAAAAAAAAAAAAAAAAAAAACAGACTGACTGGACTGCAGTGAGGAAAATCACATTTCTCCATGTCCCTGACATTAAAATGACAGTGAAGCAGCACAAAGAAAGTGTGGCGAAGAAAGTGTACGTTTCAGCGAATTAGAAAACTTCCGATTGGAAGGGAGCAAAATCTGCAGTGACATGATGATTCCAGCGAAGTCAAGGATTTCACACCTGTCCTAAAGAAGTTTAAACATATTCAACACTGAAATATGTTGAGCTGCAGAAGGTTTTGCAGCTTTTGAGCCAGAAAGACCACAAAAACATTATATCATCTTTAATAATCTACAGTTATCATTGTTCTTTACTTAAACACACCCTGTGGAGTTTTCTTTTAAATAAACAAAAGCTTACATTCAGTGTTTCCCACCAAAACAGTTTGTGTGAATTCTGAAGCTCTAACAAATGTGTTCATCATAAAAAATGTTGTTTAGGTATTTTAAATCACGGATTGTTTTACATGTTTGCTAGCAGTCTTCTTCTTTGCTTCTTTTCTGGCACATTACTGAATTTCTTTGCGTCTTTCTTTAACTGTATTTTTTTTGCTTTTATCTTGTTATCCGTTTTATATGTGTTATTGTATTTTCACTTGTGAAAGCACTTTGTAACATGCTTTTGAAAAGTGCCCTGTAAATAAAGATTTTTATGGTACGTGGCCGTACCTGCTTAGAGTTGTTAGAGGTCAAAAACTCCACGGGGAACTTTTAATCTTTATTATTTGCAGAATTAAATTCACCTTAAAAAACATGATATTATTATTATTAAAGTAATCTAGTCATGAGGAGAACTGAGGCCTGTAAAAAAACCCAGACTAGGCACGGAGGCTACACATTTGTAGTCATGCTAGCAGCTCTATCGATGGCAATGTGGGTCCATATATATATATATATATATATATATATATATATATATGCAGCAGCTATTAGTTGGGTTACAAATTTAAATTTGACCAAATGCCTCCAAAAGCTGTACTTGTGAACATGGTAAACATTAAACTGGTTGAACATCAGCCTGTTAGCTTTGTCTTTGTGAGCATGTTGACGTTAGCATGGCTGTAGACTCTCAGAAAACCTGATTTACAAACTTGGAAGTGGAGTTTTAGAGACATCTGGGCATTTTCCAGGCAGGGAGGGTCCAATAAAAAGACACTAAGCAGTGTTTTTTTCTTCTTCTCGCTTCCAGATTTCAAAACATCAACTTACCAACAAAGCTATCCAGGAATCAATGATATAATTGTTGCCTTTGTACTGGAAATACACATAAATGTTAAAATAATTATTTAGGCCTTGAGGGGTCATTAACAAGAAATCAGCACAGATTGATCTACTAACAAGTATTGTAAGCAAGATCCTCTGTGCCGCAGAGCTCCATTGTTGTCCAAAAACTAATTAAAACAAATCAATGGGCCTCACTGTTGCACTGGGTGACATGTTCCTTCATCACTATAAACACACACACTGCAGTTTATTTTGACTCAGTCCCACACACACCGTCCTGCTGCCCCAAATACTCACTAGAGCACAACATGTAGATTCATCCGCCGCTGAAAATAGCCCTCAAGAAATGCACTATTTCCTCCTGTTTGTTTGATAAAATCTACAGTGACCAGCTGTGAGAGTGTATGTAATGTTTGTGCTCCCCTTTTTAAGGTTTATATGTTGATATGTTCCACTGAGAGTAGGCGTACTGTTGTCAATGTATCACGAGCCTTTCAGCCAAAACTTTAAGCCAAAAACGTTCCAATGAAACTGGCATTAAGTAAGGTTTTCACACTCTGACAGCAGACTGTAGTGTGAGGAGTGCTGGCTAGTCCAGACACACGGTGGTTACAACTTCACTGTGTGCAATCAAATCTCAATTATATTCACTGGGAAGCTTCAGGACCAGTCAATTCACATGGGGATGGAGTTTCTCAGATCACATCCAAGTCTCTCTCTCACAACACAAAATAAAGTCACACATAGTAACAGACTCACCGTGTGCGTGCAGAGTCCATGTCCAGGACCAGTTTTGCTAAATGTTTCCTTTGTTTCTGGATATTTGGGATTTCCACCTGAGAGGACAGAGAGTTTTTCCTTCAGTCTGTTGTTTGTTGATGTGAAAGAGGACGAGAGACAGACTCAGTATTGTCAGAGGCTTTGCATCTGTTCCTTGGTCTCATGAAGATTCGTTTACTGGATAATTACAGAGCAATCAGAATGAGTCTATTGTACAGTGCATCCTGTATAAGGCTCATGTAGGTGTGCTGCCATGCTGAAAAGCCGTGCTTTTCAACAGAGAGATTAAAGTGCAGGTTTGCCTTATTCCTTTTAATGGGTTAAAAACAACTATTTCTCTTGTTTTGCCCCCATGTTTTAAAATGGTCAGACTCATGTGTTGTATTTTTTTTTTTTAATATACAAAAAACCAAAGAGGGTGTTTTGAAGGTATTCAGGTTCTCAGTTGTGGCCCCGAGACTGTGAAATGAATTGCCTCTTCATGTCAGGCTGGCCCCCAGCACACTAAAAAGTCACCTTTACTCCTTGGCGTTTAACCCAGTTTGAGAGTTGTATGTTGTTGTTATTTTATGGTCATATTTGTTATTTATTTATTTATTAATGGATGGATTCATGTCAATGTACAGCACTTTGGTCAACCTGGGTGTTTTTAAATGTGCTTTATACATAAAGTGGGATTGGAGCAGTTGAACTTAAAAAAAATGGGACTCGTGGATGATAACTACTGTCAGTAAGTCTAAAAATAAAGCAGGTACTTTTCTTCATTTTATTGTGGGAACGTTCTCTTGTTTTCCTTTTTCGTTATCACAACAAGAAGTGAATATTCCAACTATTCTAATACTGAAAATGTGTTACCCTGTGTATTTATGTGTTATTTTATTTATACTTTGTGCCCCTTTCTCAGTTTATTGTCTTGTTTTACTTGTACTAACTACTTTTTGTTTCTGTTCTTCATTGAGTTACCGAAATGTGTTGTCTGTGAGTGCATTGTGTTTTTTATTCTCTGTCATCACACAGTGTCGTTTCTGTACCTCTGCAAGGTCGTAGAGAGGCTCGATGACGTCTCTCTCGATGGTGAGCTCGAACAAAATGAGCTCCTGAGCGAGTTTGTCCTGCGTGTCGCCGCAGAGCTTCAGCATCTTCCTGCAACAGACAACAGGACCAGGAAACATCCATGAACAGTTGGGGGTGATCAAACAAAGAGCATGCGTCACAATGTGAAATGTAGGTCTCTGAGGTTGTCACTACCACAGCTCTCCTGAATAATGCAATGTCTTTTACATGTTTTGTTTTCTGAATATATCTATGTACTTTCTTTTAAAACTCTGTAATAAACAACAGTGATGTCTTTACATTTACTGTATGCATTAAAGCAGCAAGGTGATGTAGTACAGTCTAATTCACTACAGTGGTGGATATAAACATAGCTTGACATCAACATGAGCACATAAGACATTTTTACTTCCTGTATTTTTCTCTTTCAGAAATAAAAACACAGAGATGAATTTATTCCATAGACTTTTTTTAATTGTCATCCAGACGTCACCTGTATTTGACCTGTTGGCTCTGAGAGCTCAACACACTGCAACTTAAGAACTCATGAAAACTAGACAAAACACAAGGAAATAAAATTTTTAAAAAAGTTAAGAAAACAGCTTCCTCAGTTCGACATAAGCGGTTAGAGAAAGTGCAGCATAGTGAGAAAACACAACCAAATACTGAAATGCTACAAGCCACACAAAACACAATGGAAATCAGTTACAAACTGTTTAATTAATTTGTGAATGGAAATGAGCGAACAATGCAAGTAACATGATTTTTACACTGCGTTCCAAATTATTATGCAAATTATATTTTACACTGATTTTCCTAATTAGTCAATACAAATGACAGTCAAGTCATACAGTTTGGGTATAACTCGAAATTTCATTTAACAAATCACCCAATGGTTTGTTTTATTTTTTCAAAAATAAAAAAAATGCAAAATACACTGTTCCAAATTATTATGCACAACAGAGTTGCAAAAACATTTTATAGGTTGTAAAGAACTGAAAATAGTAATTTGTTGAACTTGCAGCATTAGGTGGTAATTTTTACTGAAATCAAAAGCTATTTCAATCAAACACATCTTAACAGGGCAAGTTACATGTTAAAATAGGACATCTTTGATATCACCTTCGCAATTCTTGCATCCATTGAACTTGTGAGTTTATGCAGAGTTTCTGCTTGAATGTCTTTGCTCCCAGAGCTGCTGTGCTGCGAACTGCCTCCCACCCTCATAGATCTTTTGCTTGAAGATGCTCTAAAGGTTTTCAATAGGGTTGAGGTCAGGGGAGGATGTGGGCCACACCATGAACTTCTCTCCAGCAGCTAATGACACAGAGGTATTCTTTGCAGCATGAGATGGTGCATTGTCATGCATCAAGATGATTTTGCTAAGGAAGGCACGGTTCTTCTTTTTGTACCATGGAAGAAAGTGGTCAGTCAGAAACTCTATATACTTTGCTGAGGTCATTTTCACACCTTCAGGGACCCTAAAGGGGCCTACCTGCTCTCTCCCCATGATTCAGGCCCAAAACATGACTCCGCCACCTCCTTGCTGACGTCGCAGCCTTATTGGGATATGGTGGCCATCCACTTCTCCATCCATCCATCCACTTCTCCATCCATCTGGACCATCCAGGGTTGCACGGCACTCATCAGTAAACAGGACTGTTTGAAAATTAGTCTTCATGTATTTCTGGGCCCACTGCAACCGTTTCTGCTTCTGAGCATTGGTAAGGGATGGCCGAATATTAGGTTTATGCACAACTGCAAGCCTCTGGAGGATCCTACGCCTTGAGGTTCGCAAGACTCCAGAGGCACCGGCAGCTTCAAATACCTGTTCGCTGCTTTGTAATGGCAGTTTAGCAGCTGCTCTCTTAAGCCGATGATTTTGTCTGGCAGCATCCTTCCTCATTATGCCTTTACCTGCACAAACCCGTCTCGGCTCTGAATCAGCCACAAATCAGTACGATGATCACACTTAAGTTTTCGTGAAATATCTAATATTTTCGATTGGGCTCACCTGGCAAACTAATAATCACAGGTGTCTGAGATTGATTTCAGTGATCCAAAGAGCCCGGAGACAAAATACCATCCATGAGTTTGATTCAAAAACTAAATATTTAATGTTTATGACACATGTTTTGCTGGTTATTAGCATCCCAATTAAAATAATGGCACATAATATCTGAATCATGCAATGATAATGTTAAAGCTTACATTTTTAGCTCATTTCATTTAGTGAATCAAAGTATTTTGTAACTCTTGTGTGTGCAGCGTGTTTCTGTATTTGGTTGTGTTTTCCCACTTTGCAAAGCTTTTTTTTCCTTAAAGCTGTGTCATCAAGTTAATTAACATGCTTTCTACATTGAAATCAGAAATCAGAAATACTTTATTGATCCCCGAAGGAAAATTATTTTGTGACAGTTGCAAACGTTGCTAATCAACATATTAAAAAAATTTGCTTGTGTTTTGTTTACTTGCATGTGTTTTCTTAAGTTGCAGTGCATTGAGCTCTCAGGGCCACTGTATAATGAGGCTTCCCTGGTTATTTAAAGGTCACACTAAGTAGAAAAGAAATAGAACATTTCGCAGTTTGTCCTCATCTGACTGTATTCTGGAAAATCAGTTCAGGGTCACTGGGTCATGAAAACATCCCTTTCCATGCCAGCGCTTAGAAAGGGAAAACACAGCCAATGTTACTGATAATCAATGATAATGTAAATTACTGTGTGTGTGTGTGTGTGTGCACTCACCCTAGTAGAGACTCGTCGCCGAGCACAGCCGCCCCCTCCACCATACATTGTGCTAGTGTTGTGAGAGGAAGCTTCTTCTGCACAGAAACAGGAACACATATCACAATCGATGAATCACCCATCGCAGTCTGCTGAATGTGTCATTCAACACTAAAAACAAAACTGCAATTAACAAATGAAATGAATCGTGCACAAACAGCCATGCTGCAGCACACACACACACACACACAAAGACACACACAATCTGTACACATACACATGAAGGAGTTGAAGGAAAAATCTGTCCTTTTATTCTCTCAAACTGTTAGATATTCTCCATTAGTTTAATAAATTGTGATGAAGGAGATATGTAAATAAGAGATTTGCATGGTGTTCTCACTTCTCCTCAGCCTCATATACTCCCGGCACTTCAGTAATATTATTATTAACATGTTCTTGGATTGATTCTTCCCCCCTGAGTCTGGGTTGCTTCTCACCGAGGGTGACCTGACAGACTTCTTTTCCACATCCACGCCCTGCTGGCCCTGCAGACAGGCGGTCAACTTCTTGTGTGTGCTGTGGGAAACCTGCTTGACCAGCTCCAGACGTTTCTCCACCTGACAAGAAAGAAAAGACACGGGACAGGCCTCGGTGAGTGGTGGATAACAGACACACACACACACTTACTCTGCAAATGCACATTCCACTCGCCTTACACACAGATTGCGTCAGTTTTGGGAGATCCCCATTGGCAGTTACAGACATGCACATGCAGGCACTTAAAGCCCCGACCTAGTATAAAGTCTAATGAAAAATAGAACAGCTCTGCAGCTGTCTCTAAAAATACTTGGCATTGTGGTTAACCATAAGTTTAAATTGGACCTGTGGACTGACCTCATAAGACACAACAAACTGTACTTTTATAGTTTTCATTTGTTCTACAAGCCATTAAGATCTTAAAAAGGTAATGCACTTGCACCTTATCCCCTCGCATGTGTGCATGTATCAGTACGTGTATGTCTAGTGGTGACTTCTGTGATGCTTTGTGATTGTGCTGCAAACCTTTTTCCCCACGGGGACAAATATCTATACATAATTATTGGCATCAAAACAAAGTTCTTTTGAGTCGGAGACCATTGCATGTCAGGTTTAAACGCCTCTCATTTCATTATTAAACCAACTCAGTGGAACTGATGTCGCTGCCACTGAGGGTGGAATTAATCAGATCAATTACGGGGCTGCACCCGGAGTCAGTCAGTGGGGACGTTCAGCCTTTTTCTCACAAAGAGGTTCAATTTCAGCGCTCATTAATGTTGCCTGAAGTAATTTGAAAAAGTAATTTAATGCACACTGAATGCTTTGCACCAATGATATTGTTTCCTGTGAGAGGCAGCAAACATCCTCCAGGAAGATACTGAGGAATGGCATGCACACAAACACTTGATTCATACCTGTAGAAGGTCATCACTTAGTACTTCTGTTTTTTCAGCCCTGGAAGAGAGAAGAAGAAAAAAAAGGAGGCTGTTAGAGTCGAGGGGGAAATTGCTAAATTACAAAACTTGTTATCGTGGGAACTGGGGCAACATACACATATACCGCTCAATCAATGTAATTACTTGCTGAATTTCTGTGCATGTAATAAATAATATTGCCGTTGCAGCCTGGAGCTAATCATTTCACAGGAATGTTGATTTTTCTTGTGACACTTCGTAAAGCCCTCTGAGGCAGATCTGTCAAAAAATACAATTGCCTTGACTTGGATTTTTAGTAAAAGTGAGGGAACATAAATCAAGATAGTTAAGGGTTAAATAATCTCACTATGCACTACGATACAGAGCCATGACCGGCTGATAGATTAACTGCCATTTGCTTAAATATTACAAAACCTCACTCTATTAGATGAAAATACGAGAAAGATAGTTGATTCATTTCCAGACAATCTAAATAAAACATTTCTTATGACACAAACCCAAAAGTCTTCGGTGTCATTTATTAGATTATCAGTTCCTTTAGGCTATCTTCTGGAAAACTGACTGTGAGTCGTGTCCAGACATTAAGGCGCGTTACAGCATCGTTGATCGACTCTGTCGCTGCCTTCAGCAACGATGGACATTGACAGCTTGACGGTACAAGATGTACTCTGGAGAAAAATGTTGCCTGGAGTGTTCAGAGAATATTACAGTAATACTTGGATCCAACGTGGTGCAAAAGCATCAAGCACTCATTGTGTATTGTGCTTCTCTAATAGCCAACACTTTTAGAAATGTCTATCTTTTCTTATTTCCTTTTCCTATTACCATTTACAGGAAAAACACACATTTTTCTATATATCTTTCAACAAACTTCATATTTTCCCTACCAAAGTACATCCTGTAGCTCATTCATTAAAAATGTACTCCCCCTATTAGCATATATAAACATTTCATAAATGCTTTATAACACACTATAATGTAGTTTTACGCAGCTATAATCATCAGTATAGGTATTTATTAACGTACAGTATTTATGAACAGGATTGTCGGTTCTAAAGGAACGTTGGCGTTTTAAACTGCTGAAACCTTTTATTCTCTATAGTCAATTTTACTGTATTTATATACAGGGCTACAGACTACAAAGCCCTTCGAGGGGTCATGTGATACAGTTCTGTGCGAAAGGATTAATAAGCCAAGAGAACGGATTGATAAATTGTGCTTTATTAAAACAGCCCCATGGGATGTAAACCACGAGGGGCACAATCTATCTTCAGTCATTTCTGCTAAGAAAATAGCTGACGATAATGTACATGTTGATAATAAATAATAAAACTATCAAATGATAAATTAGTGCACCCTCCTCGTAGCTTGCATCTGAAAGGGCTGAAGTCATGAAATTGAACCCACAGGCATGGTTTGCCAATCTGTGCATCTGGTTAATAATCTACTTGCACAGATTTTTACATCAATATTTTTTATATTGATATTCATATCTACCATATCTGGGAGGTTCCATACATCACTTTCATGTGATTGTACAACATTCAGCACCCTCTATCTTTAGAAACGTGATTGGAAAAAGGAAAAATGGAGGAAAAACAAAAAAGAGCAAACAGAGGAGGGATCCTCCCTCTTGTTCCAGGACAGGTATATAATATACACAGTAAACAGAAGTAGAAGTAGTATAATTTCAATATGAAGAAACATAAACTCAGTATTAAGTAATTAAAGTACAATTACAGAGGTTGATATGAGGTAAATATATATAAGCTTGAGTTTCAGGCAAAAAGATAAACCCCTGTAATGTGTGACAGCCTGGTGATATACTTCAATGGGATTATTTAATCAATTCATTGTTTTGTCAATAAAATGTCATAAATTGTGAAACATGCCCGCTATATTTCCAACAGCCCGAGGCGATGCATTCAAATTGCTTACTTTATTTGACCAACAGTGCAAAAGCTAAAGATACGTAGTTTGCTTTCACTTATGACACAGATGAAATACTCACATTTAAGAAGGCGAAAACAACAAATGTTTGGTGCTTTTGCTCGAAAATCCATTCTAAATAATAAAAATAGTTGTCGATTTATTTAGTTAATTTACTAATTGATTAAATCGACTAATCGTTGCAGCTCTAAGCCTTAATCTCTAGTGTGGTCCCTGCTCACATTTAGTCCAAGCACAGCAGATGAAAAACAGCGTCTTCTCTCCCAGTCAAGATGCATTACAGTAGTTGTAGCAGCAGCAGGTTAAACAATTAACAACACAGACATTCAGAGTAGGACAATGACATAGCTCAGCAGAGAGCAAAAACCAGAGCCAGCAACATTAAAACTAAAAACACAAAGCTACAGAAAAGGCTCTGTTCACACTGATTAAACATCAGAATGCAATCTGGCCTCGCTTTCCCTAAATGCATCTAAGCGTTAAGATTCTCTTTATTGCCATTTGTCTTCAGAGTCAAAAGACACAAGCGAACTCTGGTTTCAGACACAGAAATCAACCAGGTTATTGGGTGTAAAATCAGAGCATATGGCAACAAAATATGTGGTGTATCATTTTCAACCACTGATTTCAGAGATTAATATACATGTGCAGTGATTTATCATCTGTTCTCACCCTAAACAGCTAACAAGGCAGAGCATTTCTGGAAGTCATGCTCTTAGACCAAAAGTCACTAACACTGTTAGTGACTTTTGGTCACTAACACTCATCCCTGAAACTTCTGATTGTCTGTGCACAACAAAAAACTATAATTTTTTGTCTGTCTCCTGTCAACAGCTTAATAAACGCCAGGCACAAGTGTGGATCACCTGGACTTCTTCCTGAGCCCTGGAGGTACAAACGTCTCGTTAAACAGGTAGAAGAAGTTCTGAATAGAGAGGAAGTGTTCTGTTTCAAATTGTGCAATGCAATGAACAGTAAGAAAAACAAAGGTATGATTTTCTAATAAGCTACCCTTTGCAAAGATTTTAGTGGCTTCATTAAAGGTCCTTCCAGTCACTGATTGATGGACTTACCCTAAATAAAATAATAATGCTGAAGAGCATCTGGAGCATCTTTATTTTACCAGTCTGTGATTACCTAATCGTTTTCAAGGTACTTTCCCGGGAAAGAAAAAATACACAGTTAATGTAATCAAGAGTATAAGGGGGCAACTAATGATTATTTTTATAATCAATTCATCGTTTTTTTCTGATTAATCTATTAAATGTTAGTTTATAAAACTGAGCTCAATGTGACATCTTAAAAGATCTTGTTTTTTGACAAACAGTCAAAAACCCAAAGATATTCAGTTTACAATGAAATATCACAAACAGCTGAACATTAAAAATGTGAAATTTGTCAGCAGGAAGCATAAAATAATTATATCATACTTTCTTTATAATTACTACAAAAGTATGTAGTTTGGTGACACACAGGATTTTTAAATATAAAATGAATGGTTTATAATAATATTAAGCATTTGTTATTGTAAAGTATTTATCAACAGCCAACAAACCCCAAACCAACATAGTCTGCCTTACCTCACTCCCTGAACAACACAGACAACTCATCCCCTCAGATTGTATCCTCACACAAACCAGACTTTACTATAATTTAGTCAAAATACAAACACCATTGAAGGCGCCCCGCAGAGGCTATGTGGACTTACAGAGCCGTGCTGTTCCTGCGTGAGGCTCTAGTCCTGCTAATCTGCAGCTTTCTCCTCCACATCCCCCCTGCTGACAGGAGGAATCCCCCCTGTTTTCAGGCAGGAGCCGAGTGACAATAAGGGGAGAAAGCGGAGTGACAGAAGGAGGAGAAGGAGGGTGAGGGAGGGAAGGAGGGAGGGTGAGGGAGGGAGGGAGGGAGGGTGAGGGAGGGAGGGAGGGAGGGCAGTCTAAAGAATGAGACCTGACTATCTGGTCCTTTCACTCTTTCTCTCATCACTCACCAATCTCTCCATCTCTCTGAGTCCTTTTCTCTGTTTTATTTTCTCTGATGTCAACAGTTTGGATTGCAGAAAAACAGACTTATAGATTGTAAGGTTATATGAATGACAGCACACACACACACACACTAACTGCAGAAAAGTGGATGATAAAAATATATATATAAAAGACCTTTTAAACCCTGTAACCCTTTCACTTCCTCCCTCCTCTCACTAAACACACCTTTTATCTCATGGCTTGGCTGGATTATTGTTCTTCTGGTTGAATTCGGACAACAAAGCAGGAGGACAAAAAGAAAGCTCTTGTCTTTCGTTCCTTCATCTCCTCGGCTGCTGTCTGTTCTGCTGTAAGCCTCAACATGTAGCTGCCCGACAGGCTCTCTTGCACTTTTCCATGCACTTCAGCTTTTAGCTTGTGCAACTATTTAAGCAAGTGTTTATGTGCTAATTTAAAGGAAAACTCCATCAAAAAAATATATTTTGAGCTTCAAACACCATCTGTTGGCTTGTGGCTTGACGTTCTAGAGATGACAGTAGCTGTAGTCAGCCTGGATTCATTTTATAATCATCTTTTGAAAACAATCAAATAAATTATGTATTTCCGGTGTTAGTTTTATATATGTGTCATGGGTTTTCCTGTGCAGGGTCACGTCATCATTGCAATTTTTTCCCTCAAAGCAATGTGAGGCTAATGCAGCAAAATCTGGACCTACTACATTGGTGTGCATGCTAAAAGCCCACAGACATACAAAGTGCATTGTGTTTAAAACTCTTGACAGCTGAAAGTAAATTCATTATAAGGGGAAAATTCAAATTCACGACAATCCATCAAATAGCTGTTGAGATGTTTGACTAAAAAACACAAAACCTGTTGCTGGCAATTTATTTATTTAATTTAAATTTTTGATATATTTTGATTTTTTTAACACACACACACACACACACACACACACACACACGCTTACTGTTTTATTTATTTATTTGAATTAAATGTTTAATATATTTTGATTTTTTAACACACACACATGCTTACTTTTTTATTTATTTATTTTATTTTAATATATTTTTATTTTTTTAACACACAAACATGCTTACTATTTTATTTATTTATTTTATTTTAATTTTTTATATATTTTAATTTTTCTAACACACACAAACACACATACGCTTTAATTACTTTACGCTTTAATTACTTGTTTAAGGAAATGTATGGGGTTGAATGTTCTTATGTAGTTTGTATGATGCTTTGGCAATATTGTTGTTATATATTCATGCCAATAAAGCTAATTTGAATTTGGCTGTATATAAAGATAGCTGATGCGACATTTTAGCATTGGTGACATCATTTGGAGACAAAGTCTGCACAGTAGGAATCGGGGTTGGAGCTATCAATCTTGACTTTAACCCTAACACTTGGGGAGCTGTAAAGTCATCTTTCAGTCAATTATCCGTACAAAATATTGAGCCAATCCATCAAATATTTGTTGAGACATTTAAGTCTGGACAAATTAAGTGGCGGACCAACGTTAGCATGGAGTCTACAGCCACACTGGAGGCTCTGTGAGGCTGTACTTTGGCACAGTGGTGCTTTGAGCTACATGCTAACATGAGCATACTAACATGCTAATGCTAACAACGTTGTTCCTTTTTCCAGGATTTGGTTATTAATCAAAGCATTGCATTTATTTAAATTTTGACCTGATGATGGGATCACCACATCAGTCAGTGCATTAGACTGATAGAAGGGGATAAATCATGTCTAGATCTGTATGCACAGTGTGGCTTTATGACTGTTTGTATAGCTTTAGCAGAATGACAGAGTTCCTCTTGGCACAGTCACTGTGTCTCTGTATGTTGATTTAACCTAATTTATTTCTGACACACTGTGTACAAATCCTGGATCTTTCCTGAGGTTTGAAAAGGAGTAAATCACTGACTGTCCCGCTCTCCCTCTGGATTCATTTTCCTCGCTGACAACAAGGAAATGTAAGCAAGATTTACTGGCTCAGTGAATATAACCGCAGAATAATGATCCTCACACACACTAATGAGCAGGTTAGCGGTTAGTCAACACCTGGAAGAAGCTGCTCTTGCACACACTCAGACAAACACATGTAATTCAAACACACTCACAAATGCAAAAGACTATTCCTCATTTTCATTCCTCTGTGACAGGTGTTTGGATTGCACACACACCTCATCTTTTTTCTGGCATAGTCTGATAAATACAAGGCTTTAACACAAGCAAAACAAACTGCGGTCAGCTGCTAAAGTGAGTTTTTTCCAGACAGACAATGAAAAGTGACAGAATTCTTGTTGCCTTTCTCTTGACCTCACAGTCCCGCATGTATTACAGGTGCTGGTCATATAATTAGAATATCATCAAAAAGTTGATTTATTTCAGTAATTCCATTCAAAAAGTGAAACTTGGATATTATATTCATTCATTCCACTCAGACTGATATATTTCAAATGTTTATTGCATTTAATTGTGATGATTAAAACGGACAACTAATGAAAATCCCAAATTCAGTATCTCAGAAAATTAGAATATTACTTAAGACCACTACAAAAAAAGGATTTTTAGAAATGTTGGCCAACTGAAAAGTATGAACATGAAAAGTATGAGCATGTACAGCACTCAATACTTAGTTGGGGCTCCTTTTGCCTGAATTACTGCAGCAATGCGGTGTGGCATGTAGTTGATCAGTCTGTGGCACTGCTCAGGTGTTACGAGAGCCCAGGTTGCTCTGATAGTGGCCTTCAGCTCTTCTGCATTGTTGGGTCTGGCGTATCGCATCTTCCTCTTCACAATACTCCATAGATTTTCTATAGGGTTAAGGTCAGTTGAGTTTGCTGGCCAATTAAGAACAGGGATACCATGGTCCTTAAACCAGGTACTGGTAGCTTTGGCACAGTGTGCAGGTGCCAAGTCCTGTTGGAAAATGAAATCTGCATCTCCATAAAGTTGGTCAGCAGCAGGAAGCATGAAGTGCTCTAAAACTTCCTGGTAGACGGCTGCGTTGACCTTGAACCTCAGAAAACACAGTGGACCAACAGCAGCAGATGACATGGCACCCCAAACCATCACTGACTGTGGAAACTTTACACTGGACTTCAAGCAACGTGGATTCTGTGCCTCTCCTCTCTTCCTCCAGACTCTGGGACCTTGAATTCTAGAGGAAATGCAAAATTTACTTTCATCAGAGAACATAACTTTGGACCACTCAGCAGCAGTCCAGTCCTTTTTGTCTTTAGCCCAGGCGAGACGCTTCTGACGCTGTGTCTTGTTCAAGAGTGGCTTGACACAAGGAATGCGACAGCTGAAACCCATGTCTTGCATACGTCTGTGCGTGGTGGTTCTTGAAGCACTGACTCCAGCTGCAGTCCACTCTTTGTGAATCTCCCCCACATTTTTGAATGGGTTTTGTTTCACAATCCTCTCCAGGGTGCGGTTATCCCTATTGCTTGTACACTTTTTTCTACCACATCTTTTCCTTCCCTTCGCCTCTCTATTAATGTGCTTGGACACAGAGCTCTGTGAACAGCCAGCCTCTTTAGCAATGACCTTTTGCGTCTTGCCCTCCTTGTGCAAGGTGTCAATGGTCGTCTTTTGGACAGCTGTCAAGTCAGCTGTCTTCCCCATGATTGTATAGCCTACAGAACTAGACTGAGAGACCATTTAAAGGCCTTTGCAGGTGTTTTGAGTTAATTAGCTGATTAGAGTGTGGCACCAGGTGTCTTCAATATTGAACCTTTTCACAATATTCTAATTTTCTGAGATACTGATTTTGGGGTTTTCATTAGTTGTCAGTTATAATCATCAAAATTAAAAGGAATGAACACTTGAAATATATCAGTCTGAGTGGAATGAATGTATACATTATACAAGTTTCACTTTTTGAATGGAATTACTAAAATAAATCAACTTTTTGATGATATTCTAATTATATGACCAGCACCTGTATATTTGCAAATGTACCTGCATAATAGAGTATAAAAACGTCTACATGGACAGCAGATTATTCAAACGTCTTGAGTTTGAACTGTCATGTCCTCAACACGTCTACCTGAGCGAATGAAATGTAATTAAATGTATATTAAAGCTATGGATGTAGCATAATGTACCTGCAGTGCTTGCGGGATGCATGAATGTCAAGGTGGCTTTAAGTGAAAGCAGCAGTGTACTGGATAACGTGTGTTTTCAGTGCCTATCAGAGGTCAACAGCATATGTTGACACACAACACACAGTAGCATGTGTTGCTGTTTAAATACTGCAGAGGAGATTAAGAAGGATAAAGAGAGCGAAGAGAGAAAAAATATGTTTAGATTAAGTTAATAAATGATGTAAAAATTGACCTTTTGAATAAGAAAACTGGTATATGAGGCATCAGACAGGCAGCAGACAAGTGCAGTATGCAACTAAAACTAAACTAAAGGTTTGAATACAGCCTCTCTCCTTGCTCTGCTTCAGAAATGTTTCTTTTTTAAGAAAACATGTATGCTGCCAACATTTCCTCGTGTTTGGCCAAGTCTCTGTATGTATGTATGTGTGTAAGAGGAGAGGAGAAGGTCAGCTGTTGATGTTGTGCTGACGTTTCCACTCGGGGGGATTCGGTCCTCGTAACGCAGCATGACGGAGGTCACAGCTGAGGAAGGGAGAGGCCGAAAAACACATGGTTCATATTTTGGAAAAAGCAGAAAGAAACCACTCAGAGGGTGGAGGAAATAACAACGGCTAAATGTTATGTATCATCTTTGCATCAGAAAAGGAGAAAGACATGTGAGTGCAGCTTTGTCTAGTGGTATTTGAACATCCTCCATCTTTCTCGTCATCTTTCTCTGACTTGCTCTTCTCTCTGCAGCTTTTTGTTAATTGCTTGACACGTCAAGGGCGTTACAGCATCCTGAATCAAAGCCTCAGCAGCACAGTCAGTACTTTACTGCAGCATCAGCTTCTGTCGTCACACCCGGGATTCCCACTGGCACAGAATAAAGGGAATAAAGGGAGGGAGGAGGCGAGGAGGGGGAGGCAGTGATGAAGAATACAGAAGCAGCAGGAGGGAAGACGACAGAAGTGTGAAAGATAATAGACACGTAAAAGGGGTTTTACTGTGATAAATCTTTAGAGAGATTTAGAAAGGGAGCTGGAGCAAGAAGGTGAGAATACAGATTGCTCTCTTGTATAATGACTCAGCTCTCATTGCTTTTTCCTCTTTCTCTGGTCCAGAAGATTTGGCAAACGACCAGACACCTTCGAGTTTTCATGCCCTATAAACTACAAAAAGATTCAAAGACTTCTTTCTCAAAGCAGAAAATGATGCACCAAGTCTGCAAGGCTGGGAGTGATCCCTGAAGGCTTTAGCACAGTCAAATTTGTTTAATATTCCTTCGGTCTCTGCAAGGAAATTAATAGCTGTGCACTGGCTTAACGAAGACATACACTTACTGGCCACTTTATTAGGTACACCTGTACAATCTAATGCAACCAATACAGCTACTCTGCCATAAATTCTACTTTTATGAAGTGCATACATTTTCAGTTTTTGTTGACACTGTCAGAAAGGTGATAATTCTACTTTATGTTTATTATTGAGGTCGTAATGAATGGAAATGTTTCGGATATTCGATCCACCCGATTTACATACATGATGGGGAGCAAAACCTTAAACCTTAGAGCTGAACACTGTGTAGTTTCTGCTGACCTCTATATTCTATCAAATTAACTATTAAGTGTGGCTCTGTTCTTATTCAGAGCAAGAAGTAATAAGATAAGATTCAAATCTGTGCCCTCTAGGTGTTACTGAAGTTAAATATGGTAGATTTATGGTTATTACATTATGGATGTATTGCTCTTTATTGCCATTTAAAACAATAAAAATACAATCAAACAACAGAAATTGCCTCATAAACATGTATTCACGCAAGAATTTCTACTTTTCCAGCTGATTTCTCTGATAAATGTTTCCATTATTGTTTTTTTATGGCTTCCCCTCTCAAATCTTTCTTGGCGCCACAGATCTGCAGGTGTTGATCTCCTATTACCTTTATGCGAAATCTTAATCTTCAAAGCAACTACAGTTATTGAATACATTTAAGTAAACAGTGCAGTTTTTGTAAATGTACAGAGAATGAACACAGACTCTCTTAGCTCTACAGAATTGTAGCGTCTATCAGCTCATTGTTTTGCAACTTTACTATTTTGGTGTTTCAGTCTCAACGGTGTCATTGATTTTGTTTCAGGCAGCAGATGTCGGAAGGAAAAACGCAGATGAACTCACTGTGTGATACCTGCTCAGTACCAAACAGCATACAGACACAGTTAGAGACTAGCTGGTGGATCATTTAGCAGCTAAAGAGCCAGATATTTCCCTGAGGAGCTGGTGGAGACCAAAAACAGAGCTAAAAGAGGGTGAATATTTTCATTTAAATCCATCAGGAGGGCACAAACGCGACTCCTCAGGAGTGATCATATTGCTCTGGAATTGCTGAATGTGTAAATAAGCAAGTTCACCATAACTACTTGAAAAGGTGATAATATGTCAGATTTTTTGTGTACAGCTTGTTCTGTTGCCCTCATGTGGAATCTATTAATTAGTAAAAGTAAACACATTCGGCTTTACAAATGTTTTTTAGGTCTCAAAGACAAACACAAGGGGCCTCATCATGCAAGAAAATGTTTATATTCGTATCATAACATTTTCATATTCTTTTCTTACAATACAGTATAAGGCGTCCTGTCGCATTTTAAGGAAGTGTTCATTCATGACAATGACACTGAAGAGTTAGAAGAAGAACTTTATTGACACGATTGTTGTGTCTTTATTTCTTTGCAGACACATAGCCCGTCGTAACCTATACCACAACAGCAACCATTCATCTGTCTCAATATTTGTGTCCCAATACATCAGCATGCTGTCACTCGCTTCCAAGGGCCTGACGCGCTCAGGTATCCAAAAGATAACATCGCCAGCTGACCTTCTTCCATACAGGGACAAATTAACCTTCAATTAGTGCATTATTTATGTAGTTTTGCAGTTTGAGATGTTCATATTAATATTGTAGTGTTATACAATTGCATCAATAGCCCAATTAAATGAATTATGATATTGTTAGGCTATATGAATACATTTAGAATTGTATTATAATTTGAATTGCAGAGTCAACATAAATCTGAAGTGTAATTATTTTATAGCTATATATACCTGCTTGAACGTAATGAAATATACAATCCATCAGTAAAAAAACTAATTGCACATGACTCCCACGACAGGTCTGGACCACAGAAAATTTAAAATACGAGAAAATTGGTGAATGCGGTGAAGTTCTCCTAAACCACTAATACAGGCCAACTAAGAGCAAATACGTTTGTATGAGTGGTCCTTGCATGAGGTTTCGAAGAAAAGAACAGTATTAATGCTTGTATTTTAGTGGCCTTGTTGGAATATGGGTAACAATCTGCCAAAATCATGCCTGTTAAAAATTCCTTAGTGTGCTTTCAACAAAAGATGTTTTTTCCATTTAGAAGCCAGAAGAAATTATTGAATGTTAACTGTGTGTTGTGAATGTTAAACACAAGCAGCTACAGCAAATCAGGTAAAACACTGCAAATGGCTTGGTATTTTCTCTGTTTAAATTATATTTGATTAAAGTATAACAATATTGTATGTAAGAATAAGGAAACATTTTTCATTTGACTAGACATTAAATGTCACCTTTAGGTGCTTTTCATAGTTGGTGCTGTGGACTCATGCTGGTCAGATCCTAAAAATAATTTAGGTTTGATGCCTAAAATCTAAAACACATGTGCACATTACAACATATGAATCCGTGTTAATTCATAAAAATCAAAGTAGGTAAAAATGATTAGAAAATATTCCCTTTGAGAAATTTGCCATTAAATTCCAAGAAACAGTAAAAATCGTGAACAGAAAAGAAGTGTCACGGCCTTTGAGATGTCACAGCTCTTGCTCAAACTAATCAATTCTGCCGTTCTGAGATTTTCTCTCTCTCTCTGCCCTGAGCTCCGATCAATACCGACAGCAATGATGTGTGTTCGGACGCATCTGGACAAGAAGCAGGAGATGACAAACCTGAGAAAGCCATTCTTTTTGTCTGCTTTAATATATTTATTATACGTCTGCAGACTGGTCATTTAATCCAGACTGTCTGGAGAAGCAGCAGCAGTCAAAGAAAAGAATGATTTGTCTTGTTATATCCACTTGTGACCTCACAAAGCCAGTAGGATCTAATGCGCTTTGGCTGCATTATGCTATATGTAGGCTTAGATTTGAAAAGGACTTATATATTGAATATTTAATTCAGTCCATCTCAGGCAGGGATGTTGGTATATGATGGGGGGGGATGCTTCAAGGACAGAAAAATCCCCGAGCAGAAATGCTGCAGGTGAAGTCAGATTACCCAGCTTGCCACTAACTGTCGGGGGGTGGCGGTTGGAGGTGGGGGGGGTGGGGGTGTTGCCATGGCAGCAGGTTTCAGCGACGGATGCATCAAACGTTGAAGTGGGGAAGGCATGTGAAGATGAATGAAGCGCTGGAGTAAAGTGGAGTCATTCCTCGAACAGGAGCCTGACGTGCGCTGCTGGTGGCCGAGCTTTCATTTGTCAAAACAGCAGAACCAGCCAAAATGAGATCTGTATCTTCCTCTCTCTCTCTCTCTCTCTCTCACACACACTCACGCTCACATCTTCTTTTGGCGTCAAGGTCATCTGCTGCCCTTCAGCGGCGGTGTGAGTGGGGGTGGAATAAGAAATCATGGTGGAGCCTTTAAACAACCGAAATCTCTGTAAAATGTAAATCTGTACATGTGCAGTGTGTGAAGACTCTGCATCGATGAATAATAACCGTGTGTTTCTCCCTTTGCAGATGAAAAAAATAAAAGGTCTTTTTCAACTATATTTTACTTTAAGATTGTTCTGTTTCAAGCAATTTAAAACACTGTGTGCAGGAAAGCTGTTTCACCATGACTCCCTTTTCTCTCATCTGTCAGGCAAGAACTAAACTGTTGGTAGAACAAGAGAACAACAATAAAAGAACAATTATTAAACATTTCAGCACCAACTTCAATAAGAGCTCTGCCTTTGTGTCACAGTCGCAGCAATGCTCACAGGATGCAATGTAATAAGACGATATACAGGCCCACCATGGTGCGCTGTATGTAATATATGCTAATGTAGTTGTGGATAATAGATGTTAACATATAATAGAAATGTTAAAACAAGTTGTGGATTTACAGCAATATTTTCAAACTTCTCCGTTTTAGTTAGTTTTAGTTTTAAGTCTGGACAGCAGGTGCAAATATAGCAAAAGTGCTACGTTTTAAAACTAAAACATAGTAGTGTAGATGTAGCCTAATTCTCAGTAATAAAGTGAAGTTTCAAATTTAGTGCAAATATTTATTTATTACTGAAAAGAATGAAAAAGGTATTTGAGATCCGTCAGAAATGCTCTTTTAGCCTCTGAGTGGGACAAACCTGCATTTAGCACATTTAGGTGTTCAAGGTGCTACAGCTAACTGGGTTTCGATGTAGCCTGCAACTTGAAATTAGATTTCCCCCCGGTGGAAGTTTGTTAAGTGGCTTATTCAGCAGGCAAAGTGTGGTTCAAAGTCTGAGGCTCTTTTGAAAAAATATTACATAATAACATTGAAATTTCTTCCTTTTAGGGACTGATTTTTTTCTTAAAAGAGAGCAAGAGAGAGATCTGATTGTTGTAGCAGAAAATATCATGTAATTTAATTTTACTCTGATAATGAACATCATTTAGACATATTTAGTTAGATTTTGTTTCTAAATAGCACACAATTTAAAAAAAAAACAAGCTTAAAAGTAAAAAAAGTATTTTGTGACAATTGCTGCACCTGACAAAGGTTTAAAGAGGAATTATGGTTAATATTGAAATCTCTACTGCAAAGGTCTTTTTTCAGCATGGTTCAGATCTAATTATTCAGCAATAAAATGTTCAGCTCAGTCTCAAAAAGCAGTTTTTAACCCCAAAATAAAGCTCTGCCTTTAGGAGGGATCAATTCCAGCACTTAAGACAATCTTCATCCTATTTACAACAGACCACCTTCGTTCTGATGTCAGTGCAGACCACATGCTGCATAGTAAACAGCTTCAAACACAACACAGCACATGATAACAAAACACAACCCGGGGCTAAAGCTTTTCCCCAAATCAAAATGCTGCTCACGGCCAAAAGTTTCAAGCATCCAGGTCCAGCTTTCCTGACAGTTTGCTATTTTTCTCAAGGAGCACTAAATCCCACAGCTTTTCTCCGCTGAACACAATGAAATGGCCCGACTCATTCCAGATTCACCCGGAGTAACTCGGCCCTTTTGACCCTCGCAATTGACAAAGCAACAAAACAGAGCAAAGCCTAGAAAAATAAAATCAACCATAGGAGGTCGTGCACTTCTTTACAGTCTCCGAAGATTCACTTTTCACCACCTGGGACTACATGTTGTTGCCTGAAAATAGCACAGAACACTTCTTACAGGGTGAAAATGTCTGCTAGGGATATTTGTAACAAGAAAAGACAAGTTTTTACGTCCGAAAACCCCTTTATATACCATATCAATACAAAGATGGATTAATGTCGGATCGCCAAATAGCATCTCCAATGTCAGAATTGGGGGCTTTTGTAACCGTGAATAATCATTAACATGCTCAGTACTTTAGATTATTAAAGACTACTGAATTCTTACTTGCTTTGTACATTTCAGATTAAGATTCAAAGTTATCGTGACTCGCTAACTTCTAACATGATTTGTTTCAATTTAAAGTTTTAGCTGATAAGTTAAGTGTCAAAGGACGAGCAACTTATAACTGTTATTTTTGCCAAATAACATATATTTGCGTTTTAATAGTGTAGTGGAAATTACGGCCTCTTTTTTGTAAGCATAGCGCCTTAGTATGTCATGAGAAGTCAGCTGATCTCGTAACATATGACAAAGAAAGGTCTTATGAGGAAGTACTGAGCTCTGATTTAAGTGTTTCTTTAAAGACCGGGAAGTGCTCAGGTAGTTCAGCGATGCAGCTCAGACTGACACTTTAACGCTTCATGGTTTGATGGCATTAATATTTCAGTATAGCTAAAAAATACAGTTGTCTCAACATATTGTATGAATGAGCACTGAGAGTTTATTAGTGTGTTTTCTCGATTAAGCCATTTGTGATTTTATCTATAAAATGTCAAAACAAAATAACAAAATCACTTTTTCCCAGAGCCCAAAGTGACGCCTTCATAAATATCTTGATTTGTCTGACGAAGCCCAAACTATAAAATTAACTGTGAAACATAAAAAAAGCAGCAAATCCTCAGATTGAAAAAAGCAAATGTGTGGTATTTCAACTTTTTTTCATTTTCTGTCGATCTAATCAATTGATTGACTGTGTCTCTGCTCTACTCTTATGTCAATTTATGTGCATTAATCAGATTAATCAGTACTTAACTACAATTTTGAGGTACTTTACTTGAGTATTTCTCTTTACTCCCACATCACTGGGAGGAAAAAATTTGACTTTTTACTCCACTATACACTCCTCTGCAACATTAGTGATGTGAACATTAATGCATCACTAATTATAATTATCCAGTAACAGCCTATAATTAGTTTCTTCTGAAATGGGCCATTCTGCATAATGAGTACTTTTGATATTTCAAGTATATTTTGATGGTAGTACCAGTGTAGCTACTTTCACTTAGGCAAGATTTCAAATTAAGGACTTTTACCGTAATACTACTACTTTTACTAATGCAAAAGATCTGAGCACTACCACCTGAAAAAAGTAAGTAAATGATAAAATGATATTTGGCATTGCAACAAACAACAACAAGAAAGTGTGATTGGGTCTAGCAGCCTGCATGTTTTACTTCAACACAAATGTGACGCTCATGTGAGACCGCAGTAACCAGCGTTGCCCTCGTCGTCACCACCGCACACCCCGACTGAACTCTCCCATACTCAGTCTGTCGAACCATCTCCTCACGCAACAGCAGAGCCAGAGAGCTGACACACACACACACACACACACACACACACACACACACACACACCGTCCTTGTGTCGACATGCGATCCGACCCCGTGGCTCTATTTTTTCATGTCTTTACACAGCTGGCCTGAACAAGACAGATTGTGCTTCTTGACACCAGAGACACTGAAAGATGTTGAAATGCACGAGGATAGGAAAAAAAAAAAGGACAAAGACGCCAGATTCACGGACTGCCCACCTGCGTAGTGACGGTCTCAGACCTACAACTCCCCTTCACTACAAAGAGGGATACTGTTGCTGTTGCTGTTCACAGTGTCATCCCCAGTCTCTACTGACGTCAAACAAGACTTTATCAAGAACATCATTTAAATTATGAAAATAATCTCAGAGGTCTCTTAATTCAGAGGTCTGGAACCAGGCTTGTCCCCTCAGATTTATCTTGGGACAACTTGTCACATGTGGACGCCTGATGAAGACCCCTTGGTGTCGCAGCATTTTTGCACGGGCATAAATGTGCACCGTCTCGTTGGACCTTTTTTTCAGTTACTAACTGATTCTACTTTTATTGTATTTTTGTTCTTTACATGTGTGCTGCTGTGCCAACACAAATTTTCCCTATAAAGGACTATCTTATCTTATCTTAAAATAAAATAAATGGTTGACGTTGTGAAACAGTTGCAGTTTGGTTCAGTTTACGCAGCAACTTGGTAACTAAGGTTTTGGAAAAGATCGTGGTTCGGGTCAAAATAATTACGTTAGCTTAAGTTAAAAAGAACACCGGCCTTCTGGTCAAGGCCTTCTTGTGGCATTGAACAATGATGCTAAAGGGGTCCCCCAGTGCCCGGAGCCAAGGGATCTTGCCCAAGCGTCCATACAGTGTGTGATGACTTGGGACTGGGGGACCTCTTGGGAGTCCTGACCCACTGGTTGGAAATTCCTGTTTTGAGAAACAAAACCAATTTTTATTTTCAAGGATTTTGTTTATATCAGACGGACTGAGCAGGTAAAACCCCGTTGGGCAATTAGCCAGTCTGCTGTGCAAATAAAATGTTAACAAATTCAGCAGGTCTCTGAACATGTGGTGAAGTGGCTGTTCTTTAGCAACAGACATGCTGTGTTTATCCAGCCTTCTCCCCCTCTTCCACCGCCACCTCCACCCAGTCCTCTCTCCTCAACGGGAGTTGGTTCAGAGCCAGAGATGGGGTGTACGAGAGTCTCACATATTTTGGCAAACAGGCCTGTGCTCTGACGTTGTTTTTCCTGTTGGTTCGTTCTCCCTCCCTCTTCTGTTTTTATCTCCCTCCGGCTCATGTTTGCTCCATAAAAAAGTGCAGCTTCTATCTGAGCCTCTCGTCACTCGCTGTCCACCTTCCCGGCTCAGTGTAGCCGAGGAAACACACAGCGATTCTGGCATCCGGGCAAAAAGGACAGCTCATTGGACTCGTCTCTGCAGGAGTATTGGGATGGGGAGGCTCCTCTCCTGCCAAGTTCTCATCATACTCAACAATTACAGAGAATGACTAATAACTGTGAGAAGAAGACAAACGCCCAGAAAGCAAGTCCCAAAGTTAGAAAATGCACCAAGGGTGAGAAATTTCTCACCAAACCAAAACAAAAGCGCCTTTATGTTCATGTTGGCATCGCCAGAGCCATGAAATAACTCAAGCAGGTGGGAAGAGACAATATGGTGCAAAGCCCTGGAGTTGTGACAGCATTGTCAAACTGAGTGTTTTGGTGTTCATCCTATTGAAGGATAACAATGTTCCTCTCTCATATCTTCAGTCTTTTTATCTCTGCCGTGGTCTGAAAAGTGAGGTTAGGCTGTTGCTGTGGATACGGTGTGACCTCCTTCCTCCTCAGTCACGCAGCCAGAGCTTCGCTGCTCACATCAACCTTTGTCCTTCCACATTTCTTGGAGTGACATTTTATAAGGGAAATCCCATCTGAAGGTTCAGCCTGATCCATAGTTAAGGGCAGAGGTTTGTTTTTACCTTTGGAAGGAACTTTTTTTTTTACTGCACTGCCATTATGCATGGATGCGTATGTTTCTCTAAAACAGGACTCATGGGTATCATGTGACTAATTAAGCTGTTTATAAAGATAATGAATGTTTGGATTGATTACAGAGCAGTCTTATCAGAAAAGCTCTTACAGTCACTTAAAGTTTATTAACAGGAGGCTGATAAAGTTGTTTGATAAAATCACAAATATGCTAACACCTTAAGCTTGAAATCTAAATAAAATAACTGACTGATGTTAGTTTTTAATTCTCTGATGTTTGAAATGTTTAATTACTTCACATTCACAATTGTTGATTCATTTCAGTCACTACTATCATGCTGCAGCCTGAGGCTTGCCAGATCAGGTATCTTTATTAAAATTGCCCACTTTTTGCAAAAAACACACAAACCTCCTTACTATGAAAACTTAATTACAAAAACGTTATCATGGTTATTGAAAAATATTGACATGCACAAATGAGCAGCACCTCAAAATTGGTAGGAACATGTCACTACTGTCCATACCTATCTACTCCTGTGGTCATACTTTTTGTATCCTGGAGTCAGGTCTGCAACATGCAAGCTGCAATTTGCAAAAAAAAAAGAATTTCCTCCCACTGCCTCATTTTTGATTTTAACCTTTAAATGCATCCATGTTTTCAGAATATTCATACACACGTCAGACCCGTTACTTATTATATGTAGCCTACTGTCTCACAGGTTGAACTACAAATGAACATAAAAGTCGCTTAAAATTTTTCGAATATTTTCTACAAACCAGTCTAAAAACAGATATTTTGTCAAAAATAATGATTTTCAACTATTTTGACCTTTTAACACCAGAAAGTTGAATAGTTTAAAAAAAAAAGGAGGGACTTGAGAAGTGTCAATATATAAAATAAAGGACAGAGTGTAATATTGTCCAGGGTCTCTGAAAACCTGAACTATGCATTTAACGGAAAATACTTCTTTCTGTCTTTTTACATTATGCACACATGACGTAATATCTTTCCACCTTCACGTTACTAAGAAGGCTCTCCGGCGAGTTTATATTTTCAACATGCTTCATGTACATTTTAGGTCAGGACTGTGATCTGTTTCAGGTCCATCAGAAAGAGAACAAACAGACCACCTTAAATATTCACAATTACAAATGATCAAAAGGTCAGACATTAACATATGTAACTGTCAATCATGTTACGTATGACCTGACAACAAACACAAACATGTAAGACTCCCAAAACAGGGAGGAGACAGCAGGCGTGCATCCAGGCATTACTGCCACACAGATGTCACATTTCACTGTCAGATCAAATTAATTAGTTCAACAGCTGTTTCCGGCTCAGACAGCGAGTCAGACTAATGTGAAGAGCACCGAAGTACATAAAGATCTTTGATTAGTGAACTAAAAAAATCTGTGGAGACTGAAACATTTAATAGGAGACAAACTTTAGCTCATGACGTTTCCTTTATTTCATATTCTCATACCTTTTCTCTCAAAAAGGGTTGACATTACAGGACATTGCAGTTTATTTGAGTCTTATTTTTGTAGTATTGTTCTTTGTACTAATTTTGATCCCAGCAAGATGTCAGATGATCAGACAGGTTTTAAAGAAAAGTTTATCCATACCACTTTAAATGGATTGAAAACCAAAAGGTAGCCCTCAAAACACTGATAATACTCCCTCTTTGCAAAGGAAAACTGTAGAGTAGGTCCAACTGAACTAGAAGTCTGTAAACTGTAGTAATTGTTTACAACAGACAGTTTGGTCATAATTTTATTGGTCGCCTTCGTTTTCTCCTCCAAATAAAGCTTCATTTATACTTCTGCATTAAGTAGTTATGCTGTATGTGCGCCTCCTCAAAAGCTACAAATAAAGACTGTTTTTGGCTGCAAGTGTTTTCTCCTACAAGTTTCTGATGTCAGATTGTTTGAGAGTGAAGACAACATGAACAATGCTCAGTAATCTTCTCCTTTTCGGTAACATATAAACAGCTAGGAAAGCCATCTTCACTGCAAACCCTCGGCTCACCGTCGCTCCCCTCACAGTGAACGAGACAACAAATACAACGAATGACAGAACAGTATTCTATAATATATGATACAGTGGACCTTCCCACCATCACTCGTATCACAAAGTAAATTAAAGAATGTAAAAGCAGTTACTGTAAGATACAGAGTGATCATGTCTGACACACCGGTCTACCTACTGCATTTGTTTTAAACAAATATAATATATATCTACAAAAATAAGGGCCAACTTGTTGTCAGGTTTTTTTTTTAATTGATAATCTGAAACTGTCACCTTTAAAGAAATAGTTTATGTTGCATTTAAAACATTTAAATGAATAACAGGTAAGTGGTCACCAAATCTCTAAATGTGTAATTATGTATTGAGTGCCTATATCGATATGTTTAAGGCTACAAAGAACATTTCTCTTTTGCTTCTCCTGATATCTTAATGGTTTTAAAAGGGACAATAACTGAACTATGACTTTTATTAACCTGCCTGATGATACCGGCCAATGACACTGGCACAAACAGCTGTCAATTAAAAGCCATACTGTATAAAAATCACACTGTAACAACAGAAGACGAGCTATCAAATGAAAGCTGAAAGAGCAGTCACGTAACACCACCAGCGTTTCATTTATACTTAACTTATATTTAACTATGAATGAATAACAGAAAGGTATCGATGAATGAATGAATCATATCAAGAGGACCTTAGCTGTCCTTGAGTAAAGCTTTATGAAAATCACGTCCTTCTCCTTCTACAAAAAGCTTCTGCACATAATGAGGCTCTTCTCTCACCAAAGAAAAGTCTTATTTACTGTAAAACACCTCATGTGTGGCCTACAGTACCGAGAAACATCTATGCATTCAAGGATTCTGAGAAACTGCTTCGTGTGACAGTAAAACAATCCTGAAAGAAGTTATAACAGGACAATGTTATTTCTGTTGATTAATATAAAAAGATTTTACCACTGCACACAGTTTTCTTATTTTTAGGTCTGTGGTAAACTACATCTGTTTTCTGTTCACATTAGTCTGCTGTTGTTTTTTTACACGTTATTTAGCTGTTGACTTTTGTAACAGGTACTATAAGACTGACTTTCAAGTGAAAAATACCCATGTGTGTCACGATTTGCCCCTTGTGGATCTTGGGTGTATGAGTGCAGTTTACACAGACACAACAAGATACACTACATGGCCAAAAGTATGTGGACACCTGAGAATTACACTCGTGCTTGTTGAACATCTTACTCCAAAACCACAGGCTTTAACCTGCTGCTCCTCTCTTCTGGTTTCAGGTTTTCCACAAGATGCTGGAACCTGGCTGCAGGGATTTGCTCACATTCAGCCACGAGAGCATTGGTGAGGTCCAACACTGATGTTGGTGATCAGGTCTGACTTCCAGTCGAGTTCATTCCTAAGGTGTTGGATGGTATTGAGGCTAGAAAATCCATTTCTTTATGGAGCTGCTTTGTGCAAATGGGGGCATTGTCTTGTTGAAACAGGAAAGGCCAAACACAAACTGTTGCAACAAAGTATTGGTTGATTAATTGCTTAGTCAATCTAAAGAAAGTTAGTTGGCAACTATTTAAATGACTGGTTATAGTTTAAGTCATTTTAAGTCAACGTCTGCTTGTTCTAGCTTCTTAAATATGAGGATGTGCTGCTAAAATTTGTCATACATGATAATGAATTAAATATCTTTGAGATTTAGACTATTTGTATTTACATGTAGGTAACATACGTATTCATTGGCAGATTCATTGATAGGGAAAATAATAATTGATTGCTAATGTAAAATTAAGATTTCCCTTCATTTGAACCAACCAAACCATCCATCCAACAAAAGCATCTGGAAAGGGATGTCCACATACTTTTGGCCCTATAGCGGGAAAATTGTAGTTTTAAATACAGTAGACATGATGATAAAAGTATGCTATTAAATCTCTCAAACTGTGTCCACTGAGTATAGGATAAATGCACATGCTCAGTTTACAAAGGTTTCCTTCACCTTCCAATGAAGATGAAGAGTTAAAAGTCAAAGAGATTAGCAGCTGTGGGTGTAAATCATCACCCAATATAAAGAATATTAAGTCAAAAATTGATTAATAGAATTTCACTGCAGCCCACTTTTTATCCACTTTCTACTATAAAAGATTGTGAGCCTGCGACGACACAAATAGATCTGAAGGTACAGAAACACACACAGAAAATAGAGAATAGGCTTTTTATACACAATGCTACACACATCCAGCACCGCTCATCTGATGGCGCAGACATGTGTATAAAATATGTGTAGAATGCAGCCTTTGATGCGTCCTCATGTGCATCTGGCTAATGGACGCCTTGGGAAATCCTCCGCTCTCACACAGCACTGGATCTCAGTCAGCGGCATTGCCAGCACTTCATAGCGGCTCTCTGCTACAGCTCAAACACACACACAAATGCATACAGTATATATATACACACAGGCTCAGTCACACCCATGCATGCAGTCACAAACACACACGCTGCTGCTGGGATCTAATTTTACTCTGTAGATTAACCAGGCTTCTTCAGCAGACTGAGCTGTACAGATCATTATGATTTGGTGCTTTGGTGAATGATGCATGTGGGTAGAGAAGACAGTATCTTCACTGGCTCCATATGTTTATCCTTGGATCATTTAAGTACTGTACATTAAAGTAAGGGAGTGGTTTTATCCTTGAGTATTTCCATTTCATAATAATCTACTACATTTAAAGGGAAATGTAATTTTTGCTACCCACTCTACAGATGGTATGGCCAATCCGTCTCTCCACCACTTACAGACTTAATATCTCAGCAATTACTGGATGGATTTCCAGGAAATTCGGTTCAGACATTCATGATCCCAAAAGGATAAATCCTACTAATAATACTTCTGGCAATTCCCTGACTTTTTATCTTGCCCCACAATCAACTTTAATTTGTCAAACACTTTGGTTTATGAGCAAGCCTTTGCTGAACTTTGTATTTATTGCTAATTAACAAATATTAGCTAACATTTGCTAACATCAATGATGGTAGAATAACCCCCCCCCCCCCCCCCCCCCCAGCAGTCAGTGGTTGAAGAAGTAGTAGAAGTAGTTTTATGTGCCAAAAACTAATCAATTGCAAAATTTCCCATTACAGAATCATTTACGTTAGATGCATTATTGTGTACATCACAATATTGCTGCTGGTAAAGGTGTCGCTTATTGTAAATTATTTATATTTTATGTATATTACTTGATATACTGCTGGGTAGCTTGTGGTTTTCACCGTGGGGATCAATAAAGATTTAATAATATATAGAAGATATTTATTTGTTGATAATATTTTGTATTCTTAATCTGTATCTGGAAAGAAACTAGTAACTACTCAACTAAATGTTGGAGTAAAAAGTACTATATTTGCCTATATTGTCTTGTGAGTCTAAAGTAAGTAGCAGAAAATAAAAATACTTAGAATTTAGGTACAGTACTTGAGTAAATGATACTTTCCACCACTGCCAACAGTGTAAAATGTAACTTAAAAAAATAATATATCACTCTGAAAGAACCATTATTTGTAATGAGCAGTATTATTGTTTATACATACAGACCCTGCACACCTACACAGGTGTTTTCAGTTACTCTGGCTGATTAGACTTTGTCAGATTAAAGCTGTCACCAAACTCTGTGGATCAATAATAATGATTACATGATGAGTGGCAACAAAACAAAAGGAGAGCGAGCGAGTGAATGCAGTACTTTGACTGGAGTATTTGATGTGGCTCTATTATGGTCGTATTTAAAATGTGGTATTAGGTAAAGAATCTTTTTCACACCGCTTTTGGTACCTCCCAGGTGTCATTATACTCAAGTCATATAATAAGAATTAGGCCATTAAACAATGGAGTAATTGAAGTCTGCTGGCTTCTTAAAATCAGTCATTTGGTCCTTTTAAATATGCACAAACGCAGGAATTAAAATACAGTAGGAAGGGTTAATTACTTTCCACTGCTGCTAAGACAGCAACTAAACTGAATTTGTTTATCAAGTGAAACACATCAGTCGTACACTGCTGTGGCAGCATGTGTGTTTGTTTAAATTATGAGGCCATGGGTGAGGCTTCGCCAAGGCATCTATTCGCTGCATGCATATCAGAAAAGTGACAACAGAGTGGCAGGAGAGAGTGACACATTTACACCGTGTGAGGGAAACATTCCTACGAGAGGAATGCGGTTTTGCATCCTGTGTTGACGGAGAGGACGAAGAGATGACATAGCTAGATGTCGAAGTATATGACAGCTATGAATATATGCCTGCCTGCGTGCTCTTAGTGTTATCCTGCCATCCACTGGTGTAGTGTAACTTTCACACCAATCACGAAGCAACAGGTGGAAATCTTCTCACATGTCTTTGTTTATGAAAGGTGTTGCTTGTGGTGATGAACTCTGTGCTCGTCACCTTATTTCCAGCAGCAACGGTTTTCAGCTGAAAAACATTTCTAATAAACATACTGTACACTACCTGCCCAGCACCACACGGCAGACAAACCAAGTTAGCAACTAGTTGGTGAACATAGCGGAACATTAAGCAGCTAAAGAGCGAGATATTTTTCTCAGGAGTTGGTGGAGACCAAAACAAAGCTAAAAGAGAGTGAATATTGGACTTACATTTTGTTACTTGGTTGGAAAAACTACTCCAAATGAAAGTTAATGTTGTTACGTGTCTGCTGGAAGTGTAAATAAACAGCTGTTTTGTAACACATTGGCTAACATTAGAAACCAAAAGCTAATGGTTATACCAGACCAAGTCCAGACCATTTTATTTATACAGCCCAATAACACAAACCAAGAATGCCCCTTTATAATCTTTACAGCATATGACACCCTGATATTACACATACTATTTCTGTTGTCTCTGGACTGGATTCTTCTGTTGAGTTGGTGGCGTGTAACCACATTGTGTTCAGCAATATTAAACAATATCAAACACAATATTAGCATAAACATAATTATTTTTTTAAACTCTACCATCCCTCTCTAGACAAATGGAGTACGCAGCATTATGTACTGTTGAGCAATGTTATGTTCCATGGCTGGATTTTAAGTAACTTGCAATATTAATATTTTGACTGAGGTTTTCTTATTTCTGGAACATAACAGAACGACTCTCTGTAACACACCACCCACTTGGGTAAGCTAAGTTGTAAAGATAAACTGTCCCAGATGCTCTGGATTTAATCTCTGTAAGCTAGGAAGTATTAGGTAAACCTGACATTGAAGTGCAAAGATTACTGTGTATCAATGCAATGGATCTCATTAACTAATTAGGTTTCATAGTTTAAATCCTACAGGCCTCATTAGTTTCACCTTCATAAAAAGAGGCGTGACTAAAACATTTGGTGCTCTCAGCATGCGGCACCGTCGAAGGAGCTAACTCTGTCTTTGTGGGGTTGTTTTCATCTTTCACGCTGTGCCTTTTTTCCACACACACACACACACACACACACACATACATACACGCACAAACACTAATTTTCTTTCATTCATTTTATGGAACCCCACATGGCCTGATGAAATAAAAAGGAGAAATTTATCCTGCTCCAAAGACTACAGATGAAGCAACACCTTGCCCCGGGCTCTTCTGAGCTCCTCTGGGTTTCCTTAGACTGTGAGCTGCACAGCCCTAATACAGCATAACCATTAAAACCAGAGAGAGAGAGAGAGATATTTATGGCACTCCCCGCAAGGCCTCACTTCCTCGTTGCGACCCACATTCCACATTCTGTAATGGTGAAATATTCATTGCTGTTATCGCAGCTGATCAGGATGGGAGACTCGAACAGCTGCGTATGTTGTGTTTGGTAATGCTGCATCAGGCAACATTGAATATGTTAACACACAGATGTAATCTCCCTTCACCGCACTCACTTTTCAGCCCGTGAAACATGCATGTCTTACGTTGATACACATCTTATCATAGATCAGCCAGAAGATGTTGCTGATGCTGGAGGAAGGTAAAAACAAAAGGATGGAGGGCAGAGAGATGCAAAGAGGAACAGGCAGAGATGGAAAAAGGTGAGAAAATCTCTGCGTATTTGGCTCTGAACCAAACATAATCCTTCAGTCGCCCTGTGCTGGGCACGTTGTGTGTTTTCAAAATGTCAGCTGTGATTTCATCAGGCATCATAAGGCTCTCCAGCCAGGCACCAGATGCCTTTAGAGGAGAGGCCCTCAGGCACCACACCCTGGTCCCTCATCTGTCTACAAACACACGCTTTGTTCAACACTGGAACGACATGAGACAAAGGCTCATGAGGTGAAGCTGCATAAGAACTGCTACTGTTCTGCAATTCAGCACAAAAGCGGAGCTGATGGGCGGAGGCAGGGAAAAAAAAGACTCTGCATTATAGTCTTGGGAGGAAGATTTTGAAGACTAACACACCATACATAGTCTGCTTCACCGCATGCACTGGGAAGAGCACCTGCTATGTTATTAGGGAGCATATGTTGCTCTTCTCAGCTACAAGTCATTGAGGGCACTTCACTACAGGAGGATCTGAAAACAAGACATCCGTCAGTACAAAGCCATGACATATTGCCATGGCACTGACATATTAAAAATGCAACTAAATTTGAAAGATGAAACTTTTTGAGGGGAATAAACATTGATATAGAAGGACCACTTCTACAAACTATATCATCTGCCTTTTTGGAGATATTGAACATCAGATATATCTAAACAGATCCAACAGAACAACAGTTTCATTCATTTGGAGTCATGTTTGTGGCGTCCAATATCCACTCTCTTTTAGCTCTGTTTTTGGTCTCCACCAATTCGCGAGCTGTTAAATGTTCCACAATGTTCACCAGCTAGTTTATAACTGCGTCTGTGTGCCAGTTAGTGCTGAGCAGGTAGTGTACAGTGGGGTTTTAGAGCATTTTCACAGAAAACAGCTGCTTGCTGGAAGTCGACTCTATGAGAGCGGTGAGAGTATTAAGCTCAGTAAAGCTGAGGAAAGCTACAGCTTTGGGCAACAAAAAAGTCCTTTTAAAATGACTGGCACAATTTCCTGCGTACATTTTTGTCCTCCTTGCACCTAAAATTCAAGCTATAGGTTTTTGGAACAACTGCATTGGGCAATGATTTGTTTATCTAAAATGGATATGTGGCGCTTCAAATCATAACTCCATTTTCTTCTGCAAGAATTCCCACACTGCGGCGAAGGCCTAGATGTGCATGAAAGCGTGTCACAGCAAACACACGCGTCAAGCTGAAGCCCTTTTTGTGCTTTAATCAAAAGAATTCCTGATCTTGGACAGTACGTTGATGAGCATGAAAAATTTGTTATGAGAGCCAGATGAAAGAGAGATATTCCCGTACTCATCAAGCTGCATTTTGTGAATATGATCCTCTGAACCTGCGCAGCTCACAGGATGTTTGATTTTCACCTAAAAAGACTTAATTTCATAGTAATGCCGCTAACTATCTCAAAACTGAAAATGTCCTTGATGTCTGAAGATTCCCAGTCATCTAGGTCATAGTTAGTTCCTTCGATGAAACCAAGAAAACCAGAAAGACTTGTTCATATTTCCAGGTAATACTCTTGCTAACCTACATAGAGATGTCAGTTTAATATCCTCAATCATGCGTGAGAAGTGGAGTGCTCTAATTTTAGCTTTAATACACGGAGAGAAAATGCATGTGAATGTGCATTAATGTTTCTAGTCCAGAGTCACAGAACTAATTGGTATTTACCGTGTTACATAAATGACACTTTCCCTTATATATGTGCTCATCTCAGCTTCAGTCCGCTGCTGCGTGTTATGTTGCAGCTCTGCAGAAATTCATCCTGAGTCGTTAAATCGAGACGGAGGGGGAAGCCTGGCTGTGTGAGTCATCACCTGCATCATGTACCTTCAGGCTGCCTGGACACGGAGACAGTCTGGTGAGAATGACCCACAGACTTTAAGATGTAGTCCAAGAATTATTTTACTAACATGATTCCCAAAGACCTCATATATAAAGATTTAAAGGGGCACTACAGTAATTATTTACCCTTTGTTTCACTATTTCCTTATACTGTGTGTTTTTCTAACTTATGTATCCTTGTATGTTTGTCTTGTCTGCATTTATTGAATCAGATTTTCTCCTACTCAACTTCGTAAAAGCCCCGCTGGCTTCCTTTCTCCCCTGCACATATGATATTTAGTATAATTTTCGTTGCTCTTTAACAAAAAACATCTTTAACAGTGCAAATAAACAGTTGGATTAATTCTGAAAAACGTTACGCTGTTTAATCTGGACATCCATCTACTGTTTCTCAAAGTGTGTATCTGCTGTGAGGGGCAGGTTGAGTAGAAAAGCAAGCAACCAAAGACAGAGAAACCCACTTAGCCAGTCAACAAACTGGGTCACAGCTTTGTTAAGGTGCCAGAGGAGCTGCCTCACATGGATACTTTTGAGCAGACATGGACAAGATGCAATGATTTCTCCATCAAATTATGATTTAATATGTAATTATTACAATAACCTTCAACCACATGTGCTAAATCAGTACACTGGTAAACAATTATCCCACCCAGTCATCTTAACCACCGTCCTCGGGGTCGTCCTACATCAATAACAACAGAACGCTTCAGTGATGCAGCTGTCATGTACACAGAAAGACCTTGAAGCCAACTTATAATGGCTCACAGAAACAGTAAATCAGATCAACAGCCACTGTCACAGTTACAAAAGAGGTTGACAAAGAGATGTATGGAGCGACAAGAAACCTATTTGCATGAGAAAAAGCATGTATCGATACCGCAGCAGCTACACAGACATCAGTGAACCAGAGATTTGTCATTTCTAAAAGACAGAGGAGGGTCAATAGGAGCTTTTTACTGTGAATGATAAGGATAAAGCTTAGTAAAAATAAAAATAAAAATATATTTAAAAACACGTCCTCGAGACAGAGGACCAAATGATTGTGGCTGTCATATCTTCCTAGAGTTGTACAGTAAATCCTGACTCATAGTATTAGAAATCTCTATGTAGTGTTTTTGGTCTCCGATAAGCCTTAAACCCACATTTCTATTACTCAATCCAGCCTCCCTAGATTGTATATCTTTGTCTTTCTGATCCCTGAAACAACACACTCCAACCAATGAAGCCCTTTGTCATAGTCTAAAGATAACTGTCCATCAAAGAAACATGCACATACACTTTTTAAGCCTTCTGTCTAGAAAGACCTAAACTAGTGCTAGTGGAAAAATTTATAATTTATGTTTCATGGGAGAAGTTGGATTTTTTCCTTTTCTGTCTGGTACAGTCAGGGTGTTTCCTGCAGCCAGCTGGGTATTATAGGAGTTCCCTTTTATGACTCAGCTGCTGTACCTGCCAAACCACTTTTTGTGGTTTAATTAATCGTTCTCTGTAGGAATGTGGGATTTTAATTGAACAATGCAGATTGTACAATGGGCATTTTAAAGCTCCATTTGGTTTCTTGTATTGACACTGAATTAAATGACTGCCTGTAATGTGACACCATTGCTAATCCCACTGAGAATCAACAGTGTGCATTTTAGTTTTTTTTCAGATTTTAAAACTAAGTCTAAAACTATAGTATAGAGCGACAATTCCTTTAATAAGTGATTTATCCATAGATTTAATTTAATTTAATTAAGTTTCTGTTTGACAAAGATACTGTAAATCCATTCATATCTCTCACTGCACTGTAATTATTTATTTTTATACATGTCTCTTTTGCTTTTTCTATAACTTGTTTAAATGCCTTTTATGTCTTATGTCTTTTGTATTCATTTATATTAACTTACCTTGCCTATTGATAATTTTGTAATGGAATCATTTACTCTTTAAAATGTCAACAAGACAGCATTTATCAGCAGTATCTAAGTAAAGTCTTAAAATAGCTTATTCTCTCCAACAGTCCAAAAACCCAAAGTGGCTCAATTTACAATGATGCAAAACAGAAAAGAAGCTAATCCTCACATTTAAGAAACTGGTTACAACAAATGTTTAGTATTTTTAGCTGATAAATGGCTGAAACAATTACTTGACATGCCTAAATATTGATATATATTGATATGGGTCCTTCTTCTTTGTTTCTTCCCCTCATCTGTGCGATTTATTCAGTGATTAGGATCCAAACATTTCCCCTGTTCATTACTCTGGATATAAAAACAATCTTTCCTCTTTCTTATCAGTGGCCAATGCCAAGCAGAAGCTGATGTCCTAAACTAAACGACTGCGACAAGGAGTCAAATGAATTTCCAAGGCTCAAGAAGAACAAGCATGGGGGCTAACTGCACCCCTGTTGTGTGATGGCTCGTTACATTGGCATCATGTTATCAGCAGAGACATCTTTATTTGCCACTAAGCCGTCTTACCACAGAGCTGCTCTGCTGATTGCTCTCGGACAAAACTTATTTTTGAAGAGAGGGTACGAAGAGTTCATAAAGCTATAATAAGAGGCATCTTGTCAACACTGGGAATACAAATAACTCACACAGAGGGGAGTCAATGAGGGGTATTCAAGGCCTGCTGCTGTCTGCTGCCCCCGTCCACCTTTTTAGTTTAAAAATGGAGAATTAAAATTAATACAATCTCCGTTCACACCAGCGTTTTAGCTGCGTATCAGAGTTGATCTCTGTCTATACTAAAACGACTGAAAACGCACATCTAGTGGCCGTTCACGTACACTGTGTAAACATGAAGCAGATGGTCTCTCTATTCCGGAGTTACAGAAGATTTGGCGAAAGAATTAAGTACTACAGACGAAGAACCACACCAGATATTTTTTTGTCATTGATCAACAACAAGCTGGGACTGTTACTGAATGTAACACGGGAGTTAAAAGCGGCTGTGGCAGCGGGAAACAGACTGGGAGTCGTCGCAAAGTAAATACGGCGACATACACAGTACAAGTGTAGACTATAACGTAGCAAAAGGTCTCTGTTTTAAAACGAAAACACAGTAGTGTGGATGGGGCCTGAGATTACCCTGTTTGTAGAAACACACTCTAGGGAGGAGTGTGCCGTCAGGTGTGTGATGAAATGTCTAGATCGTACTTGAACTGTTCGTCTGTCTCTTGTCAACCTGTATTTGGCCCTGTTACTTTGTGCAGTGGTTTGGACCTGAAGGTTCACAGGAGGACGCTTGTTTGTGGGTACGCTGCACTGCTGTAGAGCAAAATATGTGCAATTCATTGCACTTTCACAAACAAACAAAGAACATTTTGCCATCACATTTCTTTCCGAATTAATTCATATTGAAATCAACCAAACTGACAATGTATTCAGATGTGGGTGGAACAAAAATTTGCATTAAATACTTTGTTGAAAATACATGAAACATGCAAGATACTTTCTTGAAGCCATAAATATCTGTATAAATCTGAAAATACAGGCAACCATACTCTGAAAGACCAATGCAATGTTGTCTGTGCTTCCTTAAATATTCTATCTTTATTAAAAAGGCAATTAAATACTGGTACAAATGTTTTATGTCTAAACATAGCATTAATTTAACTGGCAGGCCATTACTGAAAATTAAAAAGAAATACCTTAAACAGTCATTAGTTGGGTAGATGATGAGATAATGTGCTACTCAAAACCCACAAAACTAGTTTTAAAGAAGGACAAGAGTGGGTGTTTTAGTGTCTTTTGCACTAATTTCATAAAAGAAGAACTTAAGGGTAAAGCTGATCCACATTACTGATAACTGTGTGTTTTGAGTTTGTCCCACTTTCTCTAGTTTTAACAGCAATGAACTCCCAAAAAAGGAGCAGAATCCATTTGCATTTTATATGAGGACAATTAGCTCTGTTCACCCACTTCTGGCCAAATATAACATTTTATTATGGACAACTGCTGTCGTTTGGGCTGGAAAGCTCAGTTAGCAGATTAGCAGCTTTACTGCTTTTCACGAGATGTGTAGACTAGAGACATTTGAGGGTCGCTGCAGAGGACACTGATTTCCTATTGTTAAAAATGACAGATTAACAGCAGCTGTATATTCTGAACAACCTGACAATTAAAATTCTAAGCATTAACATGCAGGCAGCTTGCATTTAACTGTGAGCGTGTTTGTGTTTTTATACTGGAGGATAATATTATGAGAAAGGTCAAAAGCTATTTAATTTTTCAAAACGGGACAGGTGTGACACAAATAAAGCCAAACGTTTAAAGGCAGAAATACCTCAGACACACTCAGCCTCCATCGTAATTACACTTGGTTAAGTCACCTACACTATCAGCATGTTTACATCATCAGCAGCAGCAGCTCCCTGTCTAAATGACTCAACTGTTGCCGTGAAATTCCTGCGTGGAAATGAGGCCATGTGGGTTGAAGCCTATTAAAGTGATCTACGGCTGAGGAGCACTGGGGCTCTAACTGAAGGAGTAGAAACAAACGCTGTAGTTATAGGTAAGACATTAAAAAAGGATGTTTCTCCAGCTCTAACTTTCTGTCAGCCACACCCCTCGGGGGCCCGGCGACGACAGGCCCGATGGTGTGCAGGTGGTGTTATAGCATAACTTAAAACATGTTTTCAGGAAAGTATTAAGATTGATACGAATGGGCAGTATAATAAGCTATCTGCTCTTGAAATCAGTGTGAACAGATGAACTCGGTCTCTCTCTATCACAACTCAACAGACTAGTGTTCATGTAGTCATAGCTAGAAGTAGTAGGCCTTGTGTGCAGTATTGGAGCATGTTAGGCTTCTTCCTTTTATAAATGTTTTCTAGTCAGAAGTTTCAGAGGGAACGAGAGGGGTTTCTCGAGCTGCCGCCGCTGTTATTTCCACTTTACTCCCTGCCAAGAGACCTGCCCTTATCTGACTCAGATTGGCCCTGAACCTGACAGTATTACTCAAACCCACAATGGCAGCGAATATTGCCCAATCAGAGGTAGAAAAGGAGAAGTATTTACAAAATGCGGGTGGGAGGATTTGCATGGGACGCTGCAATAAATAAGTACGGGACAAACTGCATCCCGTATTGATTCAAAACTGGACGCGCTATTTAGTTCTCAAATAAGTGACGATTCTGTATTTTAAGGGACGGGTGCTGGACCCTAGTGCTAATGTTAGCTTAATTAGCAAGTCATTTCAGCCGCCAAAATTATTTGCTAGAGTCTAAAATGAGAAGCTGCTTTTGACTACTTCTGTCTGAAAACAAGGAACCACTTATTCAAAGAATACTAAGAATTTCTAGTGATAAATCTGCCACTGTTTGCCTGAGTGGATAAACAGGTAAAATCTGCCATAAAGCTATAAAATCAACAGCTGGCAGCTACAATGGAGAAGCTGCTTTTAGCATCTTCTGTCCAGTGTTGGGGAGTAAGTACTTCCATGAAACTTACTTAATCACAAAATAAATGTAACTAAATTACAGTTAATTGTGAAAATGTTCATAAATATTTTTGGGGTTAAATCTGAATATATTCTGGCAATATGTTGAGTAATTAATATTAATTTGTTGCATTGCATGTTTTTCATGTGCACAATGTCTTCCTTTGCCATTTCCAGCCACAGCAGTTTAGTAAGGTTTGATGGAGTTCTGAGGCTTCTGATTGGTTCTCAATTGAACCCATCTGCCAGTTAAATTGCCTCTAAAGCTGTTTTTTGAAAATGGTTAATGGTTGAAAACACTCATTAGAAATATAGGAAAGTAATCAAAAAGTGATTAAACGTAATAAGATACGTTAGGCTACTTTATTAAAGTAACTGAAATAGTTATACTTCTATTACATTTTAAATAGAGTAACTTGTAATCGGTAATATTTTATATTTCCCAACACCGCTTCTGTCTGTCATATTTAGAATATGAGAATATATTAATAATTTGGAGGTTTAAATCTGGCACTGTTTTGTAGTGGGTCTCAATCAATGCAGCTTTGGAAACAGCCAAAACAAGACATTGAGGCTTATTCGCCAGAGTGAAGTTATCTGTGGTGCTGCAGTGCATCAGGAAGTGTGTGACAGTCCACATCATTATTCAGACAGTAATATACATCAACCAAACAATGTCCTGCTCCAATATCCTTTATAAACCACAAATATGTGAACTTTAATTTGAACAAAACATTTAAATCTTGAGACTGGTGTTGTGCTATATTGTTTTCGTTGACAACAAATCTCACGAAAAGACCAAAATCAGTCAATCAGTTTGTTCACAATAAGAAAAAATACATCTCAACAGTTTGAAATAAAAACAAAACACACAAACTCAACTACACAGGTTTGTCACATCTTATCCATCAAATTAGCCAAACAAGTGCAGACAAGACTCCCTCCTTCTGCATGTGAAGTCTTCACCTCTGCCCTTCATCTCACACCACAGAGACAGTGACACCTGAGCTCCGGGGGTTTGACTTCCCATTAAAGTTTCACAGACATAGATAGGAGTGGTGCCTGCAAGGCCACAGGTACAGTAGAGGGAGCGTGCACGGCTGCGTTCTGGACACACCTTCAAACAGCTGGATGGGTGAAATTATCAAACGTTACTCTGTCCTGGCAAAGAATATTTTATTTTATTGTAGAAATTAGCCTAGCTAGCTACAGAAACAATGATGTAATTTGTGTAATATTTCCAGTGATTACGCTTTCCCTTTCAGTTATCTGTTGAATTATTCTGTGTTTGATTGAAATAATAAACCGAGATAATGAACACAACGCTTGCTGTGGCATTTCCCTGTGTCTGAGATGGCTTGTCTCAATCATCCTCCACTGAGAGGCTGCACATATGAGGCCAAATCTCTCTGAAGAAGGATATGCTGAGGCGGAGGGAAGTAACAAGAGAAGAGTCAAAAAATATGTCCCATTAGAGTGGGAAATAAATGAGTCTGGCTCTTTCTGAGAGAGCTGGCTACACAAGATAATGTGTAAATAACGAGGATGGCTTCTCTACTCCATCATCCGAACTGGTGATTTCACACGGCCTGCTCTGAGGTTCATTGTTGGATGTTTGTACAACAGAGCAGGGAGATTTTAACCGTGTCGTCTCTAATGTGCTTGACAACACAGGAGAGTTCAAATAGATCAGGGGTTCTCAAAGTCTGGCACTGTGGACCCTTCAGACAGAAAAAAAAATATATATATATATATATATTATATATTTTTTATATTTTGGCAAACAACTTGCCTAGGGACTTTCTTGCTGTGAAGGCGGTGAGAGCGCAAAATACTAACCACTAAACCACCAGGGAGATTACTTACTATACCTGTGTGTTCAGACCTGACTGACTTATAACTAATCATAACTTTCTTGCTCTCAACGCTTTCACAGATGTGTCATCCAGTTTTGCACTCCATCACGGTTCAGAAATGGTTACTTGTGGCTGCCTCAGACGGTCCCTCATCGACATGAGCACTCCCGTCAGTATCAGGGAATGACAGGATGTTTACGCGATATGTTTTTTCTCTGGGACCTCACTTGGCAGCTCGGCTACACTCAACATGACAGCTCTGACTCAGACATCAGCATGCCTGCATCACATGCGGTCACTTGAGAGATATTCATATTCCATAACAGGCTCCCAATTAGTGTCCATTACAACAGAGAAAATACTGCAGCTCTGCGAGTTTATACCGCCCCAACCCCCCCGCCCACCCGTGACGTCATTTCCTGTCCTGTTCGGGATCTGAGGTTGTTTTAATAGTCCGCAGAGGGTGCAGGCTGTTTTTAAAGCGAGGTGGGACCCTGTCACAGCTGACCTAATGTTTCCAGGACAGCTCAGCGGTGGTGGGAAAGGTGGGGCGCGCTTGTGACTGGGCGGGTGACGTCAGCGACAACAGAACTGAGGGACCCGGCTGCTGCGGCAACATGAGTGTGTCGCAGGATGTCATGTGGTCACACAAACACACACACACACAGGACTTTGTATGCTTTCTATGCTGCCAGTCTATCTTCCAGCAAGTTGTGGCCAAAGTATGTGGAGACCCCTGTCCTGTCAACACCTTCTCAGTCTCAACTCGTCACACATGAACATTTGGTCAAGACTCCTTGGCGTCACTTATTAACACCCCGGGTACCCATTTAGAGTTGTTTTTTGACGTTTATGGCTCTGGGGTTAATTTAGTAACAACAAATATGCAACGTCCAGTTGCAGACTTTCAAAAAAAAAAGTGGAAATAGCGTTGTTAGAGTCAAACATCGCAATTTGGTTAGTTTTAGGAAAAGATCATGGTTTGGGTTAAAATAACTACATTACTTACATCAGTTAACTGACATAACTTCTATAAAAAATATTTGACTTTTTGTTTCACACGAAACAAACACTGGCCTCCTGTTTGCAAGTCCAGTTTCTGGCCCTCCATCCACCCCAACCACCCCCCAGTGCGTTGAACAATGATGCTATAGGATTAGGATATTGACCATGCATCCAAATGTGACGAGTTGAGAGTAAGAACGGGTTGGTTCCATGCATTTTTCATAGCATGGGCCCCTCAGTTGAAATTAAGTAAAAACTTAAAGCTACAGCACACAGTGCAATGATATTTTAGACGCTTCCAACGTTGTGGCAACACTTTGTGTTCGTCCCTTTCCTGTTTCAACATGACAATGTCCCCGTGCACAAAGCAGCTCCATAATGAAATAGTTCTCACAGTTTGTGACTGGCCTTCATAGAGTCCTGACCTCAACCGCATCCAACACCTTAGGGATGAACTCGACTGTAAGCCAGACCGGATCACCCAACATCAGTGTTGGATCTCACTAAGGCTCTTGTGTCTGAAAGGGAGCAAATCCCTGCAGCCATTACTGCAACCAACATCTGGTGGAAAGACTGAAACCAGAAGAGTGGAGGCTTTTAATGCCGCAGATTAATACCCATGGTTTTCAATAGAGATGTTCAGCTATTGCATGTGCTCCAGGGTTGACATGCCATATAGTGTGTTTTCATGTTACATTGACTATACGAGAACTAAATGTCCTACGTGCATCTTTAACCATATGACACACCACTCCAGAAACATGTGAGCCAACAGAGACTCCACTAAGAGGCTTGATTCTGATTTTAAAATCTACTCTGCATCTGTAGGTCAAAGCCAAAGAGTTAAGCACACAGCAGTTTCTCACTGCTGTGATTAAAGTGTTGGCAAAATAAACTGCTATGAATAGTGACGAGTGAGTGTTATAAAAGAGATCAGCCCAGCAGTGTCATCAGGTTCATCTGAAGCCTTGAACAAATTACGTAATGAGGTACATTTACTCAAGTACTGTACTGAAGAACAATTTTGAGGTACTTGTACTTTACATGATTGTCCATTTTCTGCTTCTTTATACTTCTACACAAAGTACAATAATTCAGAGGCAAGTCTTATACTTGTAACAGTCGGCTCACGGAAACAGGGGGAGCCCAAATGCAGACACGAGAGCTGATCAGGTACTATATAAAGCAAACATGGTTTATTAAAAAAGTGAAACTTACAAACTACATGAGTAGCACTGAAAATATTGCTCCAAACAACAGCAACCAGAAACACACAGGGAAAAATCCAGGGACCAGAAACATGAAATATGAAACACTAGAAACCCAACATCTACAGTTAGAACAAGCAACTAACCATAGGAAGATCACCACTATATATGCGGAGAAGAGGCGAGGATAACAGGGCCCAGGTAAAGACAGTCAGGGTACACAGGAAGTAAAACAAGACGACACTGGAGGCAGACAACTAGCAAAACAGGACGTAAACACGTGCACACAGACATAATAAAACAAGACCAGAACAGTAGGGCAGACCAAAACTACAAAGTAACACAGGAAACACTTAAAAACACACCCAACTAACCTAAAACCATGACAGTACTTTTTACTGGTTACTTTGCATACCGTAAAACTTTGATTAATAGCCTGGGCTTTTATTTGCTAAAATCACTGAATTGACCCTGCCTATCTTTGGGACAGGCGTCCATATGGGACAGGCCTTTTAGTCCTCTTGGACAAAAGTGGAATAGGCTACCATAAAAACAGAATATTACTTGTGTAAAAATGATGAAATAATATCAAATACACGTCATCCATTTGATCTAGCTCTGACAGACAGCTAAATGCGCTTTTATTTTGAAGGCAGCAATGTAACGAAACAACAGGGTGCAGGATGAGAGAAGTGTGGCAGACGTTTGCAGACAGAGAGCGATGGACTTCACATGACAGGATTCACAACTTGGATTAATTTTTATGAAAAGCTGTTTTGATTCTTTTGATCGGTGGACTCTTACAGACTAAAGGAATATTAATAATCAAGGACCGGACACATTCGGACTTAACGAATGCTTCAAAGGTAACAGGAGCCGGCACTTTTCCGGTTACATCGGTAAATCTAGAATTAGAATTAGACTGTGGGGCTCGTTGTTTCTATTTAATGAAGTAAACGACTGAATTGTGGAGAATCTAAACGATCTAACGATGTGTAGCATGTACATACTGACATATTGATCATACGCTTAAACATTAATATCTTTATCAACGATCTAAGCAGCTTAGAAGCAGCTACAGCTGCGACCCTGCTGTGTTTAAGAGGTTTTGTACATTGAAAGATCTTCTATAAAAACCAGACCAGGCGTTTAATGGAGACATGCGTTTATTTGTGAAAATGTGCTCCCACACCAGGCCAGTGAACGGGGAAGGCGGCTGTTTGGGACTCGGCTATTAAGTTTTGCAGTATTCATATTAATATAAGTTCAAGATTCAAGAGTTCAAGACCTCTATTGTCATACGCACAATAAAAAACAAAACGGCTTAGACCATTCAACAAAAATCTTACTTTGCAAGTCTCCCTTAAAAATAAATTATGTAATAATGATATATAATTATAAAGGATATAAAAACATTAAATACAATAAACAACAATTCATACAGACTACAAAATAAAGTAAGGTGCAGCAAAGTAGGCAATTATATATTGCCTTTATTTAACTAGAAAGTCACTAATAATACAAAATATAAATCAACTAATAAATATTTACCAGCTGCAATATTAAAGTGATTTAATAACACATCACTAATGATCATAAAATATATATTACTCTGAAATGGGCGATTCTGCATAATGAGTCCTCACTTTGAGTAATCACTTTTTACTGTAGCAGTATTTCTGCACAGTGGTATTTGCTATTTTTACTTAAGATGAAGATCTGAATGCTTCTTCCACCACTGACAGGCTTTTGCAGGATTATAAACCCTGTTAGGTAATTATTAAAACTGAAACATGATCCACTTCAGTGTAACACAAGGTGAATATATAATCATACACCTCAGCCATTGTGTCAAAGGAAGCTATTTTTGTAAAAAATAGCCCTCATCTCTGCTTTCTATGCTAATTACCTTCAGGGTAGGGCTGTAAAAGCATCGCTTCAGAACGCGCTGCACTTTCATAAAGTGACGTTTACACTGGAGGATAGAGAGGCTGCAGAGGACGTCAAAACCGAGAGGACGGTGAAGAAAGAGAGAGAGACATGAGAGGCAGGTAAATGAGTATGTGAGGCAAGCAGAGGGAGAAAAATCAATAGATAAGAGGAGGAGGAGAGGTGGTTGGCATGAAAGTGAATGTCTATAGACTTTTAGGGGCTGAGACCAAGACCGAGGGAGGGCGAGACCGAGTCAAGACCAAGACCTGTTCCCCAGATTACATGACACACAATATAATGTGGAACGAGATCATAGATACTGAAAGATCCACATTCCCATTAAAACACCCACACACAAACACTGAGAGCTGAAATCAACGTAAGTATCTTTGTCCAACACTCCTTTTCCATGTTTACCATCGTGGGGACAGTCGTTAACGGTAACAACACATTTTAATTAGGGTTATTGGTTGCATTTGAAGCAATACGTTTTCCATCCAATCAAAATTAGGGTGTTAACAAATAAATCAGACAATGCAAAAGCAATTTATTGATATTCCCAAAGTTATGGTCTTGACTGGTCTTGAAATAAAATCCTGAGTCCTCAATGTCGGAGACCGAGACAAGACCGAGTACAAAGGTGGTCGAGTTCGAAGCATTGCACTCCTACAGTTAAATGTAAAAAGGATCAAAGTTGATGCAGCATAACCACAGATATCGTTTTTTATTCCATGCATTCTATTTCCTTGTCTGAAGCTGGCGCCTACATTACCCAGAATGCAACTTGGCAAGCGTGCCAAAAATCACAAATTCTAACTTGCTAAATTTCTGTTTGTGTACACATTAACAAAACAATGTACAACATAATTAGTGAGGTTTGGAGATATTTGTAGGTGGTTTTTTTCACTTTGAACAGAGTCAAGCTAACAGCCCCCCTTTATCCAGTATTTATGCTAAGCTAAGCTAACATCTCCTCATCTCACTCTCGAAAAGAAAGCAAATATGTATATTTCCCAAAATATTTAACTATACCTTTCAGTGTGTGCTTTACCCTCCTCACTCTAGCTGCTAGCATCTCATAGACTCATAATTAAAGTAAAGCTAGCAGATAGGGTCAGCTTCCAACTGCTTGCAGGAATTCCTCATTAACAGACTCTCATCATGATTAATGAGGAAGACTTGGACAGGTTAGCCCCCCACCCCCCCACAAACACTGGTAGACAGTAACGCCTGTAATGATGCTCGAAATAAAACCTCTCCCACTGTGAATCACCACCAGAGGAGCCCGGACAGATGCAACACTTCACGCTGTAAACATAATGTCATCCATGTCAGGTTAGTTCTGTCTCTTCTTTATACCTTTACACCCTGAGCAGCTTGAAGCAGTCACGCAGAGATCAGGGTACCATTCATACCAAATGATTTCCTTCTGCTCCCAGGACTGCATATTCCCACTGTATTCAGTGTGTAAAGTCGCCTCGCTATGAATACTGATTATGTTCCACATAAAAAGGGCAATCAATTATCAAATCCTGATGATGTTGTTGGAATTAGCACAGACACATACAGCACCATGTTTGACAAATGGGTCCATTATCTTTTTGAACGGCCCGACCGACGAGGAGAGTAAAGAAAAAAAAACATCAGTGTAATTTATGTTCACCTCTGTGGAGTTATTTGTACTAATCTAATGTGTATATATATGCAAGACATGACTAACTGAACAAGAACAAAACACTGAAGCTGTGCGCTGATGGTCTGTCAACAGGGTCATGACATCAGTGTCTCTGGAAGGTGGCCAATGAGATGTCCAGCAAGCAGGAGGTCAAGGACTATTGGGGATACAAGACCGGATTTATCACCCAGGAGGACTCGTACACCCTCATACAGACACGGAGGCTGAATCCAAATGTCTGGCCTTCCCTGCAGACTCACAGTCTTAACAGGGGCGTTCCCAGGAAGTCCACAAATCCATCATCAAACAAGCCAGCTTGAAATATTTCAATAATAAATAATAATTATAATCTATATGCTTGATATTACATAGACAGAATTAGCATGAAAGTGATATTTTGTATTTGTGTGTTTTAGTCTTGAGACTAGAGTGTAGCAGACAAAAGTTGGTTTTTGTCCAACTTAGTGCATATCAACTCTTATCTGTCTCTGTTTTACTGTGTAAAACAGCTCTGAATTGGTGCACCACATTTGAAATAAAATTAGTGACGGACAAATAGCCACAAAAATGCTGACAAGCAAGATGAATGCAGATAAACATGTTGCTGTGTGTCAGAAATAATAATTCAAATGTTAATTGCTCCTTGCGGTCGCTACCCCGGAACTAAATGACTGAAAAAGGCCATGGATGGGACAGATGTGTCACTCACTACTGATTGATTAGGGCAAAATAACACCCGCTCCCTAACAGAAACAGGCAATCTTGAACAAAATGTCAGACTGCATAATTCATTTGGATTATCAGGCAGTGTGGAAACTACATAACGGTTAAGGAAAGGTAGTGGTTGTGGCAAATTAAATGTTGCTGAGGTTAAGCAATAAAAACATTTGGTTAGATCGTAGTAACAGTTAAAATTCAGGACTGTGAGGCAGTTTTCTGAAGTAAAATTAGAAATATTATGTAAGAATACTCGACTACAGGTAAAAGTCCTAAATTTAATATGTTACATAAGTAAAAGTACAAAAGTATTTTCAGAAAAATGTACTTAAAGTATCAAAAGAAAAAGTACTCAGTATGCAGAATGGCTCCTTTTACAGTTATATTATTATGAAATACTTTATTATTCCGTTCTTATCACTAACTAATACATGTTAGAGCATTTTAATGTTTGTCAATGTGGAGCTAATTGAAGATACTTTGTATACTAGGTGGTATATATTATAGTACTGCATCATATCATATGTTTTTGTATGTAAAAATTCACCAGTAGTGTCAAATAAATGTAGTGGAGTAAAAAATACAATATTTCATCTTGAATTGTAATGAAACAGAAGATGGATAAAGTGGGATTGAAATACTCATGTAAAGTACAAAGAAATCAACATTATACTTAAGTGAGGTCTCATTTTGTCCCGTCGTAGCCCAGCTTTCTTACAGAATTTACGTGATGACGATTCGCACGTCTCCATCCACGCTGTGTGCGTCTAGGATGTGCGCTCCAGCTGACAATATAAATGGGGGAAACATTTGTACTCAGTGTCAGCACTTTGTTCCTTTTTCCATGAATCTAAGCATCAAACTGTTCGGCTTTCTGCTCCGAGCAGCAGCGACTTGCCCGACAGATTGAGCGGCGGTCTGTGGGCACTGCAGGGCAACACGTCCCGACTTCCTCCCTCCTGCTGTCACTATGTCGTTGAAAGCCTAACAAGCGTGGCTGGTTACACGAGTTATTTCTCAGGTTTCACTGAAGGCTCGGTGTCAACAGCAGACAACCACAAGACTCACTGGTCATAGCTTCATCCATCAATCAAAAAATCACTATTTGTTCCTGCAGCCCAGAATATGACAGGGGAAACAATAACGCATGAAAAGAATAACAAAAAAATAATGAAGCCATTAAGGGCATGCCTGTTTTTTCTATGAAAAACATGCTATTTACTGTGCTCTCTTCAATCACCAAAGCTAACGGGCTGACAGTTAATAATGGTTTCAGCAAATACAAACAATACGTTCTGGGCTTTTGTCGCCTGCAGCATGAACACTCTACAGTCACAATAAGAAGCTATTTCCCAGCCTGTTGATGGAGATTAGAAAAACATTTTCCAGCATCTTTTTAATAGATTATTTTTGCTTTATCTCACCTTGACATTATTCAGCTTCCTTTGTTGAACCCAGACTAACATCTATTTTCTGCTATCCAAGAGAAAACATGTTTTTACTAAGAGACTTTTCTGCCCACAAACACTGAAGTCAAATAACAAGCCGCTTTTTATTTATCACCAGCACAAAAATGTGAATGAGAAGATGAGTTTAAAAATACGCTGCGGTAGAAATGACGGAGCCAAAAAGAGGATTAGCCCTGTCCCCTTCCTGCCATAACCTTGCTGTGCTCAGTGCTCACAGAGAGTTACACATTTTCATTCAGTCACACTGTTTACACAGCATTACGCAGGATTAATGGTGCAGGCTGACTGTTTTAGGGATGAAGTTAACTTTGTCTGAACCTCTCTTGACCTATATCCTTAACTGGAGCAATGCAGCAATGTCGTCCTGAAGGGAGATGCTTCATTAGTTTGAGGATGCTCATGTGTGCGCTTTCTGCACTGAGAATAAAACTATAACGACAAATGGGCTCCGAATGTTACTCTAGTGCTAGAGAAAGGCAGAGAGACCAGATGAAGCTTATTAATAGTCCCATACTTTCAGTCCCTTTGCTGCAATCCAGATCAAATCCCTGGACCCAAATTAAAATGTGAATGTAAATTGTTTTTAAATACACTTGACGGAGAAAAACAAGACAACTGAATTATACACATTTTCAAAATGAACTATATTTAGAATTGGCTTTGGAATATAAAGTGTGTATAATTACATTTTCCTAAACATAACTCAAGTAAATGGACGGCACGGTGGTACAGTGGTTAGCCCTGTTGCCTCACAGCAAGAAGGTCGTGGGCTCAACCCCCGATTGCTCCGGCCTTTCTTTGTGTTCTCCCTGTGTCTGCATGGGTTCTCTCCGGGTGCTCCGGCTTCCTTCCACCGTCCAAAGACATGCGGACTAGGTTCATTGGTGACCCTAAATTGTCCTTGAGCGTGAGTGGTTGTTTGTCTATGTGTGGCCCTGCGATGGACTGGCAACCTGTCCAGGGGGTACCCCGCCTTTCGCGCGATGCCAGCTGGGATTGGCTCCAGGCCCCCGCGACCCTGTACGCAGGATTGACGATGGATGGTAAATCATAATATGTATAATACATATCAAAATGTCTAAAGTGGTCAATTTACAGAGAGGGATTCTCACAGTATAGTAAATACAGATTTTTCTGTGGTAAATAAAAAGGTTTGGAGAAGTCTATATGGTATTGTATGAGCATCTCACCGATCCTCTTTTGGTTTTTGTTGCTCTAAGCCAAATTGTCATGTTATTATTATTGAAATTATCATACCAAGACTCTACACTGATCATATATCAGAGAAAACATTCACATACAGACATGTTCAGGAAACAACCATGTATCCTAGCATGTTAGCAAACATACTAGGAAACTTGGAGTTTTTTACCATAAACATTTCTAGACAAAACTCAGAAATTCTTGCTGAGAGATGAGAGGATGATACCTCTCTCATCGTGGGTTCATTTAATGGTCATTGTACAACACAAGGCTGTATAACAAAATTTACGTTTGTAGTCTCACACAAACAACACAGAGCAACACATAATAATAAACTATTTTGTTTTTGATGGAGTGAGAAGGAGAACTTTAAAATTCTCACAGCCTGAGGGAAGAAGCTGCTCTGAAGTCTGGTGATACTTCTGTAGAAGGCAGCAGGGTGAACAGCCTGTGGCTGGCTGGCTACTGTTCTTTATCATTCGGGTTCTGCGCGTGCGCCTCACCTCATTGATATCACTGATTCTCAGTAGATGGGTACCAATGATCTTCTGAGGGTTTTAAATCACCAACTGCAGAGACTGTGCACCTCCCATGCCAGTTTGTGATGTTTCTTAAGTTTCCTTAACAAATACAGCCATTTCATTGCTCTCTTCACCAGCATGGAGATGTAAGATGACCATAACAGGTTCTTTGTGATGCTGATTCTCCTGCTCCATCTCAGCTCCACTGATGTACACAGGGGTGTCCTAAAATCAATGACCAGGCTCCTTGTTGCAGTTGTGGGTGTACAGCGCAAACAGGAGGGGGATGAGCACACAGCCCTGGGGGGCTCCGGTGTTGAGCACTAGAGTGGAGGAGCTGTGTCCACCAATCCCAACTGTCCAGGCTCTGTGTGTGAGGAAGTCCTATTTCCAGTTGCAGAGTGTGGTACTGAAGCCCAGAGTGCTACGTTTGCCAGTCAGTTTCATGGGGGTGTTGAATGCTGAGCTGAAATCCACAAACAGCAGTCTGATGAAGGTGTTGTTATTTTGAAGAACTGAGTGGGGGGCAGTGGATCTGGCATCACCTGATGGTTCTGAAAGCAAACTGGTGATGGTTCAGGCTGATTTTGAGAAGCAGTTTCTCAAAGCACTTTATAAGAAAGGAGGTGAATCCCACACGGCGGTCATGTCTGTCAGTTCAATATGAAGCTGAAGAACAAGAAGACAAAGACCGAAATAGGGGGAAACAGCTAGCTAAGCTTTGTCCAAATGTTAGATTGACGTGACACATTATATCATGTTTATTTAATACATAAAAAAACTAAACATTTTACAGGGGGGTTATGTGCCAGACTGCTTGTTGGCAGTAAAAAAGTCCCTTTCACCTGGAACACTGTACAAATTGTCAAAGCTGACTGCTTATGGTGATTTAAATTTTTAAGGACAACAGCACTCTTGGTCAACTATTATATTTTATATATCCTAACTGTATATTATTTATACTCTTTGTAGCTGGTGACTGTTGTCTCTGGCTCCTTGTGTTATCTGTATTGTATTTGTCATTATAACAATGTTCTTATGCTGCCCTTTTGGCCCGGTCGCTCTTGAAAAACATCTTACTGACATTTTTATACCAGGTTAAATAAAGTTAAAACAGCTCTATACTTGTCGTCTATTTCAGGGGGGAAAAAATTTAATTAACGCATCAAAATAAGCAAACATTCAGGAGTTATTAAGGATACATCACACAAAAGGCTAAAGGATGCATGACGATGAAATTATTCATAATAATTACACCTGACAACCCTGCAAATCATCTAAAATATTTTATTTATGTAGTTTGTTATTCTTAAATCTGTGGGACATAAGGAACCTGCGACCTTCGACACAAACCGGGTGATACATGCTGCCAAGGTCGTGGAGGAAATGTCACCAATTACCTGTGTGGCCAGCAGTTAAGCACCATGTTGGAGGCTCTACCTCTCTAAATATGACTAATTGCCCCTGCTGTTCTGCTTCTTATGATACAGGTGAGAACTCATTACCGGGATGTTCCGCCTCAATGGGCTCTCTGGAGCTCTGGCTCTCAGGCAGATGAGGGGGAAATAAACAAGCACCTGGCTTTGTGCACGCTCACACATTTTTATGTTTATATACTTGAAAATAATTGGTTGTTTTTATCTGTTAAAGTGCATTACAGCTCTTGTCCCTTTAAGCTCCAGTAAGGCAAAATTCCAGTAATTTTTCAGTAATGGGCAAATATCCTCCAGGGATTTCTGATACCTCTGCCAAGTCAATTCTGCTGGGCATTAGCTACAGTAATACCTTTTTCATTGATCTGTATCAGCGCCTCTGCCTGCAGTCTGAGTGTGGCTGAGCGAGGTACAAGATAGCCTGACACAAAATCCTTTCGGTGTGCCAGCAACGTCAGTTACCGCCATCAGCCAAGCAAAACAAACAGGTTAGAGTGCACTTACAACACCTCAGCAACATATGCTTCATAATAAAGCTGGATCAAGTTTTTCAGGCAGTGACAGGCTACAAATCAACCCGGTTTCTGATTTGACAGGTTTGCAGATGTTGAGTGAGGAAAAACGTGGCAATGATTCTGCTTTAAAGGTTATGCAACAACTACGAAGGGTTAAAAAACACTTGATCCAAATTGCCAAAGGTGCAGTGTTGACATATGACGTTGTCTTTCAGTTACGGGCTAAGGGTGCGGTTGACAAATAGAAGGAGAAACAAAGACTTAACAACACCTATTGAGAACTAAGCTGCAGCTACACCTCTTCAACTGGAATTGTGCTTCCTCCATGCATAGTTACAATTTGCCAGGTTCAAAGTGACAATAAGTGACTTCCTGATAGAAAACTGTCATTCATTTGTCCACGGTTAAGACACAAGGACGCAGATGCACTTTGCTTCACGACAAAACAGGTACATAGAGTTTGTCTTCAAACAACGGAAGCCAAAATGGGTTTTTCATGATAACTTAGCGAGCCTCAGGTCCTGACTGAGAGATGAACAAATCTGTAGCATCGAGCCTCGCAGGGAAAACAGACACACTGATAACAAATAAATCACATATACGTGAGCACATTAATCTAAACTATTCCTACATTTGCATCCTATCTGCTGCAGCTTTGTGCAGGCAGGATTTTCTAGGATTAATCACTTCTAGATTCATTAACTCTGACATGTCACCATGTTTGAATGTTGCAGTACGTGAGGCACTAAATAGAACTGGGACTCGATTCCAGGATTAAATAAGGCTTTTCTGCAGCCTGAACTTTTGGCATTTAACCTATAATTTCCCGGGTTATTACAATCTTTCCACAATCAGCAGGTGTAACTGACCTCCGCAGGGTCGTAGCTAGCGGGTTGTGGGTCCCATATACAGGAAATTAATGTCCAGAGTCACCACAAAGACAAAGTTGCCATAAACATGCAGTACAAAAGACAAATCTGTGAGGAACATTCCTTGAACATGGCGCAAAAAACAACTCTCACAATCTGACCAATCAAGACAAAAAAGGACACAGGAGAATGAATATATAAACTGAAGCGATCAGTTTTTATCGGAGTTATTATAATTTATTGGATTTCCCCAAGGGTCAATGCCTGGGCCTCTTTTAATTAACATTTGTTATGTTTCCATTAAGACAGATTACGCAAAATAATGAAATCACCTATAATACTTATGCAGATGACACCCTGTGACTGCCGACCCATAGATTTTCTCTGCATTGAAGAAATAAATGACTTAAGGTGCCGGCTTACCCTTCAGCTAAATACAGACAAAACTAAATTAATGTTTAATACTCTGTGCTCAGCTTGACTCCATCTCCTTGAAAATCAAAAACTAAGTCAGAAATGTTGGTGTCATCATGGACTCGAAACTAAAGTAAAACAGACACACCAAATCAATAAGTCTGAATATTGCGCTTCATAATTTTTTTCCTGAGAGTTAGATGAAAAGATTGATACCACTCTTGTGTCTGTACACTATATATGAAGCTAAAGCCAGGAGGCACTTAGCTTAGCTTAGCATAAAGTCTGAAAAGCCAGCGGGCCTTTGCTCATTATCACAAATCTCTACAGAAACATTTATTTTCAGCTCACCTTCAGACAGAGCCAGGCTAGCTCTCCCCCCCCCCCCCCCTTCTTCCAGTCTTTATGCTAAGCTAAGCTAACTCCAGCTCCATATTTAGTAAGCCTATACAGAAATGAGAGTGGCGTCGATCTTCTCATCTAACTCTCAGTGACAAAGCAAATAAGCATTTTCATTACTAGGTAGAATTATTCCTTTAAAAACATCTGGGTATCCATGTCCAGCTTTAATTTCCAGGTTTTCAAATGTTCTTTTCTCAGATTTCCTGCAAAAACATTCTCAAGCAACTTCCTTTGTCTATTAAATGTGTGGAATGATTGGGATGCCATGTTTTTATATATTTTATCCCCTCCATTATAAAGCAAAAATCTGTGTCTATCAACGATGCTACAATTAAATAAACATATGTTTCTAGGCATGTCACTGCAGATTTATTAGTAGCCTTGGGTGAGCTGTGCCCCCCCCCCCCAGCAGGGTGCCCAGAGGCCGCCCTTGGCTTTTATTGGTCAGCAGGCAGCAGCCCTGCTCCTTGGGTACCATGTCCTGCTCCCTCCTCATCTGTGTGCAGATACGCTCCTCCCTGCTGAGCTCAATCAATCAACGTCCACACACTGCAACTGTGACCTACACTGACAGTTAATGCTTTGTGCAAATCAAACCAGCTGAGCAGCAAAAGCCCATCGAGTGAAATGCCTGAATAGTGTAAGTTAAGCTGGCAGCCGAAAACACAGGCGACAAATTCCTGCTTTGGCTGCGTTGAGTCAGAGCCAATTAAAGCAGAGGACGCATCGTTTATACAGATTTTTCATAAACTCAGCACTTACCTGCCCACGGTTTGGTTGGCGAGCTGTCTCATTCGGTTGAACTGCTTCTTCATCTTGTGTTTTTCTGCGTTACCACCGGGCGGTACAGCCACTCCACATATCTCATTGATAGAATAAAGTCAGAGCTCCTCCGCTGATCTATGGCAGACGAGGAGGTTCAGTCTTTAAGCGTCCAGTTTGTGCATCGCGGTGGGGAAACATTGAGCTAAATCCTCCTCATTTTTGCTGATGAGGACTGCGCGTCTCTGTCACCCGCTCCGCTGCGCTGCTCCAGAGATGCTGGACCGATTTTTCTCCCCCAACACTGACAGCTCGCTGGCGACACGACGTCCACACTGGTGCACTATGGGAAATGTAGTTTACTTGCATCTCTTTAATTCACTTTTTTAAGCTTAAGTTCCTCCAACTATACTGACTACTGATTCATACCCAGTAGCAGTATAGTTTACATTTACATTTACTCATTTGGCAGACGCTTTTATCCAAAGCGACTTACATTTGAGTAACAACATATAAGCATTGATAAAGCTTCGAAAAAGCATCTATAATGTAGGGGACAATAGATACTTGTAAGAGCAGCAATAAATGCTAATAAGAGCCATTAGCGTTTATCTTTTCACATCTTATTGTCAGCTTTATATTTAGGATTCTTGCCCTGCAGTACTTGCTCTATCTTAATCAGTCTTATATTTTTCTACCTGTGTATGTTTATCGTATCAAAACACCAAAGCAAGTTCCTTGTAGGTGTAAACCTTCTTGGCAATAAAGCTGATTCTGTACAGTACTTAAGTACAAGTTTGAGGTAGGCTACTTGATATACAGTAATACTTGAGTGTTTTCTTCTCGTGCCACTTTTTATTTCTAATCCACTATACACCTCAGAGGTAAATGTACTGTTTACTTCACTACAATTATCTGAAAGCTTTTGTTACTAGCTACTTTACACAATACAATTTTTTTTATTACTTTGGCATTTCTCGCTATTTTCTGAATGTTTTACAAACCAAACAATCAATCGATTACTGCTGAAAATAATCAGGCAGATTAATGTCTACCACCTAAACCAACTACAAATCAAATTTAAAATCCTGCTTATTTGTTTAAGACATTGATTTATTGTTGTCTAATATCTGTAACGGTGTAGCCTTTCACCTGCCTGTGATAGGTGTCAGCAATCTCCTGCAAACCGCATAAACTTATTTTGGCTATGCCCATCCAAACTGGACGGAGATTTGTAATACCATGTCAGAGATAACTGGGGAAAAGTACAACCAAATGCTCTCAGTGCATTGTTTGGTGTCTTGGTTTCTGTCACCCTATTAGCTAGAAGACAAATATTGACCAGAGGGAAATCAACAGCATCTCTCTCTTAAATAGGCAACCTGAGTTTTCTTAGATTGGAGAAAGTTAGACTTTCATTAAGTGGCTCCTCCAATAAATTTGGTAAAATATTGGGTCCATTCTTCTGGTTCATTAAAAGTATTATTTCCCACTTATTCCTGATTAAAGCGAGTTTTGTGGTCTGTAGAGGCATCAATAGTGTGTTTATTGCTGCTTTTCGGATTATATGTGTCCACTAAGGAGACAATTTAGCTGACTGGTTATTTTAGTTTTCTCTTTCTTTCTAAGCTGTTTTGGTGTTTAGCAAAATGTCAGTGGTCAATTTTTATAATAGCTTTGTATAAAGGCGGATACATATTAATTTTTACTTTTTTAAATGCTCTTGCAAAACAAAAAAGCTAAATCCTGCTTTTACATTATTTAATGATGACAAGGGACATTTTCTGCATAAATAAAATTTTCTGATTATACTTTTACTCAAATAACATTTTCAATACAGGACTTACTTGTACTACAATATTTTTACAGTGTGTTTTTAGTACTTTTACTGAAGTAAAGGATCTGAGTACTTCCTTCACTTCTGCTACTTAATACCACAAATTAGCTAAATGGATGTTTAAATGCAATTTGGATTAAAAAGAAATATCTGAATACATTTTTGCATTGTTGTTTACATACCTGATACGTTTTAATGCAATATGTGTCTTGATACTGGAAGCTTCCACATCTGTAGACCTCTAAACCCCCCAGACATTGCAATAAAAACTCTCAAGAAACTTATTTCTCATTTCAAGTCCAACTAAAATCACATTTAGACGTCCATTTTTACAATAAAAAATAACAAGCAATGCAATTTAATTGCTTTAATTTTATGGGTAGCCTATGACAATAGTTCCCAATATTGGGGTTGGGGCCCAATTAATCTAAGTAGTCACACGATGATTAAATGGATATGAAAGAGAGAAAAAACATGATACTGGATACCCCTTTAAAAAGACGTCTAAAAATCCTTCAAAATGAAAAGGAAAAATGAAGCTTTGCTGAAATGCTCACTATTCATACCCACACTGGCCTAAAGACTAATTATCCTTAGAACTGCCATGCAATTAAATACATACAGTATATGAGCAATAATAATTAAAGTAATTGTAATATTTTTAAGCATGAATTGAGTACATTTAATTGTCAGTTTCAAGTAAATACCCATGGGTCATTTAAAAGACTTTAATTATTACCCTGTAAGCTTTGCATAAAAAAAAAAATCCCTTAATCTGTGCCTCTGAATCAGAACCCATAATACCAACCATTATTTCTTAAAGCCACATTAATTTTAATCGATAATGGTTCTAGATTTCATGAAGAAATCGAGGGCTTTTAAGGTAGTAAAATAATGTTTTGGCTCGCTTTGACTCAGTTAATTTAGCAAACGTACAATTATTTAAACTGTTGTGAGCTGAATGTCAGTAGCATCATCAAGTCACATCTGGATTATTATTTGTTTTGCATGTTTATTATCTGACGTGTTCGGCCTGTACTCTAAATGTCAGGCATATCAGCCTAATCAGTCTCCAACAGGCCTGTTCATAGCAACAAGGAAATGTCAGTAGAATTGACTATTCATAAGGACGTTATTAATTAGGCTTTATTGCACATCCAGGAGAATTTCAGTCAGGTTCAGTCTTGATGACAGATTTTAAAATACACTAAAGCTCTGCGTCCCTGATGAAGAGTGTAAACTCCAGCTTGATTGGATGTGGTGTCGGCTTAGGTGCAATAGCAGGCAAAAAGCATCATCTTGTGGCTGTCTGAGTGAAGTAAGAAGCTCTGGCGTTCCTCTCAGTTATTTTTAATCTGCAGGAGCAGCAGGGATGACACAGTCTGGACAAGTATGGTACAGCGCTTAAATAATCACATCATTGGGAATGAAACAGCAAGAAAATGGAATTCACCTTCTAAATAACACAGCAAACAACATCAACAATGACTCATGTGTGATATACTCTGTTCAATACTGTCATGGCAGTCAGAGTCAGAATTAAACAAAAATGTGATCATAAAATAATTTGTAAAATATCGAATAAAAGATTGCTCTCATCTCAACAAAATAACTGCACCTTAGAAACAACCCAATAGTGGTCTATTGTGTGCACCAGGCTGCTACAGATGTTCTACCAGTCTTCTTTGCTGTGGTGTGCTGGGACAACAAACTGTGCAAGCTGGTGAGGCGGGCCAGCTCAGTGGTGGAGATGGAACTGGACAATGTGGAGGCAGAGACTGAAAGGAGGATGAGATGGAAGCTGAAAGCCATCATGGACAGCCCCTCTCATCCTCTCCATGCAGAGCACCTTCACCCACAGTCTCATCCAAAGATATATATATATATATATATATATATATATATATATATATATATATATACATAGAATGTTACTGATTCTTATTTTACTGCATCTGTTCTTTTACATTCCTCTGTGCTGTTATGTCAACCTGACTACAGGTGATTAATAAAGGTATAGGTTATTTTATCTAATCTTAGGTTGTACAGGTTCGTGGATATGAAGCGTTTGAAGATACTCTAAGAAATTACATGACACAGTAAGCAAAAATACCATTTTAGGCACTGGCGGGACATTTGTATTGCAGAGTTCAAAGGGTTAATAACAATATATAATAATATAATATATAAAGTGTAATAATGTATCTGCCCTCTGCAGTTACACTCAGCGGTCACAGGTGGCGCCAGTGAGTAGACAGCCAATGTTTTGAAGCGCACCAGAGGAAGAAGCCTTGCTACTGGAGTTTACTAGTTGAATGACAGGAGCTCACAGCAAAGTTTACTTCTCTGCTTGGGAATAACTTACCATTCTTCAGCGCAGAGTCGCAGCGGTTCCGACACCTGACTGGCGGCTTGACCCTGAAAGAAAATGCGGGACCGAACCAAAGAATTAGGGAACGTGAGTGTCAAAGCAAACTGCTAACGTTAGCAGTTAGCGCGCTAGCCTGCTAACTTAGCCAAGTTGATTCCTTCGGGTCGAGTAACGGTCCCTAACTTCTTCTGCCGTGACAACTTTGAACAAGAGATTAAACTCTTACAAGTGGTTAATACAACAACGTGTGACGGTTTGCATGTCTAAATGTTAGCGACATTTTATTTCCAACTTCCGTTCCAGCCGTCTGTACTTCAGGATATGTCAGGCCGGGACAGGGCACGCCTGCTGGGGCTGATCGAGTCTGTCTGAAGGAAAGATTTTCAGACATGAGAAAGCCCTCACTGTAATATCTTTTTGTTCATTTGTGACAGCAGAATGCCGAGACTTCAGACGAGGACGAGGAAGGCAAAGCCTTGATGATCAAAACTGGAACCTCTTCAGTCAAAGAGGAGAAGGAGAATGAATCATTCTTTAAAAAGGTGGAGTTTATCTAAACATTGAGATTAATTAACCTAACCTACTTATAACATGTCTAAGATCTAAAGGGCTTGTCTGGAAGTGTTTGTCTTAAATTATAGCGGTAGGAAAATAAAGTTTGAATGTGAAGAATAAACATTCTGCATGTTTGTTTACATTGTTAAACTGAGAAAAGGACACATGGACCCAGTCTTGTCTGAGCTTTCTAAATGTTGTTTTGTCAACATCCCAATCCCTGTTAATCCCAGTGTCATTGCCCTCAGCTGCCATGGATAAGGTCCCAGTGTTATTGCCATATTATAAGAGCTGAAATGAAAATGAATGTCACTGGTTCTAACATCCAACTTCTCATATTTGAGTATTTGCTAATTTTCTTTGTCCTCTGTGGTAGCAGATTAAATAACTTTTGGGTTTTAAATTATTGGTCGGTCAAAAGAAACTAATTCAAGATTCATTCATTGTCAGATGTTTCACTGCACACTGAAATTCTTACTTTGATGTCTACATTGAATGAAAAATTAAAATGTATGTATAAATAAAAATAAAATAAATAGAGCTGGAAAATAAGCTTCAAATATAAAAATGTAAAAATCAGATGGGAAAAAATATGTCGCCGTAAGACTGCTGGCATCAGTCCACTAGCAGAGACAGTAAATATAAAATTATATAAAACAGAGAAAAGCAGCAATTGCTCACATTTGAAAACCTGGAACCAGAGCATATTTGGCATTTTTATCTAGATAGATGAGTTAAACTCTTAATTGGTTAAAAAAAACTTGTGGATTAATTTTCTGTTGATTAATTGACAAAAAAATGCAACTGTTAACAATATGTCTGCCTACGATCTGTAAGACTACAACTTCTTTCCAATTCTTAGGTTAAAGAAATTCACGAAGGGCTGCAAAATCTCAAAAGGATTGTGTCTGAGCTTGAGAACAAACAGAAAACTGTGCTGGGTGTAGCACTGCCAGAGGAGAGTAAGTATGTTTGTTTAGGCCAAAGTCAAGTAATAATTGAGAAGATTTAAAAGTCTTTACCATTTAAGTCAACATTAATAATAATTGCAAAAGTTCTGAAATGGGGCAGTGGATTGCTGAATATGTTGTTTTCCTCTTGCGTTAGGTATGAAGAAAGAGCTCCAGACTCTTCGAGAAGAGATAAAAACGTTGGCGGGTCAGATCCAGAGAAAATTAAAAAGTGAGTAAAGTATTGATGGATAACAAGTGAACAGAATGTTTATGTTTTTTTGTTTGTTTACTTGGATTACACTTATCTTTTCACAGGTATTGAATCGAAAAAGGGAGAGGAGGATGGAAAATATGTACCCATAAATGTTCGGATGCAGCGGACCCAGGTTGACTCTTTCACTTTTGCTTTTATGCCATAACATCATAGTCTGAAGTCGTACCTTTCTAAGCATATAACTAGGGCTGGACAATTAAACAATAACAATAATTATCACGATATAATATTTTTCAATAACAAATATTCAATAAATGTTTGATTTTATTCACTTGAATCATACACAATGTTTATTTTGTTATGGAAAAAAGGACTGAAAAAAGCTTTTACTTAATTTTACTCATGCATATTTGTTGACAAAGATTTTATCAGAATTGTTTTGAATGCTCTACCTCGTTTCTGTGAAGTGATCCACTGATTGGCATCAAGTGTTGACCATAAGGAAGAGTTTAAACCACAATTAACCATCAGGTTTCTTCAAATTTCTCTAAACTTTTCTAAAATTTGAAACGTATCGTGATAATTATCGATTATCGATTTTTTGACCATATCGCCCAGCCCTACATATAACTCTCACAGATGTAACATCTTATCACATCTTAAAATATCAGACCTTATGTAAATCTCCAACAAACATAGCCGTGGCTGCAGGAAGCTGTTTTATTCCACTTATTATCAGAGCAAAAGGTCAATCAAGGGTGGAAAAAGCCTTATGTAAACTCAAAGAGAAGAAACTGGTTTATTAATTTCATTTAAAATAGCTGGTTTTACTTTATTTTCAGTTAGTTAACTGTGTGTGTGTGTGTGTGTGTGTGTGTGTGTGTGTGTGTGTT